>NC_034599.1:41034510-41037963 GCF_900095145.1 Mus pahari | reverse complement strand
AAGGGAGGTGAAGACCTGTGCATGTGAGCCCAGCCTGTTCAAAATAGCATGCTCTAGTCCTTGTAGCATAGCTAGGTCTGTGTAGTGAGACCATATCTCAGGTTAAGAAAAAAAAAAAAAAGAAAAAAGTATGTATGTATGTATATATGTGTTTATGCATGCACACACACACGCTGCTAATGAGTAAAATAACCATCTCTGATCAAACTTTAAATAGTTTCTTTAAAAAGAAAGAAAATCGGGGCTGGAGAAATGGCTCAGTGGTTAAGAGCACTGACTGCTCTTCCAAAAGTCCTGAGTTCAATTCCCAGCAACCACATGGTGGCTCAAAACCATCTAATTAATATATATATATATATATATATATATATATATATATATATATATATATATATATATAATAGATATATTTTCAAAAAAAGAAAGAAAGAAAATCAGTATTTCTTGGGTTTGTTTTATTTTTGAGACTACAGACTCTATAGCTCAGGCTAGCCTTGAACTCTAGATCTTCCTGCATATGGCAGGGTTATCAAATTTAATATAAAGAAGGCTGGAGAGATGGCTTAGCTGCTTAGAGATGGTGTTGCTGCCCTTGAAGAGGACCTGAGTTAGGTTCCTAGCACCCTTGTCAGGTGGCTCACAATCTACAACTCCAACTGCTTGTCATTCCAGCTTCAGGGGACCCAGCACCTTCTTCTGGACTGGGTAGATAACCTGCACTCACATTAGTGCAGGCACATACACATACAGATAACTTTTCCTTTCATCTTCAAAAAAACTTCAAGTATAAATAAAAGCATTGAGGGCATGGTGTCTAGACTTTTCTATTTTAGTTTAGAGACCAAAAAGATTGTTTATGAGCCGGGTATGGTGGCGCACGCCTTTAATCCCAGCACTCAGGAGGCAGAGGCAGGCGAATTTCTGAGTTTGAGGCCAGCCTGGTCTACAGAGTGAGTTTGTGAGTTCCAGGACAGCCAGGGCTACACAGAGAAACCCTGTCTCCAAAACCCAAATATATATATATATATATATTTGACTTTATTGACTAGTAAACATATAATCTTCTGTCTCATGTAAAAATGTAGTTTCATTTAGGTTAAATCTACATCGAAAAACTGGCAAAAATAAATGAAGAAAGTAAAAACCTCAAATGCAAGAAAAAGATGTACTAAGTAGTCAAAGAGTGTTGTCATGGGTGAGGTAAAGTGAGCAGCTGAGGACTGTGGACTGTCAGGCTCCTGTTGGAATTCAAATTGTAAATGCATATTAATTAATGTGATCACACAGTCTTGTTGGGAGTTCTCTCTAGAGATGTAAACTGGTGTATGAGTCTGTGGACATTGAGAATGTTTATTACACTGTTGCTTAAAATTGTAAGGGCACATTTCTAAAATCCAGTGCTCTGATGCAGAGGCAGGAAGCTCAGGAATTCCAGGTTATCTTCAGGCACATAATGAGTATAAGGCCAGTCTGGGACAGGCTGTCACAGCCACCTACAGATTATGTCAGAAAAGTAGCTTCAAAAAAGTTTCAGTAGCCAGGCAGTGGTGGCGCACGCCTGTAATCCCAGCACTTGCGAGGCAGAGGCAGGCAGATTTCTGAGTTCGAGGCCAGCCTGGTCTACAGAGTGAGTTCCAGGACAGTCAGGGCTACACAGAGAAACCCTGTCTCAGAAAAAAAAAAAAAGAAAGAAAGAAAAAAAAGAAGTAGTATGTGTGCTTTGTGTGTGGACCTCTAGCACCACCCAGGCAATGAATAAACTGTGGAAACAATCCAGATCCCTTAGCACAGAGATTGCCTTTATGCACAGAGAAAAGGGGTAATTGTCACAAGTAATAAACTTTGCCTTGTACAGTCTTAGGAATGTACTCATAGATGTATCACAGATGATGGACTTTGTATTGTATAGTCTCATGTATATATTTATTCCTGTTGTTCTATAGTAAGACAGCAAATGTCTTAGAGTTACTATTGCTGTGATGAAACACCATGACCAAAAGCAAGTTGGGGAGGAAATGGGTTTATTCAGCTTACACTTTCATATTGCTGTTCATCTTGGGAGGAAGCTAGAACAGGAACTCACACAGGGCAGGAGCCTGGAGGCAGGAGCTGCTTACTTTCTTGCCCCACGTGGCTGCTCAGTCTGCTCTCTCTCTCTTTCTTTTGTTTCTTTGGAGACAGGGCTTCTCTATATAGCACTGGCTGTCCTGAAATGTATTCTGCAGACCAGGCTGGCTTTGAACTCACAGAGATCCTCCTGCCTTTGCCTCCTGAGTGTTGGGATTAAAGGCGTGTGCCTAGGGGATTAGTCTGCTTTCTTGTAGCACCCAGGACCACCAGCCCAGGGATGGATGGCACCATTCACAATGGGCCAGGCCCTTCCCCACTAATCACTAATTAGGAAAATGTTTTACAGGCCAGCCTGTAATCTGATGTTATGGATGCAATGTCTTAATTGACGTTCCTCCTCTCAGATGACTTTAGCTTGTGTCAAATTGACATAAAACTATCCAGCATAGCAAACAAACAGAAAATTCTGCTTACAATAAAAACAGAAGTAAAATAAAACAAGAGCATACTTGTTGGGTGTAGCAAACTCTAGCCTGAAGCAAAAATTCCTTTCTCAGTATCCTTGTCAGGTGTTTGTTCAGTCTTTATTGGAGCATCGGTAATAGGGAGCATAGTGCTACACAAGCCAGGACATTCCATTTTTCAGCTCTATTGTGTATGCGTGTTCATGTGTATACACACAAGTATGCATGCAGATATGTGTGCATGTGTGTGGAGGTCAGCAGTCAGCCCTGAGGTCCGCTTGTGGGTTGAGACAGGGGCTCTTATTTGGACCTAGAGCTAGGCTGGCTATCCAGCAAGCTCTAGGGATCCCTCAGTTCTGCCTTTCTGGATCCCAGAGTACAAGGGTGTGCCACCACACCCAGTTAGTTTATGGGGGTTCTGGGAATCAGACTCATCATTATGTTTATATATGGCAAGTACTTTACTGACCGAGCTCTCCCCAGTCTCACATCCTGGTTTTTAAAAGTTATTTTATGTATATGGGTGTCTCACCTTTATGTCTATGCACTACTTGTATCAAGTGTCCTGGAGGGCCAGAAGAGGGCATCATATCCCCTGGAACTAGAGTTACAGACAGTTGGGTTTTTTTGTTTGTTTGTTTTGTTTTGTTTTGTTTTTTGAGACAGGGTTTCTCTGTATAGCCCTGGCTGTCCTGGAACTCATTTTGTAGACCAGGCTGGCCTTGAATTTAGAAATCCACCTGCCTCTGCCTCCCGAGTGCTGGGATTAAAGGCGTGTGCTACCACCACTGGGCTTACAGACAGTTGTGAGCCACTGTGCGGTTATTGGGTATTGAACCTGGGTCCTCTAGAAGGATAGCCAGTGCTCTTAAATGCTGAGCTATCTCTCTAGCCCCACTTTTTTTTTTTTTTTTTTTTT
>NC_034599.1:41032697-41034174 GCF_900095145.1 Mus pahari | reverse complement strand
CATTACAGATGGTTGTGAGCCACCATGTGGTTGCTAGGAATTGAACTCAGGACCTCTGGAAGAACAGTCAGTGCTCTTAACCACTGAGCCATCTCTCCAGCCCTGAAATTGATTCTTTTAGTTCTGTTTGATTCCATTACATCAGCATATGGATGTATAATCATTGACATAAACTATCAGGCTGAGAGTAGTGACTCAACATCTGCTGCTAGGACGCTGAGAGAGGGTGCTTGCAGCAATCTTGAGGCCAGCCTGCCATGCTACATGGGGATCACAAGGTTACTCTAGGATACATAGTAAAATCGTGTTCAAAGTACCAGAAACACTGAGCATGGACGTGCATAGCTGTTAGGACAGTTTTAAAAGGGATATATATTTTTTTTATCCCAACTAGCTCCAAAATAATGAGACAGAGACTACAAAATTTATTCAGTCAGGCTCTATAGCACAATAGCTGAGCCATTTAATCTTCTAAACTAATCTGACTGCTTCCCAACCAAAATCCCTGAGATACTTGGAGTTTAGTATTGATCTGGCTCTCTCTGCTCCGGGTGTGTTCTCCTGGTGGCTCCTGGACCCTTTCCTCATGGCTGCATCCTGACTGGGATGGGAAGTCCAGCCCGAGTCTCTGCTATGCTCAGCCATTGGCTGACAAGCTTTTATTGACAAATCAGAGAATAAGTAGGGAGTGATGTTTACGTAACATTGGGACAGATTATTAGAAATAGCATTACAGTGCCATGTCCAGATTGCAACCAGATATGGGGGAAGAGAAATCAGTATTTGAATAATAAAGGAGAATCTTTACACAATACATAGTAATAATATGCCCACACATATCTATAATCCAAGTCAGTGGAACTAGATGCAAGGATCAGGGTTCAAGACCAGCTTTGTCTACATATTGAGTTTAGCTCAGCCTAGGTTATGTATGACACTATCTCAAAACCAAACCAAACCAAAAAACCTATCAGGCTGGCTGGGTATGTAGCTCAGTTTTGGGATGTTGCTTAGCATGTACAAGGCTCTTGTTCCGAACCCTAGCAACACACACACACATATACACACATACACATTAACAAACTCTGAGATTGAAACAAACAAAAACCCCAAAACACTAGAAGCTAACCTTTCTTTCTTTGTGTGACTAATTACATGGGATTTAGGAGATACTAAAGGCCATTCAGGATGTGACCATAAAGCGAGAAGAAACCAAGAAGAAGATAGAGAAAGAAAAGAAGGAGTTCTTACAGAAGGAACAGGACCTGAAAGCTGAAATCGAGAAGCTCTGTGAGAAGGGCAGAAGGTAAGTGCTTTGGCTGCACATCCAATCCTGTGAGCGTGCGTGTGTGTTTCGGCTGCACATTCAATCCTGTGAGCGTGCATGTTTAAGTGTTTTGGCTGCGCATACAATCCTGTGGGCGTGCATGTGGGTTTGTGTGGCAGGGCCAGTTCCATTGCTTTTTTTTTTTTTTTT
>NC_034599.1:41028417-41032372 GCF_900095145.1 Mus pahari | reverse complement strand
TTTTTTTTTTTTCAAGACAGGGTTTCTCTGTGTAGCCCTGGCTGTCCTGGAACTCACTCTGTAGTCCAAGCTGGCCTCGAACTCAGAAATCTGCCTGCCTCTGCCTCCCAGGTGCTGGGATTAAAGGTGTGTGCCACCACGCCCAGCTCATAATTTTTATTTATATTTTAAAACCTCTGTGTGTGTGTGTGTGTGTGTGTGTGCACCTGCCTGCCTGCCTGCCTGTCTATATCTGTCTGTCTTTGTTCTGGGATTACTACATAGAACTATTTTGTGCCCCAGTTTTAGGTATCTTGGGGATCTAAAATAAGCTTGTTATGCACACATAACAAATATGAACCTCTCCACAGCCCCATGATGAAGATTTCTGTTATTCTAAAACCTATAACACTTGCTTTATATCCTGAGGGACATTTTTTTCCTCCGTACACTGAGGTCATGGGAATGTTTTGAATGGTTATGCTGTACAGCACCACCAGTGGTACACTATTGCCATTTGTGAAATAATTATCTAGTGATCATGTCCTCTTCTTGATAATGTAACAAGAGCAAGATAGGCCTTCAATTTGGTTGCACTCAGTTTTCCAAGTTGTTTGAAATCAGTGCTTGAAAACTCAAAATTGTGAATTCTGTGAAAATGTTATTTAAATGCTGCTGACATTCCTTTTATTTGTCGAGAAGAGCTTAGATGTTGTAAATATGTGATAAGTAAAAAGTAAGTAGCAAAATGAGAGACAATAACTGTGGCACCTCCACATGCAGAGGAGATGGTCTGGAGGGCAGGGAGTTCTGGTGAGAACCTGGTGAATTGTTAGGAGGTGGGTCACACTGATCATTCTCAAACAGTCTTGCAGAGTCTTCCCAGCAGAGCATTGTCCTTTGTGTTAACAGTGGTCAGAACAGCTAACAGCCTACCCAAGGCAAAACTTGCTCTGCCACAGTCTTCACAGATGATTTGGGGAAGATGAAATATAGACAGGGGCACAGCATGTGAGATCTTAACGATCTATAGTTTTGTCTATAGTTGGTTGCTGTGTTTTAAATATTTTTGTCAGATTTATTATTTGTGTGTGTGTGTGTATACATACACACACTGTAGCTGTCTTCAGGCACCTCAGAAGAGGGCAGCGGGTCCCATTACAGATGGTTGTGAGCCACCATGTGGTTGCTGGGACTTGAACTCAGAACCTCTGAAAGAGCAGTTGGTGCTCTTAACCGCTGAGCCATCTCTCCAGCACCTACTCTCCACTCTTTATGCACCTCTAACTACCTTCTCTTCTCTCTGATTGAATAGCTACAAGTAATAATGCTAACAGCTTTACTGAAGACTTTGTTTGTTTGTTTAAGGTAGGCCCTCCACATGTAGCCAAGGCTAACCTGGACCTTACTGTCTTTCTATCCTCCTTACCACTGGCTTGGATCACAGTCTTGTTAAATTGGCCTCAAATTCACTGCGCAGCAGAGACTTACTCTAAGTACTTGTACCTCTGCTTCTCTGGGTCCTTGATTACAAGCATGCTCCATCACTTCTTGCCTGGGTTTTGTTTTAATCTTTGTGTATGTGTCTGTGTGAGTGTGAGTGTGGATCTCAGAGGACAGTGTCAGGTGTGTGTACATTGCAGTGCCCAGCTTTTATCTGGTTCTGGGCATTTAAACTCAGGTTGTGAGGCTTGTGTGGAAAGTGAGCAGTTCTTTTTTTTTTATTATTTCTTCCTTCCCTTCTCCCTCTTGCTCCGGCCCACACTCACTCCAGGCCATAGGTTTTTATTATTTATCATAAAAAACAATAACCACCACGTGGTTGCTGGGATTTGAACTCATGACCTCCAGAAGAGTACTCAGTACTCTTAACCACTGAGCCATCTCACCAGTCCAGTTTTTCAGTTCTTTAAACCAGAGTTTAAAATCTCATCCCTGGTAGTCCAACACAGGCAGAGGAAAATGTCAAATGTCTTCATACAGGTCAAGAACAGTATTGTGAAATACCCATGCCAGCACAGAGAGGAAGCTGAGCTGGGCGACACGCAGGCTGAGTGCTCGTGTCTTTCTCTGAGGGGTTGAAATGGCTAGAAAGGAGGTAGAGGGCTGGTGAGATGGCTCAACGGGTAAGAGCACCCGACTGCTCTTCCGAAGGTCCTGAGTTCAAATCCCGGCAACCACATGGTGGCTCACGACCATCTGTAATGAGATCTGACTCCCTCTTCTGGAGTGTCTGAAGACAGCTACAGTGTACTTATATATAATAAATAAATAAAGCTTTTTTAAAAAAAAAAAAAAAAAAAAGAAAAGAAAAGAAAGGAGGTAGAGTCAGAAAGTGAGGACTAGACCCAGGCAGCACTCAACCCTGTGATCTCAGCGCTGGGGCGCGGGAGCTGGTCAAGGCCTCCTTTCAGTATATTCAGTTTGAGTCAGCCTGGGTTACACCAGACTGTCTCAAACAACTGAATACAACATTAAAGCAAAACCCAAACAAAGCTGAGTATAATGTAAAAGGTAGAGAATGAGGGCACAGCCAGATGCTGTCAGTTGGTGAGGCTGATGGAGATGAGAAGCCTAGAGAGATCCTGAGGCCCTTAGGGTCAAGACCTTTGTATTCCTTTTCTTTTTGACATAGTCTTAAATAGCCCAGGCTAACCTCGAATTCAGTATGTAGCTGAGACTGGCATTCCAGGCATGTGCCACTATGCCTTGGGCCTTTATATTAATAGTTAACAAGGACTCTAGATAACTCTGGTTTGTTTCTATTTTGTCTATCTGTATTCACTAAGCCAGAAATTAAGGCAAGAATACATTATGTGATTTATGTTAAAATAACATAATACATATATGTTAATACAAATAGTATGTTTTTTCATGAAAATTGCTTTACAGGTTAAATTGGTTCATTTAGAAAAATAACATTGTTTAGATGCTTATACGTCTCTTTAATTTTTAAAAAAAAAAAAACTTAATTTTTTTTGGATTTTTGAGACAGGGTTTCTCTGTGTAGCCCTGGCTGTCCTGGTCTCTTGAACTCAGAAATCTGCCTGCCTCTGCCTCCCAAGTGCTGGGATTAAAGCCATCTGCCCGGCTTTAATTTTTTATAAATTTAATTGATTACAAATATTTTTGTTGAAGTCTGGAGAAAATTGTAGTCCATTGTTAAACTAGAAGACCAAGAGGTATTTTAATGGCTTCTACATATGACTGTAGGTGTTCTTTAATATGTTAAAGCCTGTCACCAGTTCACTTTGTTAAAAACAAGCTATGACATGGAACTGAATTTGATAATTGTTTTGAATTGCTCTGTCTAATAAAAGAATCCGTTAGGTGGGGTGGGGTCAGGTTGTGGTGAAGTATGTGTGTGAATATACCATTGGGCTGTATTCCCAGCCGAGTTTTGTGATTTTGAGACAAGGTCTCTCCGTTGACAAGACTGGCTTTAAACTTACTCTGTAGACCAAACAGAGAACCGAAGGTGGAGCCTGCAGAGTGGCTGCAGGCACAGCCTGGTGCCTGTCACAGGCCTGTTGGTTTCCAGGCTTGCTGTTTTGTTTAGTTACTTTTGAAACAGACTCACTTTAAAGTCTCTGCTGACTTGGAGCATGCTGGGTGGACCAGGTTGGCCTCAAACTGTGGCATTCCTTCTGCCTTCGCCTCCACCAGAGTGCTAGGGTATAGGCACACTCCACAACACCTTAAAGTTTTAAAGGAATGGATCCCTTACCTACTTAGTCAAGGGTTAACCTTTTTTCTGATCCCCTTTTGGGTTAATAAGTTAAATTCCCAGATCAATAGGGAGAAGAAACAGTTTATTTGTATGTGTAGTGTGTATATACAGGAGAGAACTACTAGGACCATTAACTTACAGGTTAGAATCTGAAGTTCTGTGTCATTTGCTTAGGCAAAGGTAGGAGGAGAGAAAAATGCTTCTAGGGAAAGTGTGTGTGTGTGTGTGTGTGTGTGTGAGAGAGAG
>NC_034599.1:41019424-41028151 GCF_900095145.1 Mus pahari | reverse complement strand
AAAAAAAAAAAAAAAAAAAAAAAAGAGAGGGTCTCTTTGGCCTGGAGTTCACCATTTAGGCTAGACTGGCTGGCCGGTGAGCCCCAGGGATCTATCGCCTTCCCTACCCAGTGCTAGGAGTACAAGTGTCTACTCCAACCATGGCTGTCCTGGACTTGCTTCATAGACCAGACTGGCCTCGAACACTTACCTCTGCCACCTGAGTGCTGGGATTAAAGGAATTCGACATGATCAGCATTTTTATGTCAGTTCTGCTGATTAAAGTTGGGACTTTGAGCTTTCTTGGAGGATGTTTTCCAGCTGAGTCATTCCCCACTCCAGACATGATTCCCTAGAGAGGGGTGAGGACAAGCACTTAGTGCTTTGTGGAAGTAAAGATGAGCTTCAGTAGATGAGAATGTCTGTGAGCCAGGGAGGTGGTTTAGTCTGTAAAGTGCAAGAACGCATGAGGTCCTGAGTTGAGATTTCCAGCAACTACTAAATGCCAGGGATGGCAGCACACATCTGTAACCCCAGAGCTGAGGACTGGGGTCAGTGAGGTAAGAAGATCCCTGCAGCTCATTGGCCAGCCAGTCTAGCAGAGTCAATTAGCTCCCGGTCCATGAGAGACCCTGTCTGAAAAACATAAGCTAACAGACTGGGGAGGTCTCTCACTGTTTTCTGTGAAACACAGGACCTGAGTCTGTGTCCCCAGCACTCATGTGGAAAGCCTGCCTTGGCCTTTAGTGTCTGAGACATCTCCCCCCTCCCACACTGGGGAGCAGAGAGAGGCGGAGAGAGATGTCCTAGCTAATGTTTGAGCTGTAGGTTCAGTGGAGAGACCATGTTTCAAAACTGATGTAGAAATAGAGGAGGACGCCTGCCCTCTCCCTCTGGCCTCCACATGTACTGGATAGGCCATTAGCTCTCCTAAAGAAGAGGCTGTCATCTTCCTTCTGGGAGGAGACCCACAGGAGCAGTTTATGAAGCTTTGCTCTCTACAGTTGCAGCTTTAGCTCTAATAAGGGAAATCTCATGAGCGTCCCCCTCCCTTTCTTACAATTATGGAATCTCAGTGTCTCTTAAAATAATCTGTACATCCATTGGACGGGCCCATAGTTGATTTGATAACACAGTATATAATTTATTAAATATTGGCCCAACCTTTTGTAGATCTTCTGAGTGTTGATAGAGTTTTTTAGACAGAAATGTAAAATCTCAGGCTGGAATGATGGTTGAGTAGTTAAGATTGCTTGCTGCTCTGCAAAGAACCCAGGTTTGATTCCTAGCACCCACATAGAGTGGTTTATGACTGCTTGGAACTCAGATCCCAGGCTTCCATGGACATCCTCACACATGTGACATATACATACACATAAATAAAAATAAAACTTAAAGAACAAACAGACCCTTCACCAAAAAAGAAAATGGCTAAAATCAGAAAAATACAAAAGCATATATTCTATTAGTCACAAGGGTGAGGATACTGTCACATGTTATGTATTCTATGTATTCTCCGGAAAACTCCAGTGTCAGTTCATCAAAGAATGAAAATGAAAAAAGTAAATACCTTTTTAGCTGTCTGTCCTGTTTCGTCCATTTGCCCCCCCCCCCTTTCTTATTTATTTTTGGATTTTCGAGGCAAAGTTTCTCTGTGTAGCCCTGGCTGTCCTGGAACTCACTCTATAGACCAGACTGGCCTCGAACTGGAGAACAGCCTGCCTCTGGCTCCCAGTGCGGGATTAAAGGCATGCGCCACCTGACTTGCTTGCTGCTTTGCTGCTTGCTTCTCCCCCCTCTCCCTCCCTCTCTTCCTCCCTCACCCCTTTCTTTATTTCTTTTCTTTCAAGCTTACAAAAGCTCTGGGGAGTGGGCCTTTAATGAATTGGGGACCCTGCCTACACTTTGAAAAGTGCAGCTCCCTCCCTCTTCAGGGCTTCTGGTACCTCTCTGTGCTCATTGCCTGCTTTCATTCTGCTGGGATTTTGGGCCCTTGCCCCTTGTCCTTTCTACATTTGGCTAGTTCTGCCCACAAAATTGTCCCTTTTGCTCACCAAGCAAACTATTTGAAAGGCATCTGGGTTATATCTATACGTTTTGAAGTGTCTAGCACATTGACGCTACTCTTAAAGATGTTGAATCAATGAAGAATTCATCCCAGTAATGTTTTTCTATATCTAATCATTCTATGTATGGTTGCCTTGTTTTGAGAAACTGGATTCAAGCCCAGCTTGGTGATTTTAGCCTATATGCTTGGTACTTGGGAGGTGGAGGCAGGATGACCCTTGAAGTCCACGTCAAGGTCAGCCTCCTATGCATAATGAATGAGGCAAGCCAGAACTACCTGAGATCTGTGTCAGAACACCCACACACACCTAAGAGGTTTTTTAGGAAGTTGTCTTAAGATCAGGAAATACATCTTTGACTTCACTCTCCATTGTTTTAGTTCAGCTTTGCTTCCTTGCTCTTCCTTATCTAGAGTGTACCATGATTCTGCAGAAAAGTCCTTAGGTTGAAGACTCAGAGATCCTAATTCTTATCTGTGCCTCTAGCAGGCAGAGGTATTTCATGGGACACTTGGCTTTTGCTCCCTTATTCCAAGGAAGTATTCCTACTGCCACTTGTCAGAGGGAAAACAATGTTTAGTTCTGTTTTTGAGACAGAGTCTCATTATGTAGCCTTGGCTATATAGACTGAACTGATTTCAGACTCATAGAGATCCTCTTATCTCTGCCTTCCAAGTACTGGGATTAAAGGTATGTGATATTGTGCCTGGCTGATAGATTGATGTATTTGTATTTTAGTTTCTCTGAGGAAAATTGTTTTAACATCCAAATGATATTTGGCATTTATAAAGCTCTTACTATTTGTTAGAGTCCGTCTTGGGCATTTTGCTTATGCTAACTCATTTAGTCTACGCAGTGGTGCTATAGAAGGTTGATTGCTGTGTTCTTCCCATTTTATATTCTATGGAATCGAGGCAGAGAAAAACTCACTGGCCAAGTAGTGCAGAGTAGTGAGGCTGGAAACGCAACCCAGTTGGCCTCAGTTCCAGAGCCTGTGACTTGCCTGGCTTACCCACCTCTTATGTCTGACTGCATCACTTTTGTCATTAGCTTGTGTTGGTCACACAGAGACGTTTGTTATGGCATTATTTACAGTTGTGAAATGAAGATAACAAGGAAGGAGCTGGAGACACGGCTCTACGGTCTCTGACTGCTCTTCCAGAGGACCCGCATGGCTGCTCACAACCAAGAGTCCGTTATTCCAGTTCCAGGGAATCCAGCACCCTCTTCTGGCCTCTGAAGATACTTCATGTACATGTTACAATGGCATACATACAGGCAAAACACCCATGCACACATGTATGCACACACCCACAGTAAATATTAAAGTTCACACAGTCATCCAGATTTAAAAAAACAATAACAAGGAAAATCTTAGGTTGGTAATGATAGACCTGCATAATGGACAGCAATTTCTGTCTTTTTAAAAAATATTTTAGATTTATTATTATTTTTATGTATATGAATATTTTGCTTACATGTATCTGTGTATCACAAGCATATCTGGTGCTCATGGAGGTCAGAAGAGGGCATCAGATCGTCTAGAACTAGAGTTATGGATGATTGTGAACCACCTGTGAATGTTCGGACCTGAACCTGGGTCCTCTGCGAGAGCATCCAGTGCTTTCAACTACTAAGTCATCTCTCTAGGCCTGGACTGCTATATCAAATCACAAGTTTTGTTTTGTCTTTGGTTTTGTGTGTGTGTGTGTGTGTGTGTGTGTGTGTGTGTGTGTGTGTATTTACACATATGTACATGTGTATGCATATTACATATATATTATGTATCGTATATATTACACACACACATATATGGGACTTTTTTTAGTGTTTAATCATCTTTGTATGTGTGTCTGTGTGTATGTGTTTATGCCACTGCGTGGATGTGGAGGTTCTTGCCTTCCTTGCTTGAGACTGGGTCTTTGTGGTTTTTGCCAGCTAGCCTGTAAGCTTCCAGACACTCCTTCTCATCTCTCTAAGAGCGCTGTGATTCCAGATACACACCACTGCCTGCTGCCCTAGCTTGATCTAAATTCTGGGCATTTTAATTTTCCTGCTTGCATTGCGAGTGCTTTACCTACTGAGTCATATCCCTAGCTTCCCCACTCCTTTGTTTTGCCTTCTGAGACGGGGTCTTCCACTGTAGCTCAGGCTAGCTGCAGAACACAATAGTCCAAACTAGTGCCAAGCTCATGGAAATTCCCCTGCCTTAATTTCCCCAGTATTGGGATTACAGATGTGACCCACCCATTCCTGACTGTAATAGTTGACATTTATATATATAGTATGGTTATGAGAAGTTGAGCTTAAAATTCAAACTTAAAAAATAAGATCTTGGGGGTGGAGAGATGGCTCAGTAGTTAAGAGCACTTGCCATGGGTTCTGTTTCTAACACCAACAGGGCACTAACAGTGATTTGTAACTGCAATTCCAGAGAGTCTAATACTTTCTTCTGACTTTCCTGGATACTGCAAGAGTGTAGTGCTCAGACATACATGCAGGCAAACCAATCACACTCATAAAAAATAAAATAATTGTTCCAGGTGTGCTGGAACATGCCATCCATGTAACCCAGTAGCCCAGAGGTACGGGCAGGTGAATTTGAGGCCAGCCTGGTCTATAGAGCACATTCTTGGCTAGCCATGGCTATGTAATGAGATCCTGTCTCTAATAAGTAAATGAATACATATTAACAAAACATTTAATGCTGCGTCTTAGGCAGCACATATACTAAACTTAGGATGATACAGAGATTAGCATGGCCCTTGTGCAAGGATGACACGCAAATTCATGAAGTGTTCCATATTTTTAAAAAATTAATATGGGCAGAAGATACATTCAGTTTTATAGCACTTACCTGGCACAGACAAGACCCTCGGTTCAATTCCAGCAATACTAACAAACAAAACCCAAATATTGTGTCTTAATTTGCATATGGTAGATATCTTATTAAAAACATTGTTTTTTTTTAAGTCAAAGTCCTATACTTTCATTCAGTCAGGACTGAAGTTCATTTTGCAGTCCAGGCTGACATCAAACACATAGCAAATCTACTGCTTAGCCTCCCAGCTGCTGGGGTCACAAGTGTGAGTCACCACACATAGCTCATTCTTTACATGTGTTTTCTCAGTTAGAAAGCAGTGACATACGCTTTCTTATCCCAACCATGATGCAAATACTGTTGTTGTTATGAATGGAGAAATTGATGTCTTCAGAGATTAAGTAACTTGTCATATAAATAGTACTAAACAGTTGGGAACTCTATATTAATTATTTTTGTTTTCTAAAATTTTTATTTATTTATTTATTTATTTATTTATTTATTTTTGTTTTTTGAGACAGGGTTTCTCTGTATAGCCCTGGATGTCCTGGAACTCACTTTGTAGATCAGGCTGGCCTCGAACTCAGAAATCCGCCTGCCTCTGCCTCCCAAGTGCTGGGATTAAAGGCGTGCACCACCATGCCTGGCTCTAAAATGTTTGGTTTCTATGATAAAGAATAAAGCTAAAGGGCTGGAGAGATGGCTCAGTGGTTAAGAGGTTCTGAGTTCAGTTCCCAGCTCACGACCATCTATAATGGGATCTGATGCCCTCTTTTGGTGGTGTCTGAAGACAGCAACAGTGTACCTACATAAAACGAACAAATAAATCTTTAAAATAAATAAGTAAAGTTAATTTTTAAAATATGTAAACATATCAAGACCTGCAATAAGCCAAGATTGTATAATGTGATAGAATTTATTAATTTTAACCACTGATGCCCCCCCAAAAGTATGAGAAATAATAGAAATGTAGGGTTGAAAGAAATTAGACAGATTTTAAAACTTTAGCTGGGTATTGCAGCTCATCTGACTACTCCCAGCACTTGGGAGGCTGAGGCAGGAGGATTGTTGCAAGTTGTACTCCAGTCTGGGCTACAGAATGAGGCTGGCAAAATCAAAAGCCAGAAAACACCTAATGAATTGTTTTCTGCCAAAGTGGGAACTGGTATGTGTGGTGTTTTTCTCTTGTTCTGTTTTGTTTACAATTATTTACTTTGTGTGTGTGGGTGCATATGTGCACACCATAGCACACATGTAGAGGTTAGAGGACAATTTTCAGAAATTAGTTTTTTTTTCCTACCATTGGAGTTCCAAGGATTGAACTTCAGACTTGGTGGCAAGCACCTTTGCTCTGTGAACAGTCTTGTTTCGTACGTGTTTTACATAATATAGTATTTTACAAAATGTATTATTTGAAAATCTGATGGTTATAATACAGCTAGCATATAATGAAGTTGAGTATTTTTATCATTGTTCAGAAACTTACCCACTTATTTAATTTTAATTTTATTTTATGTGTATGGGGATTTTTCCCAGCATATATATCTGTTAGTCACTTATATATAATACCTGGTATCTTAGTTAGGATTTTACTGCTGTGAACAGACACCATGACCAAGGCAAGTCTTATAAAAAACAACATTTACTTGGGGCTGGCTTACAGGTTCAGAGGTTCAGTCCATTATCATCAAGGTGGAAGCATGGCAGTATCCAGGCAGGCATGGTACAGGAGGAGCTGCGAGTTCTACATCTTCATCCAAAGGCTGCTAGTGGAAGACTGACTTCCAGACAACTAGGGTGAGGATCTTAAGCCCACACCCACAGTGACACACCTATTCCAAAAAGGCCACACCTCTAAATGGTGCCACTCCCCAGCCCAAGAGTATACAAACCATCATACCTGGGAAGCCAGGAGAGGGCAGCAATTTCCTTAGAGTCAAAGTTAGATGGTTGTGAGCCAATATGAGTACTGGAAAGCACCCCCCAGATCTTCTGAAAGAGCAGCCATCTCTCCAGCCTCTCCCAAGTTTTTTCATTAATAAAAACATTATTATACTTATTAGTTAATTAATTAATTTGGGTGTGTGTACTGGCTAGTTTTATGTCAGACACAAGCTAGAGTTATTTGGGAAGAGGGACTCTTAATTGAGAAAATGCCTCAATAGGCATTGTTTTCTTAATTAGTGATGTGGGAGGGCTCAATCCATTGTACCACTCCTGGACTGGTGGTCCTGGATGCTGTTAGAAAGCAGGCTGAGCAAGCTAGTAAAGAGAATTCTTTTATGGCCTCTGTATCAGATCCTGCCCTGATTTCTGTCAGTGATGGACTGTGATGTGGAAGTATAAGCAGAATCAACCTTTTCCTCCCTAAATTGCTTATGGTCATGATGATTTGTCATAGAAGATAGAAACCCTAACTAAGCCAGTGTGTATGTGAACAAGCACATGTGTGGATGTCAGAGGTCAGCTTGCAGAAGTGGTTTCCCTTCTTCCCCTGTGTGGGTCCTAGAGATTGAACTCTGGTCATCAGACTTAGCAGCAAATACCTTTCCCCACTGAGCATCTTGCCAGCCCTTCCTACCCATTTTTGTTGTCTGATCAGTAGTTCTCTTTTATGTGGATGCCTGTTGAAGGCAAATGCCCAAAGGGAAAGAATTTTTGTTTGTGAATATGTGGAATTTCCCATAGATATAAGAGGATTTTCTTATATAAGTGTGTACATATATAAATGCATATGTAGTTGCCATATGTATTTAGTAAAAGACAGTGTGTTCCTTGAGTATCTATCCCCTTCAAGGATATCGGCAGACACAGAAGGCAGCTATCTCTCATGCTCTCCTATAATTAGCCCACTGTCAAAGAAAGAATGAGAAATTAGTTGGGACATCACAGTACTCTGCAAAGTGTTCTACACATTCTTTTTTTTTTTTTAAGATTCATTCATTTATTTTATGAATATGAGTACATTGTAGCTGTCTTCAGACACACCAAAAGAGAGCATTGGATCCCATTAAAGATGGTCGAGAGTCACCATGTGGTTGCTGGGAATTGAACTCAGGACCTCTGGAAGAGCAGAGTATTATTAACTCTGAGCCATCTCTCCAGCCCTGTTCCACACATTCTTATGTGAGAGGATACCAGATTTGGAGGCTTATGTGTTTTCCAAGAAGTTATAGCTACCTAGAAGTTTTTAAAGAACAACTAGAGAATTCTTCATGTGATAGAGGTTAATTTGGAGACCATGTGGCACACCTACTCAGGTCTGTTAGATGAACAGAACTTGTCAGTAGAAATCAGATGCAGACTTATGTCAATATATGGATGAGTGTGTATGTAGCAAACATACCCAAAATCTTAAATAGAAGGCAGGGGTGTATGGAGGAGAGTGGAGTTATAAACAAGAAGATGTGAGGGAATGAGCCTTAGACACTTCTGTTAGGAGAAATGTTTTTGGGGCTGGAGAGATGACTCCACAGCTGATCTTACTGAGGATGCTAGTTCAGTTTCCAGGACCCACAGCTCACAACCTCTGTTACTTCAATCCTAGAAACCCCAAAGGTACCAGGTACAGATGTAGTGCACAGCCATACATCAGACAAAACCCCTACCTATACATATAAGGTAAATGAAAACAATTAAATTAAAAGGAGAATTGCTGCCTTTTGTTGGGCATGGTAACTGGCTTAGTTAGGGTTTTACTGCTGTGAACAGACACTATGACCAAAGCCAGGCCTGTTTTTGTTTTTGTTTTTGTTTTTGTTTTGTGCTAAACATTTTTTTATTTGTAGAAGGAGATACATGAATAAGTATTATAGATCACACATCTTTTTTTTTTTTTTTTTTTCGAGACAGGGTTTCTCT
>NC_034599.1:41017724-41019308 GCF_900095145.1 Mus pahari | reverse complement strand
GGAACTCACTTTGTAGACCAGGCTGGCCTCGAACTCAGAAATCTGCCTGCCTCTGCCTCCCGAGTGCTGGGATTAAAGGCGTGTGCCACCACGCCCAGCTTAGATCACACATCTTTACATTGAAATTCTTGCATGATTGCCTGTTCTGCAGGTGTGTATAGACCAGCATTGCCACAAACATTTAAGTAATACATTGCACTATGACCTACTGTGATAGCCTTGATTGTAGTATTTCCATACCTGGGAAGGGATCTTAATAAGGAATCTTCTATAAGGCTAGCCTGTGGGCACGACAGTGAGAGAATCTATCTATCTATCCATCTATCTATCTATCTATCTATCTATCTATCTATCTATCTATCTATCTATCTATCTATCTATCTATTTATCTTTCTATCTATAATTATATCATTTCCCCCATGCCTTTTCTCCCTCCAAACTCTCCCACATACCACCCCCTTTGCTTTCTTTTAAACTTATTATGGCCCCTTTTTCTTTAAATGCTGCTGCTGTGACTGCTGGTGATTTTGTGTGTGTGTGTATGTGTCTGTCTGTCTGTCCGTGTCTGTGTGTGTATTCGTAAAAACATACATACAGCCTGCTCAATCTGTGTATTGTTACTTGTATGTCTATGCTTTCAAGGCTGACCCTTTGGTGTTGGATGACAAGTTGATGTGCTCTTCCCTGGGGAAGACTGTTCCTCCAGATCTCAGCATCCCTTACTTGCCTGAGGTTCTTTGTCTAGGGTTGAGGTCTCACGGGCTTTCCCTTTCACACTAGCATGTCTATCAGTATTGTGCTCATTCAGCTCATGCTTGGCCATCCATCTTGGTGAGACTGTATGGGTGTAGCTTCTGACATTTCTAGGAGGCACAGCCTCAGAGCAACCTCTCTGTTCCACTGGTTCCTCCAGCAAAGTGCCTGGCACAAACATAGTCCTCATGACACATCTTTTTTTTTTTTTTTTTTTTTAATTCTTTGTTTATTTTTCTTTTTCTAAGATTTTATTTATTTATTATATGTAAGTACACTGTAGCTGTCTTCAGATCTCATTACAGGTGGTTGTGAGCCACCATGTGGTCGCTGGGATTTGAACTCAGGACCTCCGGAAGAGCAGTCAGTGCTCTTAACTGCTGAGCCATCTCACCAGCCCCCCAGATACATCTTATATACACTCCCTTGAGTGCCCTTTCCCTCTTCAGTAACTCAAAAGAAACTGCTCAGATTCTTTCTACTTTAATGTTTTGATACTTTGTAGGTTTTATTGGTTTGGGTGGGCAAGTGGACCTGATTATTGTTTAGTGTGGTTCTAGGATTCTTAGTATGTGTCTGATTTCCCTGTGTCAGTCTGTCTTGATACCACTGTGGTGTTCACTGGCGGATGTTTTTGATCCTTGTGGTCCTGGGCTCTGGCTCACTTCTTTATCATATGTCTTCAGCTCTTGGCTAGCGAGCTGATGTGGTTTGCTTTTTATGTTCTCATAAGATATTGATGTGGAGCCGGGCATGTGGCACACGCCTTTAATCCCAGCACTTGGGAGGCAGAGGCAGGCGGATTTCTGAGTTCGAGGCCAGCCTGGTCAA
>NC_034599.1:41015798-41017632 GCF_900095145.1 Mus pahari | reverse complement strand
AAAGATATTGATGTGGACACCAAACCAGAAGAACAGTAAGTGCCAAGTACCTTGCCAGGCCAAATCCAATTAGGATTTTGCTTTGATAATTTTGCAAGATGGAAGCTCCAAATTTACATTTCCTTGGTTTTCCTGTTTTAAGCTTTTTCTACTTTTTAATACTATAAGTTCCACACTGTTCCAAATTTGTAAAGTCCCTAGAATTTTGGTCTCTGAGATAAGTAAGGTTTGCTACAAAACTTTGTTCACAGACCTATTCTTTATCAAAGGTCTACCCTTTAGTCATTGAGGGATGCCCTAAAATAGCAACATCACTGCATCTCCTTTCCTTGGAGGCAAGGAAGAAACACTCCAAATTATTGAAGGACAAATGTTATCTGGAAAGTTTTCTCATTTGATATAACGTATTCTACATATGATAGTTGTCCCTCTACACATGCAGGTTTTGCATCCACAGATTCATTCAACTGAGAATCAGAGATACTTAAAGGAGGCTAGGGAGATGGCTCCATGTACAGAGGCACAGAGTCCTCACTAGGAACGTATGGGGAGAGCGTCCCTGGAACCCACGTAAAAACCAGATAGCCAGGGTGGTTATTTTTAATCCTAACACATGGAAGGGAAGGACAGAAGGATTCTTGGGGAAATCCGAATATCTAAACTAAACAACAAGTGAGCTCTGAGTTCAAGTGAGAGAGCTTAGCTATCCATAAAGACAGTTGAGACCACTACACACATTTGAATACATATACACATACATTCATATATACCGCACACATACACACATACACAAACACTTGAAAACATGGCATCTGTGGTACATACCTGTTGCCCCAGCACTCAGGAGGCAAAGTCAGGAGGATAATTACAAATGTCAGGCTAACTTGATTTTCAGGCCAGCTAGGGAAATTTGTTTGCTTGTTTTTGACTTTTTGAGAGAGGGTCCGTGTTGTGGGAATTACTAAAAAAGATTAGCAGGTACGTTCTGCGCTTGTGCCTCTGCCCTGGCCAAGCACTGGCAGGCATTGGCCGACCTGTTTATCTCATGGAGACTCTGGCCTGGAGCTCCTGAAACGTCTCCACCCAGCTTGCTAGGTTCCCACTGGCCTTTGTGGTGCACATCTGGCAAACCCACACATTACCTTTCTCTCTTGAACCCAGACAAGCCGCCATGTGAAGGAAAACACAACACAAACTTAGTTCAGAAACAATGGTAACTCAGTCTCTGGGCCCAACAACTAAAATCTTACAAGCCTTATTAAAATCTGATTCCTTTGGTGGCGAATCCTTGCGGATCTGCAAGGCAACTCTTATAAAGACAACATTTAATTGGGGCTGGCTTACAGGTTCAGAGATTCAGTCTATTATCATCAAGGTGGGAACTTGGCAGCATCCAGGCAGGCATGGTGCAGGAGGAGCTGAAAGTTCTATATCTTCATCAGAAGGCTGCTAGCAGATACTAGCTTCCAAGCAGCTAGGATGAGGGTCTTAAAGCCCACATCCACAGTGACACACCTACTCCAACAGGGCCACACCTTCTAATCCTGCCAGGCCCTGGACAATCCATCACAGTAACTCATTTAAATCCAAGCAATGGGGAAGCAGAAACAAGAGGATTGCTGTAAATTTGACTCTAATCTTGGTAACATAGAAACCATATCTGAAAAAAAAAAAAAAAAAAAAAAAAAAAAAAGTCTATAGGGGTGGTGATGGAAATGTTTGGTAAAAGTACTCAAATTTCAGACATTTTGACCTTTTGGTCAACCTGGTCTATACAAGTTCCAGGACAGCTAGAGCTATATAGTGACACCCCCGTCTTTAAGGACAAAACAAC
>NC_034599.1:40994103-41015757 GCF_900095145.1 Mus pahari | reverse complement strand
TGTAAATTTGACTCTAATCTTGGTAACATAGAAAACAAAAAAAAAAAAAAAAAAAAAAAAAAAAAACTAGAAAGACTATAGGTGTGGTGATGCAGGTGTTTGGTTCCAGTACTCAGAGATCAGACATTTTGACCTTTTGGTCAACCTGGTCTATACAAGTTCCAGGACAGCTAGAGCTATATAGTGACACCCCCGTCTTTAAGGACAAAACAACAAAACTAACTAAGAAAGGAAGAGAAAGAATAAATTGTACTTTAAATATGTAAGGTTATCAGAAAAAAAAAAAAACAATAAAATCACTTCTCTCAATAGAGAAAAGCATGAGCATTTCTCTTAGTATGTAACTCTCCCTAAACTATTTTCTTTTACCTTTTTAAAATGCATTGCAGAAAGTGTAAAACATGTTCATTTCATTCTTTCCATGAACCTGAGTAGCCCATGCTTTTAGCTCACAGTCAAGTGTAATATGAGACAGTTCTCCTGGTGTATTCCACAATGGCTTCTTTAGTCCTGAGTAAGAGGGTCAGCTGTCCCAGTTTAATAAAGAAAGACCCATCTCCTAGGACATCTTTCAGTGCTAGGCAAACTAAAACAGTTAGTCACCTTAATCCTGAAAGTGAGTATCTCCAACCCTAGGTTAGGTTGGGGTAGGAAACATTTTAAAATGGAAGAAATGGATAAAAATGAGAAGTGCTAAGTATGATGGAAATACATTTTCTTTTTTGAAGTAGAATCTCACTCTGTAGCCCAAGCTGGCCTAAAACATAATTGTGTAACCTAGACTGTCCTTCATTTTGTGGCAATCCTCTTGTATTAAAGTACTCAAGTCCTAGAATCACTACCAAAATCCTTCACCACCCACCATATCCAGTTCACATCTTCCTTTTGAAGAATTTTACTGCACTTAGGAAATGCAGAGATCGGTGAGCTAGCTAATAGCAAGGGCTACACTGAGTGAGGGTTAGAGGTGAGTCTTAACCAGCCCAGCATTTGCACCTATGTTCTTTACAGCCCACATTGAAAGGCCCACAGTTTTGAATACTCTGAAAACATGGAACATTGTGCCCCATAAGGGATTTTGTTTCTTTGAAACAGGGTCTCACGTTGTGTAGTCTAGGCTGGTCTAGAACTCAAAGCAATCCACCTGCCTTAGGCTTCCAAGGACTAGGATTATAGGCATGAGCTACTATGCCCAGCTAAGTTTGGGCTCAAAGAGATATTCCTTTCCTGCACTGGGTAACTTTATTTAAGCAAGTGGAGAAGTGAACATGTCCCATGTGGGTGCTGTTTGAAATTTAGATCATTCTACACATCATTTGTCTCTCTCTGGAGTGAGGCCTGGGAGTGAGGTTTCACATCAACCCCTCCGTGCAGCCTAGGGTTTGCCTCAGCAAACTTCATTTCCTTCTTTAATCTTGTTCTTGGCTTCTCACTGTACAGAGAAGTGTGGGAAATGGAACTGGATAGACTCAAGAATCAGGATGGTGAAATCAACCGGAATATTATGGAAGAGACAGAGCGGGCCTGGAAAGCAGAGGTAAGAAGAGACAGTGTCTTCCTTCAGAGCCTGGGTTTTGTGCTTCCAGGAGCTATACAGTTTTGATACTAGAGTATTAGAAGCCTGGGAACATTTGTTCTAACTGCAGGTAGTTTGTGATTATTAAGTTAACAAGTTCTCTCTCCCTCCCCCCTCCCCCACCCCACCCCTCTCTCTCTGGTGTGTGTGTGTGTGTGTGTGTGTGTGTGTGTGTGCGCGCGCGTGCACATGTGTGTTTTCCTTAGATCCTGTCACTAGAGAGCCGGAAGGAGTTGCTGGTGTTGAAACTGGAAGAAGCAGAAAAAGAAGCAGAACTTCATCTGACTTACCTCAAGTAAGTGTCTCCCTCTAAGGCCTAGCCTGGCAGGCCTGGCTTGCATCTATCTTCACAAGACTTTTTTTGTTTTGTTTTGTTTGTTTTTCGAGACAGGGTTTCCTGGCTTTCCTGGAACTCACTGTGTAGACCAGGCTGGCCTCGAACTCAGAAATCCACCTGCCTCTGCCTCCCAAGTGCTGGGATTAAAGGCGTGTGCCACTATGACCCGGCTCTTCACAAGACTCTTAAGGCCATATCTGTGTGTGTACCTGCAATCGCTCAAGGGTTTCTCTTCCATGTTCTTTCTGCACTTTCTCACTCTTTCCTCTTCTTATAGCTTTATACTTTTTATCACTGTATTTCTGATTGAGCAAATACTCTCTGCTAAAACTATAATTTAGGTCTTTGGAGCTCTGTTTCTTCCATGCCATTTCTCCTCTGTCTGCCCTGGGATTTAGAGGATCCCTATAGCATGGCAGGCAGGCAAGAATCCTCTTTGTGGGATGATGTCATGAACCAGTCATGGTGTTACTTTCCTGTAATCCCAATACTTGGGAGTCTGAGGCAGGAGGAGTGAAAGTTTCAGGCCAAGATGATCTACATGGGAGACCCTGTCTCAGACAGAAAAGTGGTACCATTTATGTGAAGCAGATGACTTAGAATCTTGGGTTTCTCTAGCATTTTCTCCCACCTCTTTTTTCAAGGACCATTACCCAACAACTGTGTCTCAGCATAGAACTGGAGTTCAGGGCAAAAACCCAGGCTCTGGCAGCCCTGCCAGGCTATGCTCAGTCACTCATCTCAGTCAACCAGTTAAAGAGATTAGTGATGGGGGAAAAGCAGAGAAGATGTAATCAATATGGCTACATTGGGAAGGATAATAAAGGGACCCAGAAATGCCAAAATTACTTTTGGAGTACCAACATGAGTTTTAGGTTCATCTGTTTATATAAGGACTTTTTATTCTTATTTATGTATGTATGTTTGAGTGTATGCACATGTGTACAGGTACACACAGACAGACGCCAGGGGTGTCAGATGTCTACAGTTGGAGTTATAGGCAGTTGTGTAGTGCTCAATGTGAATGCTAGGAACCAAACTTTATTCTTCTGCAGGAGCAGCAAGCAATATTAACTGCTAAGACATCATCTCTCCAATCCTAGAGCTTTGCTTGAGATAGGATGTTGTATAGTCAGGCTGCCTGGAACACGTGATTCTTCTCCCTGTACTTCAGAATGTTTGGTTTATAGGTTTACATCACCACATGGCACTGAACTTCAGGTTTAAATAGAGGAGATATTGAGGCAAGGGACAAGAGGTGTAAATAATTAACCAGTGTGGCTCAAGATGTGCTCTCATTGATATTTGTCTTGTACTTGTTCTGCAGGGTGATCTGAAGAAGTCCCATAGCTGCCGTCACATGAGGGGGTTAGTCTGGTTCCTACAAGATGACCCCTTCTACTCTAGGGTACAGGCTAACCGTCGTGGATAATTGCCCTCATCAGGAGGGGACAGGTTTTTTTTTTTTTTCAAAATTTTTTTTTTTTAAAGATTTATTTATTTATTTATTATATGTAAGTACACTTCAGACACTCCAGAAGAGGGAGTCAGATCTTGTTACGGATGGTTATGAGCCACCATGTGGTTGCTGGGATTTGAACTCCGGACCTTTAGAAGAGCAGTCGGGTGCTCTTACCCACTGAGCCATCTCACCAGCCCTTTTTTCAATTTTTTATTAGATATTTTCTTCATTTACATTTCAAATGCTATCCTGAAAGTCCCCTATACCCTCCCCCCAGGAGGAGACAGTCTTATATTGGAAGTTTTATTCTTCCTGGAACCCTGGTGACTGTGACTTCAGGACAGTTGTCTCTGTGCCATCATCATCAAAAGGAAGAGAGTACTATAGATTAGATACTTGCTGATAGGTAGCATAGGAGAGCTAAGTGACATGCCAGTGCAGAGGCATGCACACTGGGACACAAAGAGGAAACACACAAAATGAAGGCAGAAGTGCTGAGCTATCATCTTTTAGTTACCATGAAAGACCAAGTATAGGGGCAATGCTTTTTGGCCCAAACTGTTTCTAAGCCTGTATTTTCCATATATCAAGAATTGATTGTCGCTGGGCATGGTGGTACACGCCTTTAATCCCAGCACTCGGGAGGCAGAGGCAGGCAGGCAGATTTCTGAGTTCAAGGCCAGCCTGGTCTACAAAGTGAGTTCCAAGACAGCCAGGACTATACAGAGAAACCCTGTCTCGAAAAACCGAAAAAGAAAAAAAAAAAAAAAAGAAAAAAAGAATTGATTGTCAGTCAAGTGGTAGTGACAGTGAACAGCTTTAATCCCAGCATTTGGGAGGCAGAGAGGTAGGCATATCTCTATGAGTTCAAGGGTAGCCTGGTCTACAAAGCAAGTTCCAGGACAGTTAAGGCTATATATATATAGAGAGACCCTGTTTTGAAAAACAAACAAACAAACAAAGGATTGTTTGATTGTTATTGTTTTGTTTTATGAATTCTATGAATTCTTTGTGTTTTGAAAGGTCAACTCCTCCAACACTAGAGACAGTTCGTTCCAAACAAGAGTGGGAGACAAGACTGAATGGAGTTCGGATAATGAAAAAGAATGTTCGGGTAGGTATAGTTAGCAATGATGATTCAGTCAGCCCCATTTGTACTTAACCTCTCCTGACAGTAGGTTGTTAGGCAGCCTTTGCACTGCTGCACAAAGCTGCTCCACTCTCCTGTGGGTTCCAAGGTCCACTCAGCCTAGCAGTGGAAGACAATCCTTTCTCTTCCTTTTGTTCCAGGACCAGTTTAATAGTCATATCCAGCTAGTGAGGAATGGAGCCAAGCTGAGCAGCCTTCCTCAGATCCCTACCCCAACTTTGCCTCCACCACCCTCAGAGGTAAGAGGAGTCACTCCCTCCTGTGTGTGGTGTTAGCAGAATCACAGTTGTCTCTTGCTCTTTTTTTTTTTTTTTTTCCGAAACAGGATCTCTCTGTGTAGCCCAGGCTGGCCTCGAACTCAGAAATCCGCCTGCCTCTGCCTCCCGAGTGCTGGGACTAAAGGTGTGCGCCACCACTGCCTGGTCTGCTTGTTCTTTTAACAAAGACATTGGGACCATCCTTAGTGCCAGAGTGCAAGAGTTGCTCATTGATTTCTGCAGTTTTCTCTCTTAAAAAAAAACATTGTTTTGATTTGATGTGTAGTTTTGGCTGTCCTGGAACTATGTAGACCTGGCTGGTCTCGAACTTACATAGATCTGCCTGCCTCTGCCCCCTGAATTGCTGGGATTAAAGGCATGCACCACTACCACCACCACCCAACTCCTAAAAATTTTTTGTATGTCTATATTTACATAATGTATGTGTGAATGCATGCTTGTATATATGTGCACATTTGGTGTGTGTGTGTGTGTGTGTGTGTGTGTGTGTGTGTGTGTGTGTGTATGTTCCCATATACTTTGGCCAGAAGTCACTGTTGGGTTACTTTCTAACTTTTAGGGTTTGTTTGTTTGTTTGTTTGTTTGAGACAAGGTCTTACTCAGTATGAGTAATTCATTATGTAGACCAGGCTGGCCTCAGATTCACAGAGCTGCATCTGCCTGCTGAAACTAATGATATGCATTTACCACACCTAGCCTGTCTACCTTATTTTTGAGACAGGGTCTCTTGCTGAACCTAGAACTCAGGGATTAGCTAAACTGGCTAGCCACTATGGGGATCTGCTTGTCTCTGCCCCTACAGCATTAGTGTTACAGATATATGCCCCACTACAGGCTTTTATGTGGATGTTGGGATGTGAACTCAAGTCCTTACGCTTGCAAGGCAGGTACTTTACCAACTAAACCATCTCCTTGTCCTTTGCTCCAGTTCCTAATCTTTTCTCCCCATCTCTTTTGTCGTCTACCTCTTCCCGTTTGCAGGCAGATTTCATGCTTCAAGTATTTCAACCCAGTCCCTCTCTGACCCCTCGGATGCCCTTCTCTATCGGGCAGGTCACTATGCCTATGGTTATGCCCAGTGCGGATCCTCGCTCTTTGTCTTTTCCGATCTTGAACCCTGCCCTTTCCCAGTCCAGCCAACCTTCCCCACCTCTTCCTGGCTCCCATGGGAGAAATAGCCCTGGCTTGGGTTCCCTGGTCAGCCCTCATGGTCCACACATGCCTCCTGCTGCCTCCATCCCGCCTCCCCCAGGCTTGGGTGGTGTTAAGGCTTCTACTGAAACTCCCCGGCCCCAACCAGTAGACAAACTGGAGAAGATCCTGGAGAAGCTGCTGACTCGGTTCCCACAGTGCAATAAGTAAGTGTCATTAAGGATCGGTTCAGCTATCTGTCAGAGAAATGCTTATGGTTTGAAATAAGGAGGTTGTGTGGATGTTCCCATGAAAACTGATTTTATTTCCCTCAACATTGTTTTTTCTCAGGGCCCAGATGACCAACATTCTTCAGCAAATCAAGACGGCACGTACCACCATGGCGGGCCTGACCATGGAGGAACTAATCCAACTGGTAGCCGCACGACTGGCAGAGCATGAACGGGTGGCATCAAGCACTCAGGTAAGAGGAGCCTCCGGGAGAAAACTTAGGCCTGCCGAGAGGTTGAGGAGGAAGCCAACCGGAATATCTGGATGTGAGGAGATCAGAGCAAGGAGTATCTGCTCTGCTTTTTTAATCATTAAAAGTGCATTTCTTTCTTTCTTTTTTAATCAAATTTGTGTGTGTGTGTGTTGTGTTGTGTTGTGTTGTGTGGAAGTCGAAAGACAACTTGTGGGAGTCCCATTTTCTTCTACCATGTGAGTTCCAGGAATTGAGCTCAGGTCATCAAGCTTATGTGCAAGCGAGCACCTTTGCCCTCCGAGTCATCCTGCTGGCCCAGTTTCTTTTTTGATACATGCTATTGCTCAGACTCTCTTCCCTCACTCTGAAATTATTTCTACCCACAGCCACTTGGTCGGACCTGGGCTTTGCACCCTGCTCCTCTGGCCCAAATCAGTCCCCCAATGTTCTTGCCTTCTGCCCAAGTTTCATACCCTGGAAGGTCTTCACATGTAAGACTCTTTTCTTTTAACACTGGGATGCGGAGAAGCACAGGGTGAGGAGGGAATGGGCTACAGGTAAGGATGCTAGAGGACACCATCGTCTCCACAGCAGGGTTGTTTGCAGCCCTACAGGGAACCCGCTGCAAGGACTTTAGGCAGAAAGTAGGTTAGGACTTGTGTTTCTTTTGCTGAAGAATAGTTTTTGCTTCATGAAACAAACAGATGGAGTCATGAGCATAGCAGGCAAGGTGACCCAGAGGTTGGCTAGTTGTGACCAGCATTCTTGTTCCACAGGCTCCACCCACTTGTAAGCTGTGTCTGATGTGTCAGAAACTTGTCCAGCCCAGTGAGCTGCACCCCATGGCCTGCACCCACGCGCTACACAAGGAGGTGGGTATTGTATGACATTTTGGCTTCTACTCTGACAGCTGAGGTAATTTTTCTTGATTATTTTACTAAGTTGATCCTCATCATTAGTATGTAGTCATAAAGTTTCCAGTCATCTCTGACCTCGCCATCATCAGAGGCGAAGCTAGAAGCTCATAGCTAGAAGAATCTGCAGCTAGAAACTCATAGATTTTTACTCCATTCTCTGCAGGTGACTCATAAGCAACTTCTCCTTAAACACTGATAACATATTTTCTTGGATATGCTTTGCTTGAGCTGAGAGGAGTGATAGGGCCTGAATAGGGGATTAGTCACTGCAGTACCAGAATAGTTTGATGGCGTGCCACCTTTACTGACAGACTCACAGGTTAACCCCTGCAGCAGCAGGTGACTCCTTCTTAACTATTTTATTTCGTTCATTTTGTTTTTCCAAGTAGAAACTGGGTTAACATCTAAATTCTTCCAACTCCTTATGTAGGTAAGAATGACCTTGAACTTTTTTCTTTAACCTTGAACTTGTGATCCTCTTGCCCCCACCTCCTGAGTGCTGAGATTACAGGTGTGTGTTGTCACACCTGGTTTCTGTGCTATTGTGGATCCAACCCATGGCTGTCTGCATGCTAGGCAAGGACTGGGAACTACATCTTTAGCCCAGCATTTATATTGTTGATAAGAAAAGACTCTGAGGCCACACACTCATACATTGAGTACATATTTTTTTAACAGTAGAAAAAAAGACACCTATGTTAACCTCAGGCTTCCATGCACATATGCACATGCACTAGCATGTTTTCATACTAACAAGTGCATACAGCACACAACACACAGAAAGACCACTGAAATGGCCCTGCTAGTTCATCTGATCTCTGAGAATTTTTGAAAGTTAGATCTTGTGATCTTTAATGGCACTCTCTGCTAACCTTACTTTGTTTTCCCAGCTAAGTCTGAGGTATATGTGTGTCTCTTTCTTTCCAGTGTATCAAATTCTGGGCCCAGACCAACACAAATGACACTTGTCCCTTTTGCCCAACTCTTAAATGATGGACCCGACTGGGGAGGAAGAAGAGGAGAAACGGATGTGAACAGGAAGCGCGGGTTCAAGATTTCTAAAACTCTCTATATTTATACAGTGACATATACTCATGCCGTGTACATTTTTATTATATAGGTAATGTGTGTATAGAAAGTCTGTATTCAAATGTTCGGAATGAAAGTATGTATATAATGCAGAAACACCCCTTTTCCCCCCTCATCTTGCAGTTTTTTGGGGGATGCAGGCTGTAGGAATATATGATGTTTAATTTGGCCTTGAAATCATGACCCCTGCATAGGGCTGTTGTCTAACCCATCTAGGAAGCTGCTGTTGCTCTAAGGCCATCCTGCTTTGATTTGTCCCAGCCTCTAGTCCATTTTTATAAGGCTCGTGTATGCAGATGTGAAGTCTGGTGCTCAGCTGCTGTGCATCCAGATGCTGGCCTTGCAGGGGCCTCCAAACCTTGGTGTTAGTTTAGCCACTCTACTCCAATAGACAAAATGATACTGACTGAGGGGAACAAATGTAACTCTGATAGTTTGATTCTTCATTGAACATTTTACTGTGTTAATGCTCATTATTTATACATTGATATCAGGTATACAGGATATTCTGTTTTATGTCAGTAAAATCCACAGTCCAAGAACAACAAAATCAGGTTCCATATCTCCCACCATCTTCTGTCTACTCTGCTTTCTAGATAGAAAAGCACCATTCACAGATTTTTTTTTCCCCCTGGGCCAAGCCACCATCCCTTGTTGCCACTGGTTTGGCCTCTTCTAAGCACTGACCGGCCAGGCTTGCAAAGTGCTCACCCTTCCCATTCCTCTGGTTTCCTAATCTAGCTATCCCCTCCCCACAAAGGTTAAGGCAGTTGGTTCACCACCAAGTGATTTGGTGATGTTAGGTGAGCTCCAGACAGGCACTGGGGTGAGATGTCTGTGCAAAATTACTTGCAGAATAATCATGGGATGTTGGACTTCATTTGTCAATGAAGAATGCTATGAAGGATACAATCCCTGTCTAGAATATGGTGGAGACAGTGAGATGAAGAGAGGTGGTACAGTCGAAAGCTATGCTTTGTGGAGTCCCATCTGGGGGAAGATAGGTTTTCCACCTCCACTTACTGAGTACTTCTGGTTTTCGTGTCTGAGACAGCTGTGGCTCTGAGAACCTTGAGTCTTTTCCAATCTTTATCTTTACTCCTACATGAAATGGCTTTAATTACCTTCTTTTTCAGAATTAAACAAGTGTTAATTGAGAAAAACAATGCACCTGGGGGAAGGGCCACAAAACATTATGCTCCTGACAATTGATGTTCCCATCCTGGGACTGGGGGTGCTCATTGAGCCTAGCAGTTTCTATTAGGATGGCAAAGACGGTGTCCTTTCTGAACTAAGTTCTCTTGTGTTTGTCTCTGCCTTGCCTATGAGCTCATGGATGAATTCTTTTCTCTTGCCTTATTGTCCAGGTTGATAAGCATGTTTAGGGGTGGACTTCCCCGGGTTACCTTGGCATCTTTAAGGGGGAATGGCCTGAGTCTTCAACTTTTTAGAGGTCAGGTGACCCCTCTCTTTGGTGATGAAGCACTTCCGTCTCCCTGTCTCCGGTTCGGTGGTGCTTGAACAGGAAAAGGTGGCAAAACAGAAACCTACTTCCTTTGTTTATTTCATGTGGCAGATTCATTTTCTGTCTTAAGATTGCTCTCTCCCTTCACCTGTGCAGCATCCAGCACTAGCTATGTAGTACCTCATTGTCACCAGAAAACTGTACACTGAAAGTGAACATAAAGAATGTTGTGTTTAGTTCAACAGAGTGGCACAAGCCTGTAATCATGGCATATGGGAGGTGGACACACAGGAGGGTCAGGAGTTCAAGGCTAGCCTGGGCTACATGAGACCATATCTCATCCTCCTGGCCCCTTCCCCTATAGACACACATACATTCACACACACACACACACACACACAGTTTCTATCGCAGAGTGGTGGCACACACCTGTAATCCTAGCACGCAGGAGGCAAAGGCAGGAAGGTTGCTACAAGTTTGAGGCCAGCCTGGTCTACATGAGATGCTGTCTGAAAGAAAGAAAAGAAAGAAAGAAAGAAAGAAAGAAAGAAAGAAAGAAAGAAAGAAAGAAAGAAAGAAAGAAAGAAAGAAAGAAAGAAAAGAAAGAGAAAGACAAACAGACAGAAAGACAGAAAAGAAAAAAAGAAAGTAAGGAAAAAAAACTACTTTTCTTTAAAAAAAAAAAAAAATCTTAGAAGCCAAAAGAGTAGAGAGGAAGAACAGCAGGAATGATGGGGCCAATCTGTCTCTCAGAGCGAGCCCCAGGAAGGCAGCATTTTGGAGAGTGGCCTCCGCAGTTGGAGCCTCCTTGTCACTGTGGCTCTATCTTTGCAGAGAAACACTCAGAGTCTGCCATGCCTGTTTGCATCACCTCTGCCTGTGGGCCTCAGTCCATACAGATGGTGGCAAAGCCCCACATGCAGTGGAGATAGGCCAGTCATTTTTCAGGAGACTTTGAAAATAGAGCTGTATAATACATATTTTTTACAAGCAAGAAGCTGTTGTCAAGATTTTTTCTGTTTTACATATTAGAGTTCATAATTTTATGATACAAAGAAGTTAACCATCAAAAGAAAAATAAATGCAAATTTTCCCCTTAAAAAAAAAAAAAAAAAAAAAAAAAAAATATAGGTAAAAAAAGTCTACAAAACCAACATAGCCATATCAATTTGTATTTCCTGAACACCAGTTACTAGGGTAAATAACAACTAGGTTGAATTCTTTTTTTTTTTTTTTTGCCCTGGAAAGAGATGGGGAAAAAGCCAGTTTTTCCCAACATGGGTAGAAATGATAAAGCAGAATGCAGCGTTTTCATGGTAGTGATCCTGGAAGCTTAATTACACTGTAGTTTTGAGCTGGAAGCAGACAGTCTCCATCTTCCTGGCAGTCTGTGGGTATGGGGTATTCCTACTCAGCCAGAGCAGCACCAGTGCGAGGGCAAGGAAGAGGACCCAGCTGGAAACTGTGACGCAGGATTCTTATTTTATTGGTTTATGGCTTGTGGGCAGCTGGCTAGGGCCAGCAACTCCAGAGGCCCTGCTAATGTCTCCTCCTCATCAACTGTTCCACGCTCAGCAGGTCCCCTGCCTGAAAGCAGTGTAGAGCGGACCAGGATAGAGTTCAGCGGTCATCCCGGGGAAACTCAGCTCTTCCCACTAACACTGGCTTCATGTCTGTTGTGTTAGAACTGACAGGGAAGAGGTGAGTGTGGCCCCCACTACCTAGCCCAAGAACCAGCCTGGGTACCCATGTACTATTGGAAGGGGCAGCAGAGAGCAGGACAGAAAGACTGCTCTGTCAGGAAAGAAGAGTAAGGAAGCCCTGAGGCTGCCATCCTTTCTCCGGGCAGCCTTGATACTGAAGGCAATGACATAGAACAGAAAGCCCTCTGTCTTACAGTTGCTGTTTAATACTAGCCAATGTGTAATGTTTCCTTAGCCAGATAAATAGAGGGGCCACTGGAGAGGGCAAGAGAGGAATGAACCCACTCAGTATTCCATAAAGAGCTTACCATTTTGTACCACTGGGCAAAAAGAAAGAAAATAAAAACAATCCAGGCAGAGGCAAGTCCATCAGCCCTAAGCTGCTGCGTGAATCTTGAGGGCTCTGCCTTTGCGGGCCAGAGAGGAGGGCTCTCCTGTCTGACCCTTTTAGCACCTTGGTTGGAGTGAACCTATGCTGGGAAGACCTTCCCAGCCCTATAGTATTCTAACTGTTGTCCCATAGGGCACCTAAGACCTTGGGGTTGGGACATTTTGGTGCCACTTAGCATGTTGAAGAAGCAGAGAGAGACAGGTGGAATTAACAAGATAGGAATTCATCTGTCCAGTGGGACTTTGCTCGTGAGCACTGTTTCTCTAAGAGTGTTAAAAAGAGCTCTTTGGCTAATCAGCCCCCCCCCCCCATTTCATTTCAGTTCAGACTACGACCACTGACACATTGGGGAATGATACCTCTTAGTCCAAATGGGCTTCTGTCTTGGAGATGAGTCTAAACTTGGGACCAGGAAGTTATCAGAGTTCTGCCTTTCCCAGCTTTGCTACCGTCTCCTTCCTGTCTCCATCCTATCCTGTCTCCTCATCTTGACTGCCCCCAGGAGTACAAACATTGGCATCGCATAGGTTCTTGTTTATCTCAAGACACAGTCTTTGTACCAGTGTAGGCTTGAGTCTGCAGTCCCTATCACTAAAGCAGCTGGCAAACTGCATTTTCTTCTGCTGACTTGGGCCAGCAGGGAAATGAGATTGGCCCTTTCTCTGCCAGGGTACCACAGGGACACATGCCAGGTAGCCTGAGTACTTCTGGAAGGACATAAAGAATACTTTTGGTTGGAGACTTTAAAGGTTGCTGGGCAGAGGGTCAGGGCTGAAGCTTCAAGCAGCAAAATTTCCAACTCAAGTTTGTGGTGCCTAAGGGTATTCCTGCCACCAGAACGCTGCTTCCTTCCCTCGCCTGTGTTCTACAGGTGCAAGCCCTGTAATCCAGCTTGCCCGCTTTCTCTGTTCTGTCACGCAGAAACATTGGCAGGTCGGTGAGGGGCTTGAGGTGCTCTGGCCACAGGTACCATCCATAGCTCCAACTCATGTGACCAAAGGGAACCACCCAGATGTGGTCCAGGGGCGTCTCCGTCATCTGCCCACGGGCCTCCTTACTTGAGCAGGGAGATGTCATCAGCAAAGTCATCGTGCTGGTGGCGCAGGCAGCGCAGGCAGCGCCACTGACATACCATGAGGCAGAGTGGCAACATGAAGAGGGCACAGATGGCTGCCATGACATAGGCTATGGTCATAAGTGTCGACTCATCTGTCTGGGGAATGTTGTAGCCACAGTCTTCCATGTCTGCCGTAACAAACGGACCTTCCACTGCCGCCGTCCTGAACTCATCGTGCACTGGAGAGGGTGGAGATGAACCGGTAGCTGTTACTGTCATAGAGTAGTTTAGGTTATACAATTAAAAGAACTTCCTGACAGGGACCCCTTGGAATCCACCCAAGTGAGGCTGTGCAGAGCCCAGCTTGGACAGAGTGAGTAGCAGGTGGGGAAGCTAGTACTAAGGGAGGGTGTTTCTCCTCCCAGGACCTTGGGAGCTGCAGGCCTCTCCCATTCTCACATCCAGTAGAGGTGATACCAAAGCCAACAGGTCCGAGTTGACCACAGTCTAGCTCCTTCCACACAGAGCAGACCTACCTGTCTCCAAGAAAATCCGACCACAAAGCCCTGGCCCTTTTCTGCAGTAGTACTCAGCTTTACTGTGGGCGGGCAGCCACCCTTGCAGCTAGTATTTCCAAGTGCCTGTGAAGCTCTAGCTGCTATCAGTTTCCAATAGTGGTTTCCCCACCAGGCGTGTTCACCAGAGCAAGCCTTAGCCCTAGCTCTCACACATGGTTGATTAGCCAGAGGCAGCTACTACTACAACCTCCCAAACAAAGAGATCTGGGTATTAGCTGCTGACAGCAAGAACATGAGCAGACTGACTCCACACCCTCCTCACCATGGCAAGCGCTGACAGCAAAGCCAATTCGCTTTCGGGCTCGATCGAAGACAACATAGAAGCCTTCCATGATGACGGCTCCCATAACAGTGCCCGTGGACGACTGTGAGACGGCAAACTTGTAACAGTCGTCTTGGGATGTGGCCACGTCCTCCACCGGCCGTAGGTATTGCTAGGGGTAAACAGTCGCAGGGTGAGAACATGTCTGATTCTTCCTGCCTTCCTCTGCTTTTCAGTCTCACACTTCACTCTTCCCCAAGCCCTGAGATGTTGACTCTTCTGAGACCCCTTTACCACCACACATTCATTTCATCTTTCAAGTTGTAGCAAGCTATGTCTTGTTACATACTTTGTTTACTTCTTGGCACCCCACTGTCTCAGCTTGGGGACATACCTGAGGAAGGATGGTGATGCGGAAGGACTGATTGGTGACTTCACCCATGAGGTAAAGTGAAATGACTGGGAAAATGTTCCAAGGGGTCGTGCCTGCTTGCCAGCACACCAGCTGCTCCCCTAGCCAAAAGCCATCCGGGAACTTCTCCGTCTGTTGACAAGAGAGGAATGTGAAGCCTTGGCCTATTCCACCATCTCTTCTTTTGTGTTCAGAATCGCAGTGACAGTACCACTGTGTGCTTTTCCAGGGAATTTTCCAAAGTAGCAAAGGTAAACTGAAGTCTACGGAGCAGGAGGAGCAAGTGAGATACTGGGCTCATAGAGCTGTACTAGGGTGACTGGGCGTGGTCACACTGCTTATGGTCTCAGAACTTAGAAGGCTGAGGTATGAAGTTGTCAAGTTCAAGGCTAACCTGGGCTACATTCTTGACCCCCATCTCAAAAAAAAAAGAGAGAAAGAAAGAAAGAAAAGAAAAAAAGGCATCTCAATGCCAAGTCAACCGACCAGTAGTTTGTAAGGGCCTGAGAGGAAGGATCTACGTATCTTTGGTGCTTGCTGAGGAGTGTGACTGTCACTGACCGAGGAGGCTGCCTTGATGGACTTAACAGCAGCTTCAAATACTTTCTTGGGCAATCGAAGGTTGGTGGTCCCACTGTCCACGATGCTCTTGTCATAGTTGTACTGGGGAGAGAAAGGGGAAGAGGTGGGAGGGGTGAATCTGACAGCTAAGCATTCTACTGGGGTTGGCATCTTAGCTTTCCCATTTTGTATGTGTGCGTCCTTGGGCAAGTTGCTTAACCTCTGTGTACCTGTTCTCTTGTTCTAAATTGAAGATAATAACAGTGCCTACCTCATGAGGTTACGATAAGGATTACATAAGTCAAAAGGCTGAAAGCACTAAGTAGGTCCTGGCAGATCCCAGGCACTTGGTAAGTACTAACGTGGTTACCTGTGTGGGTAGGTGTTCTCTAAATCTAAACAGAAATGCCTTGTGTGGTTTGTAACTTCTAGTACTTTTATGTAGTTATTCTCATTCACCATACATTATAATGGAGAGAAGGGTGGCTCAGCATGCACAAAGCCACAGGCTTGAGCTCTGATACTGCATGGTGGTATATGCCTATAGAGCACTTGAGAAAGAAAGGAGGACCAAGAGTTCAAGGTCATCTTTAGCTACCTACCAAGTCTGAGGTCAGCGTAGGCTACATGAGACCCTGTCTCAAAAAAAACAAAAAAAGGGGGCTGTTGAGATAGGTAAGGGCACCTGCTACCAAGTCTGATGACCTGAGTTCAACCCCAGGGAGACCCACTAGTTACTGAAAATTGTCCTCCAACCTCCATACACAAGGTGTGGCACATGCCCCATCCTCACCCCAATAAATCTAAAACAAAATCTAGGGAAAGAGACCCTGAATGTTGGCATTTGTGTATGCCAAGCATAAGGACTAACACTGTGTACATTGGCTTTGACCTTCACAGTTTGTGAGAACGCTTGTGTATTTCTACCTCTGCTTTATAGATGAGGAGTCTGGCACTGTAGTGAGGAGCCTGAGGACACTTAGTAACAGCAGGACTCTATCTAGTTAGGTCCAACCTCTGCCTCACAAAAGCCTTGCCCAAGGCTGAAGAGGCAGTGACTAGAGTCCAGAAAGGAACTCTTCCAGGTTTTCATTACTATACTTAAGCCATGTGGTCCAGGCTCTGTGACTGCTCTGCCAGGCCCCACCCTTCACCTTAGGGACTGCCTCGTGATTGCTGACCTCAGCACAGATCCTGTGCTTCCACCCTCATGGCTCTCATACACTGTGAGACTATCCCCTTACGCTCATGAGAATCCCCTCCATTCTATTACCTCCTTGCAGTCCATCTTGAGATCTTGACCATTGATTTCCACACGTACAATGATCACTTCATAATACCACTCCCGCCGGATGGGTGTGTACCAGAGACTGCCCGTGTAGAGTGAGTGGTCGATACCACCAATGATCTAAAAGAAAGAGACAGACACCTATGTCCTAGCACAGAAGGAAAGCAAGTTACCCAAGACTAAATAATAACATCAGCCATTTCTTGGGGTGCCAGGATTCTCTCTAATCTCCAATCATGCCCCATGCATGGTAATGTTTAGTTTCCTAAATGTGTTCAGGAGAAGAAACACATCAGGATTATTTGTATCAAAATCTATAGCCCTTGACAGAGTTATTTAAACCTAAGCTAGTACAATAAATGTGGAATGAACTGATTATATGCTGCTTTCATACATTTTCTTGTCTTTGCTTGTTGGAGAACTACTTGTTACTGTCCTAATTAATAAATGGGCTTGAACTGAGTCTGGTGGCATATACTTGGAAAATGGAAGGAATGAATGCTGCAGATCTGAGGCCAGCCTGGTCTGCATAGTGAGTCCTGGGTCAGTCACAGCTCCAGATACCAGCCTTAACATGCTCTGTTTTATTATTATTATTATTATTATTATTATTATTATTATTATTATTAATTTATTTTTATTTATTTATACAAGTACACTGTCGCTGTCTTCAGACATACTAGAAGAGGGCATCAGATCCCATTACAGATGTTTGTGAGCCACCATGTGGTTGCTGGGAATTGAACTCAGGATCTCTGGAAGAGCAGTCAGTGCTCTTATCTGCTGAGCCATCTCTCCAGCCCATTAAGGCTCTCTTAACAGAGTCCTTACAAACTGTTCTCAGACTCATACAGTAATCTACAGGACTAATTTTCATTTTCTTTGAAATGTACCTAATTGTTTCTGATCCCTTCCATGAGAGTTTCAACTCCTTTCAAGAACAGCAGTGAAGAAAAGGAAAGGAGGGAAGCAAGGATCAGGACTTTAAAGGGGTTTCTTGATTCCAGCCATGAGGGAGAAGGCACATGGCCCTCTGAGGGCCTACTCACCATGCTCCCTCCCACTGAGGCCAGTGCCTCAGTCTGGTTGAGGGGGAAGCCAGCGCCACAGAGCTGCAGGGAAAAGATGTTGGGAATGTGGGTCTGCTTCACCAGCGAGTCAAAAAAGGGCTCCAAAGAGTCGTCGGGCTGTGGCAGAGAGATACAGGAATAAATCTTCACACAGGGGCCTACCAGACAGGTTGGCTTCCTGTCTGTACTCAAGGGCAAAGTCAAAGCTTGGGTATGTTCCTCAGGATAGACCAAGGAGGTACTGAGCAAGGGTAAGAGATACTGCAGTGCAGTGGCAGGTGCTTCAAGGCCATAGCACCTTCCTTCATCCCCACAGGATTCACTTATTTCAGATTTGGGAACAGCCTCCTGTACCTGTAGTACCTATTCCTCTTCCTATATCATGTGTATGTGTCAGTGTGTGTGTGTGCGCGCGCGTGCGCACGAATGCATATATGCATGTGTCTGTGCACACACACATTTGGAGACCAAAGGACAATCTTGGATATTATTCTTGAGAATCTGTGTACCTTTAAGAATATTCCCTGTGTGTGCACTGGCCTGTGCAGCAAGGGTGTGAAGGTGAGAGAGAGGCCTGTGCAGAAATGAGTTCGTTCCTTCCACCACATGGCTTTTAGGCTTTGGCAGGGTTCCTAACACACCAAGTCATCTCACCAGCCCTAGCTTGTTTTGTTTTAAAATTGATTTTGTTTTTATGCTGGGCAGAAGTGGCACATGCCTTTTATCCTAGCACCTGGGAGGCAGGGGCAGGTGAATATGAGCTTATCCCCAGCCCAGTCTACATAGAGAATTCTAGGACAGCCAGGGCTAAACAGAGAAACTCTGTCTCCAAAAAAAAAAAAAAGTGTCTCTATGAATATGGGTGTTTTGCCTGTCTTTATGCCTGTGCACCATGCATGTGCTTGGTGCTTCTAAAGACCAAAAGAGGGCATTGGATCCCTGGAAGTGGAGTTGTGAACTGACACATGGGTGCTAGGAATCAACCCTGGGCCCCTTGGAAGAGCAGCAAGTGCTCTTAACTGCTGAGCCATCTCTCTAGCTGCATTCTACCTCGGTTTCTAAGGCAGGGTCTCTCATTGGCTGGGAACTTGTCTAATAAGCTAGGCTTAATGGCCAGGAAGCCCCAGGATTTCCTTGACCCTACCTTCTCAGAGCTGGGATTATAAGTATGTAGTATCACACCCAGCAGTTTTGAAAAGGTTAGTTGTGAGGATTAAACTCATGACTGCTGGGTAAGCACTGTTCTCACCGAGCCATCTCTCCAGCCCCGTGTTTACCCTTTCAGTCCATCCTTCCCCCTTCTCTCTCTTGGCTCCTTCCTTGTGTAGCATGCAATGAGCAACATGCAGGCAACAGGCTTGGTTCTCTCACCCTGGCAATCTCAGCATAGGCCAGCCCTAGGATGCCCTCCCAGTTGGAACCATTGATGAAGAACTTGTCCGATTCAGTGATGGCAGCAATGTTGGCACGCACAGTGACGTTGGGGCCATGAGGGATGCTCACCAGGTCGGTGCCCAGTTCCCCCTCCCACTTGCCCTGGGTGTAAGGCACATACACACCCTTTCGGAGGTCTCGGTATGTGCTGGACCTATAAAAAGGAAGCAAGGCTGTAACAATAGATGTGTGTCATCAGATATATTCCCAAATGCACTCTTTATGGCATTCTAGAGTCTGCTCAGCTGAACAACCCTAGTCCTGTCACCCAGAACAGAATGTAAAGCATCCCTGCAGATGGATAGTTATAGCTGGGGATTGCTCTCCTGTCCCCATAGTTTACATTGTTGGACCTGAAGCTCAGGCTAAAGAACAAGATGGGCTTTGTACATTGTGTCTGTGGCTGCTGCAAGGACAGCTATTGGACATCTCCTCCCCCACCCCAGATCCATCACGCTCTCAGAGAAAAGGAGCCATTGACTCTCTTGCTGCCTTGGGGCCCAGTGGTACCAACTGAGTGGTGGGGAGAGAACTAGGCAGAGTGACTGTGGAAGCCATGGAATAACCTCTACAGAAAATTTGAGCAAATATCCTGGCACAGCAGGCAGAGGCTGGAATCCACAAGAGTAATTGCACTCACTGCTGTGGAATGCCCTTACTGTTTCTCTTCATCATGTAACTACCCAGGGCTGACAGCACTGCATGAAAACTTACAATGGCTGCCCTCGCACTGATCTAACCCACATTCCTTCCCCAACTGTGTTCTTAGGGGAAAAGGAAGCAGGGCAGTGGTTTGTACGTTCCTACAAGTCCGAGGTTAGGGTGTAAGCCTATACTGTGTGGAGGCCACACCCTCCTCCTGTCTCATACAGACATACTGCCAGCACTAGATCCTCCTCACCACATCCTCAATCTGCTTTTATAACCAGTCTTTCACAACACTCCTCATGTCTCTCTTACATAAAAACCCATTCTAGCCCATCTCCCACCACCAAGCAGAACCCAGCTCGTGGCACTTGTAGTGGTACCCGGAGACAATTCAGTGGGGGTCATGAAAGACTCTTTCCTTCTTCTTTTCTGGCTCTTTAAAACTGAAGAGTACGTGTTTTGTTGTCTGTGGAGTATGTGCACAGGTGTGCATGCAGAGGCCAGAGGATAATCGCTCTCCATTTTATGTTTTGAGGCGGGGTCTCTCACTAAGCCTGAAGTTTCAGCTGTGCTGTCCAGAAAGCTAGACCTGCCTAGCTGAGCCTGCCAGTGTTGGGGCTACAAGCATGCAAGCCAGGGCAGGCTTTAGGTCGGTACTAGAACTTGACCTCAGTCCTCTTGCTTTCATAGTAAGTTCTTAGTCACTGAGCCATCTCCCAGCTCCCATTTTTTTTTTTTTTTTTTTGGCTCTTTGAGAGTTGCTGTGTAGTCTACACTAGTCTCCACAGTCCTCCAAATGCTGGGATTACTGGTATATTCCAACATGCCTAGTTCCTTCATCTTGCATAAATCATGTGTAAATACCCAGAGCCCCACAACCCCTGGTGAGAACATGGTGAAAGGCACTAACCACTAACCTGTTCAGCCTTCTAAACTGTAGACATGACAGTGGGTTGGCCCTACTGCCTGTTCATATAGACAGAAAATGAGATGGTTCGTGTTCTGCTCTGGGAGCCTAGGGGCAGAAGCACTCCATGTCTGCCCCTTAACCCACCCTTTCCCACACTGTCTTTCTTCCTGGCCCCAGCTGCCTTCTTTTGCTTTCCCCCTCCCTAGAAAGAAGAAAGGCTCTTGTTCTTGAACCCTCTCCCTCCCCTCCCCAGGACTTACAGCTGCCTCTGGTAGTAGCGATGCAGGAAAGGGTGTGGGGCAGCCCCCACTGCAAAGTTACTACTGCCCGTGTCCACCAGGATGTTGAGCTGTCAGAGAAAGGGGAGAGAAAAGACATTGCAGACAGATGGCTCTGGACCCACCGGCCTGTCCATGGAATAAGAGCAGTCAGGCCGACAGCACTGGCACCAAGGTCACAGACAAACTTTGAGGGTCCTCTTGAGCCTCAGAGACTGCACTTGTGTCTGCCTGTGTCACACTAGTGTTTCCTGTCACCTGATCGTCACTATTTCTCTCTGCCATCATGAGGCCTCTGCTGTGGCTGATCCACTCCATCTGACACTGGCAAGGAAAGATGTGTGGGATCAGTGGGTGGGGCACATTGGTACCCAGGTGTGTGTGTGGGACTCCATGCCCCACACTCATAATGTGGCTTCTCCTGAGTTACTTAAGCTTATGTGTGCCATCATCAGAAAGAATGGGGATCCAGGAGTGCCATGGCTGAGGGTTGACAGACAGCTGTGTCTGTGTCCTGGCTGTGTGTGCAGCTCTCTCCTAGCATCTCTGCTAGCGTGTCCCCTGCTCTACTGCTTGTGATCGACTCCTCTTAGTGAAAGGAATTGTATTCCTTTTCTTTTCAAAGAGGATCGGACCATTCTCTTTAAGTTGTGAAAACCAAAGAGAACGTTAAACTCATAAAAACCCAAATAAACTCTGTATCATTTGCTTTCAGTTACCTATGCTCATCACCGATTTTAGAAGTCGCTTAACTAATTTAAAAAAAAAAAAAGCCTCTTCTGTTTGGTTGCCCACCTTGGTAAGGGTTGTTCAGGAGTTTGGTTGTTGTTTTTAAATTGTTTTTCAAGCCTGGAGATACCTTCTAGGTCAAACTGGTTGAAACCACTGACCCTGGACTCACAAAAATGACCAGTAGGTAACCTTTTGATATCACAGAGCCAAAACCACAGTCCGCAAATCATGCCAATGTATGCATCCTGTGACGAGTCATGAAGTTTATGAATGTGCAGACTGCCCCTTATTTTACCTTCCCTTACCTGCAGTCACTTTCCACTGTGACTTGTCTTACCTTCCATCATGGTGACACATGCCTAAAGCCACTTAGGAAAGTATAAAAACGTATTTTGTGTTTCTGGTTCCTCTTCCTCCTCCTCCTCCTCCTCCTCCTCCTCC
>NC_034599.1:40986711-40994057 GCF_900095145.1 Mus pahari | reverse complement strand
TTTTTTTTAAAGGAAGGGTCTCCTGTCACCCAAGATAGCTCTTGAACTCACTTTGAAACTGAGAGTGACTTTGACCCTTTATTCTACCCCTACCTCCAGGGTGCTGAGGTTCCATGCACATGCCACCTTGTGCCACCATGTGACTGCCCCTTCCTCCCCACCTCAACTACACAGCTTAGGGTTTCAGATATTTCAGTCTGTGGTCACTAGGCCACATTGCTTTGGTATGTGTCAACATAGTACGTCGTGTGACAACGGAGACCTGTCACAGCAGCCAAGAAGCAGAGGAAGAGGAAGAAGCCAGAGTTCTAATATCTCCTCCTAGACTGTACCCCCAGTTACCTGACTTCTCCCACTAGCACCACACCGAAAACACATGGTCGTTTGGGGTACAGTCTAGATCCAGGTTGTATTAACCCTGTGTCTTTATCACACAAGCATCCTTCAACCTTATCTTCTCCAGAAGCGAGTTTTAGTCTGAGGGTTCCTCATCTTCCCACTTAGCCACCTCACAAATGAATTAGCTTTGTAAAACTAGTCACTGCAGTGAAGCAGAGTGCAGAGCAGGCCAGGTGCCGTCAGATCTGATGGCCTGACCCCGCCCTCAGCCACACCAGACCATTATGTTTTTAGCTGTCTAGGAGGATCAGGGAAGGGGCCTTGTCCTCAGGAAAACCCAGCAGTCTGTCATGGAATCTCTCTGCCCTCCAAGGCCTGCACCTCAGCTTTCCCAGTGGCCTTCCCTTCCTTTCTCAGCGAAGTCAGCAAAGCTCTGACCTTCTCACCTTGAGAAGGTCACCATGGTCCTGAGCTTGTCTTGTCCCATCTGCCAGGCCCTTTCCTGGCTTCTCCAGGCTCAGCAGTGCCCATGGGCTGTGCTGGCTGATTCCAGTGCCAGCTTAGGTTTTCTGATCACCCCCAAAGCCTCCTACAAGCCGTGAATCCTACCTCAGACCTCGTCTCTGGTTCCCACTCCTGGCTGGGCTCCCATTTTCCTCCCTGCCTGCTTCTCCCCACCTCTACTTCTGTGCCTCTCTCTGGTTTCTGGGCAGCCACCAGTTAACAGTGGCCGTGCTTTTAGAAAAATCGATAGAGCCCGGAGGCTCCGCACAGCAGATTTCAACCAGCTGGGTTAATGGTTAAAAGGCTTCACCCCTCTTCCCGGGACTCCTTTCTGTACCTTTGGGGCTTAGCTCTGAGCACCAGAAATGGGTCCCCTCCTGACACAGTCCCTGTAACCTTTCCATGGGAGGGACTACTTGGGATCTGGGTAAAGGCCAGCTTGAGCAGATTGGCAACTTCTTTACGCTAGACTGAAACCTCTATCCAGGGACCCCGTTGTCCAAGGCCTTTCCTGTCTCCCCTCTCTTCAGACTTCCTCTTTCTCTACCACAAGGTACTGAGCCTTGTTTTCTCTCCAGCCCCAGTCTTACTCTTACACCCGAGGAAGGTTTCTCTCAGACAAACAGGGCTAAGGCCAAGAAAGAACAACCTCCCTCACTCCCGTGCCCCTCCCCCTCCCCAGCCTGCCCTTTTCCAGGGCTCTTGCCTCTCCCTCTCCACAACAACACAGGAAAATGTTGAGACTCCCTCCGCAGCAATGTCTGGCTGTTCCTGCTATGCATGTGGTCCTGCTGCTGAGAAATGATTTCTGGGGCTGTCTTTCAACATTTCTAACTCAGCCCCCTGGGCAGCTCTTGGCAGCCTCTCCCTTTCAGCTTGGTGCAGGCCTGAGGCAGGAATCGAGCCACCCAGTACTCTCATTGCCAAATAAGGCAGTTAGTTGGGGGAAACAGTTGCAGAAGCCTCCTATCTCCTGGGCCCTGAGCCCACTCCAGTCTTCCTCAGCCCCGTTACTCTAGCCTTCCTGGGCCTGAGGCTGCCCCAGCCACTCTGCCTTTCCCCTGGCTCAGGCCCCAGTTTTTATCTGGGCTGGGAAGACTTGTCCCTCCTCGTTCCTTGGCCAGGCACCCATTCTAGACGCCATCTCCTTTCCCTCAGGCTAATTCAATCATGGGCTCCCGATCCTCCATCCCAACACCAGGGAATCGGAATTCTTCCCACTGGCCTTTACAAATGCCGAGTCTCTTCATTAAAAACAACACAAACCTTCCTGAATCTCACACCCTCCTCCAGCTACCCTCTTTTCACAAGCTAAGCTCTCAGCCAAGCTGTCTTCATTTCTTCACCTCCTACTCTTTCTCAAGCCATTCTAAAACTAGCTTAGCCTGCATCCCGCCACTATCAAACAGCCCTTACTACAGTTGTTGAGGATTTCACAGGAGAGATCTTTCATGTCACTCCCATGTCACCTCTCGGGTCCTCACAGGCTCACAACCCCAGCTTGGCTTTGCCCTCTTGCCCAGTCTACTTTCCCGTACCTCCAAGCCAACCTCTCCCTGGTTCTCTTGGGTATTCTCTGTATTGGTAAGGGGTGGCAGTATCCAATCTGTTCTGTAAGGCAACAACCTCAGAGACTCTTTAATGGTCTTCTTCATGTCTGTCCCTAGTGCTCCCTCAGCCCTGTCCAGTCACCATCCTTTAAAGATTTGTGTGTCTGTTTCTTCCCACCCCCTTTTACCACCTTTGACCCAGTTGGCATCATCCTACCCTGGGATATGACAGGGCTTCTCAACCTTAACACACACACACACTCTCTCTCTCTCTCTCTCTCTCTCTCTCTCTCTCTCTCTCTCTCTCTCTCTCTCACACACACACACACACACACACACACACACCTTACACATGATATAATTTATCATATATAATGTTATATGTGTGCATGTATGTCTAGTACGTGTGTACGGGAGGATGAGGTCAGAACAGGTTGTCAAATCCCCTGGAACTGGAGTTACAGATGGTTGTGAGCCACCATGTGGGTGCTTGGAACTGAACGGGCTCTGCAAAAGCAGCAATGCGCTCTTAAACCATGGACCCATCCATGCAGCCTCCAATCTGAACAATCTTGACATGTCTGCCTTGGACCTCACCATTCTGTCTTCTGGACTGTGGCCTGAATAACCTTCCCAAGGTCAAATGTGACCGACTTGCCCTCCTAAGACAGCAGAAGTCGATTACTATGGAAACTTCTGGCTTTCACACTTCCTTCAGGGCATTTCCAACCTACCCTGCTTGCATGCTCAGCCTCAGGCAAATCTCCGATCCCCACCACACATCTTCTGCTCCTGGCTGCCTGCCCTGGGCTCATCCCACAGAGTGGCACTGGTCACTGGCTCTGCCTGGCCCCTCCTCTTCTTGGTTCTGTGTCTTCTTCATCTTTAAGCCTGAGCATAAACTTCTTCCCTTGGGAGGGAGACAAGGCTCTATTCCCTTAACTGTAACCATATGCTCCCTTACCATCCTCTCTGACCTTCACCTTCCCTGTGTGGAAGAACTTTAAATCCTCAGTGTAGCCTGCCTTTGGGATCCTAGTGCCTGACAATAGGTGTCTCTTGAAAAACTGGTTTTTCAAGGTTTCTTTTTTTTTTTTACAATAGGTGTTTCTTGAGAGGAAAAAAAAAAAAAACAGTGGGGGAGAAAGTCCCTCGGAGGCTCCCAATAGCTGGAATGGCTGGTTAGTTTTATGATCTGCTTTCCTTTCTTTACCTAGTTTCCACTGTCTTGACATGAGACAGACCACCTGTGTTGTAGCTTTCTCCTTGTCCCCTGGCCTAGGGAAACCTAGGAGTCCCATGCCCAGGAGATTTAACTTGGGGTCAGGACTAGGTCAGTGCCAATCACTTAACAAACAAATGTGCTCCTTGGGACCTCTGAGAGAAGGCAGCTTCTAGGGAAGGCCTAACAAGCCCCGCTGGGAGAGGCACACCTGCCCAGGTTGGCTAGCTCGGCTGTGCTCAGATCTTAGCAGATGCGGTAAGTAAGACTGGCACATTTAAGGTGGGCTTGGACTCCCTCAATCCTACAGGCTTTACCCCCCAGACAGGGGTAGCTCAGAACCTTCTATGCTCAAGGGCCTAGGTGTTCGGTCCCCAGTTCAGCACAAGAATAAAACACACCTCCCCTGCCCCCACTAACTCTCCTTGCAGCCTCTCTCAGGCTCTACAACGCTTGCAGAGGTTCTTGTCCAAGTCTTCCAAAGAAGACAGCTCCTGTCTCCTATCTGTACCTTAGAGCTGGGGGCTAAGCAAGAACAAGCCTTTGGTGTAAAGCTGAGATGGGGGAGGCTTTCTTCCATTCTGAAGAGAAATAGACCCACAGAGTATGAGCAACGTGGCCGTCTTACAAACAAGCCACAAAGCCAATACCAGCCTCCACCGGCTCTAACCGACCATTGAGTACTTTTATCTTCTTGGCCTTAGGTTCCCTCCCAGCTGGAGAGGAAGTATGTGGTAAATGGGTATACTGGTGATTCACAGGCCTTTGTGTGATTCCCTCCACAGTGACTCTGGGTTTGGCCAGTGGGACATCAGTAAAGACAAGGAGGGGCTAGTGAGGTGGCACTTGCATACAGGGATTGCAGTCCAGCAGTGTGCCCAAGTCTTGCTTCAAGGACTTTATGCAGCCAGAAACTCGGCCTCTAGCTGACTTGCCAGCTGTCTGTAACCACAAGAATAAGTTCAAACAGGAGGACCTCAAGCCAGCCCACAGGATCCTGGAAAATGACTTGCGTTTTTGTTTGTTTGTTTGTTTGCTTGTTTTTTCAAGGCAGGGTTTCTCTGTACAGCCCTAGCTATCCTGGAACTCACTCTGTAGACCAGGCTGGCCTTGAACTCAGAAATCCGCCTGCCTCTGCCTCCCAAGTGCTGGGATTAAAGGCGTGCACCACCACCACCGCCTGACTTTATTTTAGGGAAAAAAAAAAAAAAGAAAGAAAGAAAGAAAGAAAGAAGGAAAGAAAGGACAAACTTAGAATAGAATGGCCTCAGACTCATGGCAATCCTCCTGCCTCCACCCACAAGTGCTAGAATTTACAGGCATGTACCGTACCTGGCTGACTTCTTTTTTTCTTTTTTCTTTTTTCTTTTTTTTTTCAAGACAGGGTTTCTCTGTAAAGCCCTGGCTGTCCTGGAACTCACTCTGTAGACCAGGCTAGCCTCGAACTCAGAAATCCGCCTGTTTCTGCCTCCTGAGTGCTGGGATTAAAGGCGTGTGCCACCACGCCCAGCCCGGCTGACTTCTTATATTGACAGTGGTTCTTATTTCCTACAGCTGGTTCCCCGTGACTCTATAGATGACAAGTACTATTCTCAAACTCGGGGCCTTAGGGGATCACTAAGTGGCCAGGACAACTGCAGCCCACAGTGTCCGTGAGTCTTCTTGGGCTCTGTGGTTCTTAGGGCAGTTGTGGTTGCTCCAGGCCTGCTTGGTCTCAGCCCTTGCTAAATGAGATTCATCAGATCTCTTCCATAGATGCCATGTCCAACCTGAGAGAAGGGACAAGGAAGGGCACAAGGAGCCTGGAGTTTGCAGCTGGAAATGGACTAAGGCCAACAGCTCCCTCCTGCCTCAGGCTGCCCTGTGACTATGTCCTGTTCAGCTCCTTTGAGCAAACGCAGCTCCGCAGAGTTCTTTCTCTAGCTATATCCTCTACTTTCTTTGTTTTCCAGGTAGTAGCTGGTGCCTGGAAACAAGCATCACGCATCCCAACTCAGGCCAGATTTTTAAGGGATCTTAAAGGAGCAGGTCACCCCAAATCAAATTTACCCAGTGCACCCTTCTGTCTTTGGCCAGGGTCTTCCATTTCCTCCAGCCTCCAGGGTAGTTCTTTGGCAGTCTATCAGTAGGGTGACAGAGTCAGAAAACCAGCATGTCTAATTGACAGGATGGCCTTTAAAGTTTACTCCTGGTGCTGGGGATGGAACCAAGGCCCGGGTCGTGCTAACTGCGTACTCTATAAGAGCTGCATACCCACGTACTCTGCAAGAACTACATACCCATCCCTTGTGCTGGTTCCTAGGACCTCTTTTGTTCCTTCATTCTCTGTAGAAGCCACCTGGAAAGCCCGTCCCCAGAGCAGCCACGCTTGTCACTGTCAGACAGTGAATCCTTCTCTGGCATCAGCTCAATTTCCCGCTGGTCCTTGAGTCCCGCTGCTCACCCACTGGGGAAAGCTAGTGTTCGCCTTCTCTGTTCCCTAACAAAATCTTCACAGGCCCTGAAAAGGAATTAGTGCTGGGGTCACTGATTCGGAGGGGGAGACCCCAGCAGAAAACAGCCATCCTGGCCACAGTGGGGTTACAGTGAGCAGCCGAGAGGCCAACCACTGGATGCCAGAAAACCCGTAGTCTAGGGGACCAGCCTAGGAGCCTCTGCTCGCTGGGTGGGAATGCTCTGGAGACCAATGATTCAGCATGCTTCCGCAGAACACTCCTCTCACTCTCCTAAGAACCGGAGGAGGACATGGTGGACCAACAGCAGTGAACGCCTTCCACCCTCTGGGGCTCTCCCGGAAGGAAAACCCCTCTCTGGGACCAGGAAAACAGCCTGGCTTTTGCTCAGTCACCCCACTGAGATGGACTACAGCAGAGGGAGACTCTCATGGGGGCTTCCCTGGGAGATCTCTTCTTGGATTTTCAATTAGAATTTTCTGCTTTGCTTTTTTACCAGAATTGTCTAGAAATGCTCAGTCAGAGGACATCGTTCTCAATACCCTCCTCTCCCAAATGAACCTATCTTTCTTTAGCTGGGAAGGCAGAGGAGTGTTTGAAACAATAGGAAGGGCTGGTGCCATCTGTAGCTCAGACCAGGAAGGCCCCCATTTCTGATGGCTTTCTTCCCTCCTGTCTATACCTAATATTCTTCCTCCACCATCATCCTAATTTCTTTCCATTCTCTCTCGAGGAACAAGATCATTTGCTGACTCTGCGAGGTGATCGTCAAGTCTATCAGTTGAGTCCTATCTCCCACCAGTTTCCAGATGCCGGTGGCCACTGGTTGCCGGGTTTACCCATGAGGATGGTTCATGTCCACGTCAGTTAACAAGTTCAAGATGATAAAATGGAAATTCACCCAGCACTAGTACTTTGGAACTAAAGATATGGACTTGAATTTCTGCTGTGTTAATCCTAACTGAGTAACTTCACGAAACCCCCTTAATCTCTCTCAGCCCCGGTTTTCTTATCACCAAAATGAGCATACTAATACCTAGGCCATATCATTAAACCAGAGAAGTCACTGTTTAAGCCAGGCATAGTGGCCCTGGAGGCTGCAGTAAGATAAGAAGCTTACTGCAAATTCCAGGTCAGCCTGGCAATATAGTGAGTTCTAGGATAGCCTAGGCTATAAGTTCTAGGATACCCCTGTCTTACTGGATCCCCTGGCCAGAAAAGAGAGAGAGAGAGAGAGAGAGAGAGAGAGAGAGAGAGAGAGAGAGAGAGAGAGAGAGA
>NC_034599.1:40976343-40986537 GCF_900095145.1 Mus pahari | reverse complement strand
TCACAGATCCACCTACTTCTGCTTCCCAAGTGTTAGGATCAAAGGCATGTGCCAACACCGCCTGGCTAAAAGCTTGCCCCTTTGCTGTTCACCTATACAATCAAGCTGAGAGGTCAGGGAGAAGGGACCAACGCCTTCCCTCACTCGCCCTTTCTCTCACCCCTTAGCTCACAGGGACAGAGCAGGGCAGGTTGACCTGAGCTGTGACTGCCAGCATCCTGAGACCTTCTCTCCTCTCTCCCCTCACTGCCTCCTCCCTATCAGGCCCTTGTCTAACAGATGCTTGTCTCACACGCTACCCTATCCAAGCCCTCCTCCACACTAAAGTTGTTTTCCTGAAACCAAAATTAGACACCACCACCCCTCTTTTATAGGCTTATGAGGTCTGCCAGTTGCTTCCAGAACAAGGCCCGCAGCATCCTTACAACTTCCAGCTTCTCACTACAGCTCATGCACCTCTCCCCATAGAGCGGAGCAGCGAGCCTGGGCCCTATCAGAAGTAGCTTTGTGCCATTTCCTGGATTCATCCTCCTTGGACATCACTGATGTTTATACATCCATGTTTCATACCAAATTGTAAGCACCCCAAAGGCTGGGACTGTTTCCCCTGTGAACACAACAGTTGCTCAATAAATATTTATCATATTGAAATGACTGTTACCAAATTTCCTTCCTAACAAACTACTCTTCAGTGTTGGGTCAGTGATGCTTATCCTATCGCAATGAGATGCAGCTTTTCATTTGAAGTGAAAATGAGGCAGGATAGGAAAGTGAGGAAATTAAGATTTTATGCCTGTGATCTCAGCACCAAGGAGCCTGGAGTGCATACGCAGTACATTTGAGGGCCAGGGGTGCTAGCTGGCACAGTACGATTAAACTATACCCCTAGCCCGCCCTGACTTTGCTTTCTTTCTTGAGATGGGGTCTCGTCAAATTACCCAAACTCCCCTGAACTCACTTTGTAGCCCAGGTAAGTCTTGAACTTATGATCCTGCTGCCTCAGCCTCTTGAGGAGCTGAGATTACAGACCTGAGTCACCAGGCCCAGTTAACAGCTCTACTTAAACATCCTGTAGCTCGCGGATTCATTCACTCAGCAGATATCCGAGCTAGAAATTATAATATTAAACCCACAAGGTAGAAAGGGAGAACTACCATCCCCAGACTGTCTTCTAACTTCCACATGCAGGTTGTGGTATATGCACACACAGACACTAATTAATTAATTAATTAAGAAAAAAATGAACTTAAGGTTTTGTGGTGCTGGGGAATGAACCTGGAGCCACATGTTTGCCAGGCAAGTGTGCTACCACTGGACTACATCCCTAGTCCTGAGAGCTTGAAGTTTGATGAAGGAAACAAAAATAGTCATAGCACATCACACAACTGTAGGGGAGACATCACAGCAGAGGGATGCTCTCAACAGGCTATCCAAGACAATACCATTGTAGCAGAACAAAGGGTAAGGTAGGGAGGGCCTCAGCTTACTGACGCACCATGTGACCAAGGGTTTAACTTTCAGAGCCTGTTTCTTCTTCTGAAAGCTATGGATAATGTAGAGTGTATATATGTGTGTTTGTATACATGCGTATACATACACATATACATACACATACACATATACATATACATACACATATACATATACACGATCACAGAAAGGAAGAACAAATAAACAAAGAACCAAGTAAGCTGGGCTTGGTGGCACACGGCCTTAATTCTAGCACTAGGAGGCAGAGGCAAGTGGATCTTTTGGATTTTGAGGCTAGCATTGTCTACATGGTAGTTTCAGGTCAGCCAGGGCTACACAGTGAGGTCCTGTCTTAAACCATGCCAAGCAACAGAACAAAAGAAGAAGCTGGGTGTGACGGCGTACACTTCTAATCCCACCACGCCAAAGGCCTTGGCAGAAAGCTCGTGAATTGTGTCTAGCCAGGGCTACATAGCAAGGGGTGGGGGTAGGGAGTGCAGCAAAACAAACAAACCAGAACAAACTCAAATATGCACACTGAATTAAGATAAAACGACTGCATATAGCAAACCGTGCCCTCCTGCCCTCTATCCTGTTTCCTCAATAGTCCATTTCAACTTACGCCATGTCAGAGTCACCAAGTTACTTCTGATGCCGTCCTTCTCCACCTTCTCCACACGATGTCCCCAGCTTGCTTGCCTGTTTTGTGACATTCCTTGCATCCTGGCCTCCTTTCTCTCTCCCTCTTACCACAACCTCACACCTTCTCCATAGCACCTTGCACCTGAACTGGAAAGTGAGCTGCCCGCCTCCCCGTAGCTCTATATTCCACTCTCCCTAAAATTCAGACATCTGCTTGCTTGATTCATATCATTCTCCAGTACAAATGATCTCAATTTTCCCCCTCAGGGCCGAAGTCCAAACCATATAGCCTGACATTTAAGGCTTTTTGACATTTGGGCTCCGTTTTGTTTACCTACATTGATCTGGTCTCAGCATAAACCTGCAATATCAACTGGCCTGGCTTTCTCTTGTCTCCTGAACAAACACGCATAAGCTCAAACACACAACTCATTCGTCTGTCGTTTCTCATTTTCTCATCATCTCTGGGCCAGAGTGGGGAGCAAGTGAGAAGCAATTACAGTGTGTTGGGAGAAGCGCCAGGTCCTGGCTGGGATGGCCCCATTTCTTTCCATCCTCTAGGACCTCACTCAATGCACACGTACTCCATCAAGTCCCTTGAGCCAACTCTACCTTCGACATCATTCTTTCTCCTCAAACATGGGTGCTTCTCAACCTTAAGACACACAGACACTTTGCCTCCCAGGCTCTGGGGTGGGGTCATGAGAATTTACATGTTTAACGGGTTCTACAGACAAGAATCTACAGAGCATCACTTCTGTCAAAGGAGTACTTATATTTTACTTCCTTTTTAAAGTCTTTCATGCAGAGGTGTGTCTTCCATCGTTCTGTAGATTAGACCCCCAAGCATGGGAAGTACCCCTCTAAATTCCAGATTTTTGTGTTCACAGAACTCTGCCACCCGCCACCTCATTTCATGCTTCCAATAGCCCCATCGGGTAAGAAGAATGCTCATCCTTCTCACAGGCTGTTGAGGAAAGGAACAAAATAGCCACAGAGCAGAGGCTGGCTGGAACAGGGTCAGGATCAGAGCCACGTGCAACCACAGAGTGCCTCTACTCAGGGTTCTCAGGGCTGGTGCGTGACCTCCAGCTCCCTGCTCTGGTTCCTAGTTGGGAGGGGAGGGTTGACTAGCCCTCAACAGCTACTCTCTGCCATGGGCTAGGCTGGAGCACCTACATTGCATCCCAGGGGACCAGGGAAGTATGTACTAAATGTACTCAACATGGTCCAGATTTTATGCTTCATTGTTAGCACAGAAGAGGCAGAAGTGGCCAGGCCAGTTAAGGAGGAGGTAATATTTTATTGGAGGTCAATTAACCCAGGGATTTCTTCTAGGCATCTTCCCCTACATGGTTTCATTTAATCCTCACAATTGTCTTGCAAAGGAGATCCCATTTCCCATGTTTTGAAGAGAAGGCAATAGACAACGAGAGTTATATAAGTTGCCTAAGGTCACACTGCTGGGAAAAGGGAAGGCTGGGGTGCTAGGCAGACCCCCAGATTCCTGGCCTGTCTGACCCTAAAGTCCTTGCTGGCTGTATCACAGATCTGTGCAGTTGCACAGCACGTCACTAGAGTCCCGCATCTCCACATGCCCCCTTCCCTGACATCTTACCTGCTCTTGGCTCAGACTGAACTCTAGCTCTGACTTGGCTCCGACTCTCAGATTCCATACTACTTCTGGGAAGTTATAGTGTACAGCAAGGAGGAGGGGTGAGTGGGGGAGACCAGGACTTCAGAGCTCCCAAGGCAAGCTTGAGTGGCATAGACCCAGCAAGGAACAAGAAAGTAGGGCTTTGGGGTTCTCCCTATCCAACTGCCTGAGTGAAAGGTAGTGTGACTGTCTCCCCTGACCCCATCTTTCCACACCCTCTGTGGACAAGCTTTGTGGACACAGACCAGAGCCACTGAGGGTAGCTCACAGAGATACACAGGAGCAGATTCAAGGTGACACACAGAAGCATATGCAGAATCACATTGCCACCAGTACCCAGACTCGCCCACAGAGGCGGCAGATGTACTCAGAGGTCAGCCAGCAACCCCACACGGACCATAGCTGACCTTGTCAAGCCCACACTCCCAGTCAGCACAGGTAGAGGACACAACCTCCACCAGCCACTCCAGGTAACCTTGGCAACTGTGGGAAAAGACAGGGAGAAGTCCCTTCCCCATGGCTGTGTGCCCCTCCGTCTCAGAACCCTTGCAAGAGGGTTCTGGCTCCCCTAGGCTTCTCTTTCTCAGACTCAGTACAGCTCTCTCCTGGCCATGTTCTGAGGCATGGGTGGGGGAGGAGCTAGAGTGTAGAGAGTGGGGGTTGGGATAAATGAGGAAGGGACTCAGGGAAGCCAGAGTCTATTGGGACTTGGAGGCGACATGGACGTTAGTAAGACTCTCACTTTGTTGGTTTATGGTAGCCCCAGACTTAGAGTAAGGAACTGATTGATCCAACTGGTGCCAGGATTTTGGGTTCTCAAAAAGATGAGGGTGGGGAATCTTAGATTCCCCCAGAACACTAGAGAAGGGGAGAGTGTGGAGATGGAATATGAGAGACTCTGGCCACTGACACCTGTTACAGTGTCCGTGCCTGGCCCTTTCCCAGGGTCAGCCACCACGGAAGTGCTTTCTTGGGCGTGGGGGGATGGGGCAGTGGGAGTGAGAGGTGGGTAGTCAGACCTGGGACTTGGATGCCAGTGAAAGGGGGCGGGAAATGGAAAGGCTACTCCCAACCGGATCCTGGACAACTAGGAGAGGGCGGTCATGCTGCACCCACTAAACAAACCATTTTATCAGGGCAGCCTGCTTCATCTCTACCCTACCACCCCTCTACCATGCATGAAGGAGGGCTGCTAGATCTGACCACCTTACCGTCTGTGGGGGGCTGCCTACGGTCATCTCCACATAGTAGCCCTGGCCGGACTTTCCCCTCAGGTTGTCCACCATCTCCACAAAGCTGCCTCTCCGGCCAGGCTCCTCCGATTCCTCGTCGGTCTCCCGCGGCAGCCTCAGGCCCAGGGGTGGCCCTGCCAGGCCGCTACGAAGGGGCAGCCGGATGCCGAAATGGGTTCCCTGGGCAGGCAGCATTCCCGAGCCCACCCATAGCAGGATCCAGTGCAGCGCCGGGGCCATGGTGAGCCCGGGCCTTGCGGTCCGGTTGGTGACTGTCCCTCTTGCCTGCCCCTAAGTCTGGGTGGTGGTGGCTTCTCTCAGGAGAGCGGCCTCGGCGGCATCAGGACTGCAGAGTCTGCAGGCCCCTCGCTCAGTTCCCGGTCCAGGCGGCAGAGAGTGGGCAGGAGAAATCCGTAGCGCACGAGAGGAGACGACGATGGCGATCCGGGGGACCCAGCTACATCTGGACGGTGGCCGCCAGTCTCAGCGGGGGGATAGGGCCCCTTGTGGGGCTGGGAGGGGCGGTCATGGCTATCGGAGCCCGCAGCTTTCGGGGTCTTCTAGGCGGGCTTTGCAGCTTGGGGACCGACTCCTGCGGCTGCGTCGGCTGCTCAGGCCACCATAATCCAGCTCCCAGTTCCCAGCACCTAGGCAGGCTGGGGAGGCGGAAAGGCTTGTGGCGGTGGCTGTCAAAGCCAAAGGGTTTTTGCTTTTCCCTGGGATCTCTGGGAAGTGTAGTCTTCCCATGGCAGGCAGCCCAGCTTCCGGAGCTGAAAGGGGTCTGGGATGCCCTCTGCCGAGATGGAGTTCACTCTGCAAGACCCTAGCGGGAAAGCATTTCCATAGCTCTGGCAGAGCAAGAAGGAACCAATATTACACACCTCTCATCTGCCAGCCCTTCTTTCATTATTTACTTATTTATTTATTTGTTTGTTTGTTTTGGGTACAGGGTCCTGCAAACATACTGTGCAGTCTAGGCTAGCTTTAACTTTGATGCAATTCTCCTGCCTCAGCAGTGCTGATTAAAACCCCTACCCCGTGTGCATCCTGTCATCCAGCCACTTTACCCTTGCACAGGGGCAGAAAAAGAAGCACAGATCCCAAAAGAGATGAACCAGGGAGAACTGGGATTCTTGCCACAGTGTGGTGTTAAGAATTTGGGGGTAAACCGGGCCGTAGTGGCACATGCCTTTAATCCCAGCACTTGGGAGGCAGAGGCAGGAGGATTTCTGAGTTCAAGGCCAGTCTGGTCTACAGAGTGAGTTCCAGGACAGCCAGGGCTACACAGAAAAACCCTGCCTCGAAAAACCAAAACTCAAAAAAGAAACAAAAAAATGGGCAATCTAGAAGAGGTGACCTTAAAATTGGAAGTGTTTTCAGGAGTAGAGACTGGAGGAGCAAGGCTAAAGGGATGAGAGTGTTCCAGTCAACAAACCTCTCCCCAGGGTCCGACAGGGACACCTGCTGCCTTTCCTGTTCAGAGCATTTAACCTGCCCTAGCTATGAGTGGCCACCTCTTCTGTGTCTGAATCTGTTTGTGTCTTTCTTTCTTTTGTTTGTTTTTGGAGGCAGGGTTTCTCTATATAGCCCTGGCTGTCCTGGAACTCACTCTGTAGACCAGACTGGCCTTGAACTCAGAAATCTACCTGCCTCTGTCTCCCAAGTGCTGGGATTAAAGACGTGGGCCACCACTGCCCGGGCCCATTTGTGTCTTTGACGGTTTCCTGTCATGAATCCTCATGACCCCACCTGATTACTTCCCATCAGTCCAGAGGGAGGATCAGTTGCTTTGGAAAGCTCTCAAGTTGATCTGTCACTCCGAGACATACCAACATACTCCTCGAGAAGGGGCTTGAGATGAAGAGCTTTGGGGCCCTGATAGCTTAAAATTGTGTGACTATGCCATCATATCATTTATCAGAGGGGGAAAGCCCTCGATAAAATACAGCAGTCATTCCGATTTAAAAAGAAAAAGGAAACATCTTAAATAAGGTAGCTGAGGGTGTGGCTCGGTGGGCTGAGGGTGTGGCTCGGTGATAAAGCACGTAAGTACAGCAGGTGTAAAGCTCTCCGTGCAACCCCAGTACCCAAAAAGGAGAAAACAGGTAAGTGTTGTCAGTGAAGTTAATCAAGAAAGGGGAGGTCATTATTCTCACTTGCTCTCTCCAAGATCTCATTCTGTAGCCCTGCTGGCTTCAAACCCTCAGCAACTCTCCTGCTTCTGCCTCCTGAGTACCAGGTGGGGTTGCAGGCATGAGCCACCACCATGCCAGGCATCCTCAGGCGGCTCCCCCACAGAGTCTACAAAGCCTGGTCAACTCAGTGAGGTGAGAAAAAAAAAATGATCTCAGCATTTGGGAGGTGCAGAGAAGGGGACCAGGAGTCCACAGCCACTGTTAGCTACATAGATAAAGCAAGGCCTGGTGGTGAAGCTTGTATCCCCAGGGATATGGGAGGCTGAGGCAGGAGGATCTAGGATTCAAGACCAGCCTGGGTTATAGAATGAACTCAAGGTTAGTCTGATTTAGCAAGACTCTATCTCAATAAAATAAAATAAAATCCTAGGCTGTAGTTTAATGGCAAAATACCTACCTGACACACATAAAAGCCTGACGTTGAGCCCTGACACCAAAAACAGTAACAGCAATGAATAGATTAATGTATATGTGGGAGTAGGGTGTGTATAAAGATAGCATGCATATTGGAGAAAAATAGATGTGTTATCCAATAACTGCCATTTGGACACTTACAATCCACATGGAAGGAGAGAAAGCCAAATCTACATTTCACCCCCCAAAATAAGCTTCAGATATACTAAGGAGCTTAACATTAAAATTGAACTAGAGGAAAAATAGAATATTCTCACCATCTTATATTAAAGAAAACCTCCCTAATAAAACATATGGGGGGGGGACCCACAACTGGAGAAGTTTCCCCTTAAATATGCAGCGTGTCTGTAGACCTGGAAGCACCCTAACACCCTTAGCATCCTGGCTCTCCCACTCATATGGGTCTGTGGAAATGCCACTATGGTGCTGGGCAGACGAACTTCATAGCACTAGACTGTGCTTACCCTGCACCATCACTGTCGGGCTCTGGCCTCCAGCGAAGCACTGACACACTGTTCAGGGGGTGGGGAAATGCAGCCTAGGATGTGGGAGGCCAAAGCCGGGGTCCCCTGATTCCCAGGCATCCAGTTGAGGCTGGAAAACTGCACAGAGGAGTTGGGGCCTTTTGGGCTGAGGATGAAGTCAAGCCTGGGGCTGGGGAAATGGGAATTCTGGTTTTGCTCATTTGCAATTGTCCTTAGCTTAGCGGCAGTTGTCTGAAAGTTCAGAGGGCCCTTCTGTGAGAGGCTTAGGCTGCTGTAGGCGAAGGCCTTCTCCATGCTCCCCATGGTGGTCCTTGGTTCCAAACTGTCTATAGATTGTTCATCGTGGGAAATGGGAGCGTACCAACTCCTTAGGGTGGGCCAGAGATTAAATACCTTTTGCAGGGAGGAATGTCCATGAGGGAAGCTTATTGGCTAAACCCTCAGGGCCTCTAGATACCTCATTAGCATGAAGAACTCTGTTCTGGGCTATGACACTGCTGTGGGGAGTGTGGTCATGTGTCTGGGCCAGGAATCTAGCAGGGAACAGAGAGGTGCCTACCATCTCAGGTGGGTGCCTGGGTGCTGGGGTTTTGAACCCACTCGACCTTATCAAGTTTCCTGACATGTTCACTCTTCCACACGCTCACTGTCTGGGAGACTCCAGTCTCACTTCACCTTTCTATTTCAAATGACCTCATCTGTGAACCAGGGTAAAGGCGGTGTGGTGGTTTGAATACGCTTGGCCTAGGGAGTGGCAGTATTAGGAGGTGTGGCCTTGTTGGAGGAAGTGTGTCACTGTGGGGGTGGGCAGTGAGACCCTCCTCCTCCTAACCACGTGGGAGCCAGTCTTCTCCTACAGGCCTTCTGATGATGATGTAGAACTCTCAGCACCTCCTGCACTATGCCTGCCTGGATGCTGCCATGCTCCCACTTTGACGCTAATAGACTGAACCTCTGAACCTGTAAACCAGCCCCAGTTAAAAGTTGTCCTGTATAAGATTTGACTTGGTCATGGTATCTGTGCACAGCAGTAAAACCCTAACTGAGAGAAGCGGTGGCATAAGCCTTGTCGTGTAAAGCTGTGCGAAGGTGGACAGGGTGACACAAGCCTGTAATTCCGGCACTTGGTTGGCTCCCCACTGTTCTAGATCAGTCTGGTTTCTCCTGGCCTATGTATAAAGCAAGTTACAGGCCAGCCAGGGCTACACAGTGAGATCTTGTGTCAGAAAAACAAACAAACAAAGAAACCCAAAACCTTAATGAGGTAATCTATGCAGAGCACTTGGAATGGGGTTTGGCACACTGTGAACACTCACTGAAGACTAGTTGTCAATAGTGTGACCACATATCCTGAGGGTGGAAAAAGTGACATTTACAAAGACAAAACTCGAACTGCCTATTAGGAACCATTTGCTACACTATGGGGAGACAAAGTGTTAATAGCTACAATACACAAGGGGCCTCCACAAATCAATGAAACTATCCAAACAAGGTGACAGAGAAATGAACAAAGAATATGGAGAAATAGTTCATAGAAGAAATTCAAATTTAATTATAATTTATTAAAATGTAAATTGAAACCATTATGAGCGTTTGTGATAGCTCACACTTGGGGTACTTGGGAGGTAGAGGTAGGGAGATTAAGGTCAACCTGAGTTACATGACACTCTGTTTTAAAGAAGCACCAGGGGCTGGAGGGATGGCTCAGTGGTTATGAGCACTCACTGCTCTTGCAGGGGACCAGAGCTCAATCCCCATCTCCCATATCAGGCAGTTCACAACTTCCTATAACCCCAGTTCACAACTACCTGTAACCCCAGTTCACAACTACCTGTAACCCCAGTTCCATGCTCATCCACTGTCTCTGGCTTCCATGACTCATTCATTGACTTGTACAAATCCACAATCATACCATACACATATGTATAATTAAAAATAAAACTTATCAAAAAAAGGCCAGAGGGCTGGTGAGATGGCTCAGTGGGTAAGAGCACCCGACTGCTCTTCCGAAGGTCCCGAGTTCAAATCCCAGCAACCACATGGTGGCTCACAACCATCCGTAACGAGATCTGACACCCTCTTCTGGAGTGTCTGAAGAC
>NC_034599.1:40974844-40976158 GCF_900095145.1 Mus pahari | reverse complement strand
ATGCCCTCTTCTGGTGTGTCTTAAGACAGCTACAGTGTACTCACATATAATAAATAAATAATTCTTTAAAAAAAAACTTATCAAAAAAAAATCTGGGTGGTAGTTATGTACACTTTTGATTTCAGAACTCAGGAGGCAGAGGCAGGCAGATCTCTGAGTTTGAGGCCAGCCTGATATAGTTCCAGGATGACCAGGGCTACACAGAGAAACCCTGTCTCAAAAAATAAAAACAAAAAGCTAAAAACAAAAAACCAGATCAACAAACAAAAGAAACTTTGAACCCAACCCAACCAATCCACCAAATAAAAATCCGATAATATTTAAGAATCACCTTTCCCCTTCTACCTTCCCTTCCCTTCCTTTCTGATTGGTAGGGAATATGTTGGTAAATTTTTTCTAAGGGTTTTTTTTTAAGTTTATTGGTGTATTCCTGACTGTCCTTTGCTCTGTAGACCAGGCTAGCTTCGAACTTGGATATCTGTCTGCCTCTGCTTCCTGAGTTCTAGGATTAAAGGCTTTTGCCACCACCACTTAGCAAGACTGTAAATTCTAAAAAATATTTGGTAGTAATTTGGTAACATCTGTTTAAAAAAAAAAACCAGCTGGTCATGAAATCTTAGTGTCAAAAAAAAAAAAGTGGAAAAGAGGCTGGAGAGATGGAGAGATGGTTCTGCTGTGAAGATGCACGTTGCCCAGGCGTGGTGGTGATCCATGCCATTAATGAGCAGACATCTCTAAGTTTGAGGTCAGTCATATCTACATACAGAGTTCCAGGTCAGTCAGGAGGGATGCATGGTGATTGATATCTTGGCTCAAACACACACACACACACACACACACACACACACACACACACACACACACAGACAAACAAAATAAGAGCCAATGTTGTTCTTGTAAAGCACTGCATTCCAAGTTCAGTTTCCAGCATCCACATGAAACAAATGCCTATAACTCCAGCTCCAGAAAACATGACACCTCTGACCTCTGAGTATACCTGAAATCATGTGTACATACTCACACACCGACATGCTTGTGCGCAAGCCAAAAAACAAACAAACAAATAAAACAACAGGCTCTCAAGATGGCTTGCTGGTACAGGCCTGTAGTCCTAGCTAATCAACTCAGCGAGTGAAACTGTAAGCATCCCACTGGTTTGTCAGATGATGTATCAGTTTTGTTATTTTTCCCTTTCCTTCTTAATTTGTTTGGTAAAATGGTTTGTATTTCTGAATACCAACCTTGGGAGAAACTGAGTAAAACACATACCCTTCAGCTGTATGGTGATAATTCCATAGCCTGACATTTTTTTTT
>NC_034599.1:40964472-40974354 GCF_900095145.1 Mus pahari | reverse complement strand
CCTCCTCCTCCTCCTCTTCTTCCTCCTCCTCCTCCTCCTCCTCCTCTTCCTCTTCTTCCTCCTCCTTATTTTTGACTTTTTCCTGACAGGGTTATTCTGTGTAATAGCCCTGACAGTCCTAGAACCCATTTTGTAGACCTGTCTGGCCCTGAACCCACAAAGATATGACTGTCTGCCTTCTGGGCACCGTGAATAAAGGCATTGGGATTAAATGTGGTTCAGTCACCACTATCTAGCTGCTTTTTCAAAAAATATTTTATTATTTTATGTGTTTGAGTGTTTTGCCTGCAGGTATGCCTGTGTACCACATGTTTGTGTACACATGTGTGTGTCTGGTGTGGGTGGAAGCCAGAAGAGGTGTTGGATCATCTGGAACTAGAGTTTCTGCTGGTTGTGAGCTGCCATGTGTATGCTGGGAATCAGACTCTGGTCCTCTGGCAGAGCAGCAGGTGCTGGCAGCCGCTGGGCTGGCTCTGAAGCCTCAGATGGCAAGTTCTTGTGTGTAGGAAGCTATGGGCAGTGTTTAGTTATGTCTGTGGTCATGATATGGTGACCCTTGGCATCTCTTCCACGTCTGGTCCATTGGCCCCTTGTGGTGATGATGAGGAGCAGTGATTTTATTTTTCCCCATCTGTGGTGAGAATAAAGGAATTGCAGAAAGATTTGACGTTAAACATGAGAAACACATCCTGATATCTGATCTATAGTAACAACACTCTCAATTTCTCCTTGTCGGATTAGACTCTAGCGGCGTGGGAACTCGTTTTTAAAGTTAAGTAGTAGAGTTGGAGAGATGATGGTTCAGCAGTTGAGAGCTCTAGCTGTTGTTCTTGCAGACGACCTAGGTTTGGTTCCTAGCACCCACAAGGTGGCGCACTACTGCTTACAACTCCAGCTTCAGAGGGTGCAGTGCCCTCTTCTGGCCTCCATAAGTATCAGGCGTAATGTAGACAAAATAACCATATACTTTTTAAATTTTTTTTTGAGACAGGGTCTCACTGTGTAATCCAGCTGGATTGGGACTCATTATATAGACCAGACTAGTCTCAAACGCACAGAGATCTGTCTGCTTTGTGCCCCAAGTGGTGGGATTAAAGGCTTGTTTTTATCAGATCCCGGGCCACACATAATACATTAAAAGGAAAAAGTTAGTAGGCAGCTCTCTGGACAACAGAGTCATCTCTCCAGCCCCTTCATAGTTCTTTTATTAAGGGCCCAATCAATAGGTTGACCATTGATAATAGATTACTATTAATATTATGAATGCTTCCTTTCGTCTGCGGGAGAAATTTTCTTATCTACCTTCAGGTCTCTCTTTTTAACCTCTTTGTGGGTGGGAGTGGGGTTGTGCTGATTCACTATTTTGAACTACAACTTTCAGGATGCAACGGGCAAAGCCTCGTGGGGACCTTCAACCAATCCAATGCCAACGCTCTCAGTCAGCGACCTATTGGCTCTTGGTAGAGGCGGGCCTCTCAGTTGCTAGGCCGGTGCCTTTCCGGAAGTGGTTGCTGGTCGCTGCAGGGCAACACCCCGGCGTCCCTGGAAGCGGGGAGCCGGACACCCCGGCGTCCCTGGGAGTGGGGGGGTGCCGGGATGGTGCTGGGGAGGAGGCGCAGAGCCATCGCCCCGGAAATCCCCGGATCGGGGACAGGTGAGCTCTCCTCCGAGCCAGGCTTGGTGGCGTGGCTGGAGTTTGCAGGGAGCTGAAGCGTTGTGAGGTGTTGCTGCGCGGGAACTGAGCCGGGAGAGAGGAGAGCCCTGCGGCGAGCGGGGCCTGGCTTTCTAGCCTCTCCTGAATCTATACCCTACCGCCACCGCCCAACCCTTTCCTGGGCTATCCCAAGCTCAGCCAAGCGCTTGGCATCTCTCGGCCAGGTGGGCAGGAGAGGAGGTTTGGGGTTTTCTTTGCACTGATTCAGGAATCTCCGCCCGGAACCGCTGCCCTCTTCTTGGCCTCGGTGATTCGCCCTCGCGCGTCTGCCAGCTCAGCCCTCTGCAGGCCCCTGCATGCTTCTCTCCGCACTCCATCTCTGGATCGCGACTAGAGCTTCCAGTTAACCGGTTGCGCTGGGAAGTACTTGCTGCCTAGCCAGATAGATACCTTTCTCGAGCTTAGATGTGCTTGCGGATCATCTCCAAACCTCCCCTTGGACCTTTTCTCAATGTCTCCCATGTTTCTTGTCTCAGTGGAGAACTTCCTCAGTCACTTAGCCCACTCTACGCTGAGAATTCATTCCGCTGTCGGCAGTAGTCATCTGGCATGCCTCAGATTCTAGGCAGTCGGCTTCTTGGCCTAAAATCACAGTCCTCTCTGCTTTCTCTCTTCTCTTCCTTCACCTAGACGCGAGATGCTATTCTCCTGCCCTCAGGATTAGCCCCTTTTCATTCAGGTAGCCACTGGCTTGGTTCATAATTTCTTGGCTGCGCTTTCAGAATAACTACCTCTGATTTTGCCCCCTTTCTGATTGATTCTTGTGCAGCTGTCAGTCACCTTTCCGAACGGTAACTCTCACCCCTCCAACCTTCTTGATGAAATCCCCATGGCAGCCCCTTATGAAGTCCCGCATACAGCTTCAGCCCTCTCCAGCCCGTACTCGCTGCTCCTTGCCTCCCATTCAAGCAGTCGCTGTATTTGAAAAGTGGGGATAGTAATCCTCTAGCTGAGAGACTGGGGTGGGACGGTGGCGGATAAAGCCCCTGGTACAGTCCTGCCTCTTACAAGCGTTCGGGGGAAGTGTGCGGTTAGTCCAAGTTTTTTGTTGTTATAATTAATCCTTACCCCTCCAAGCACATTTGTGCTCCCCCCTCCCCTTCGTCCCTCCTTACACACACACACACAGACACACACAGAGTCACACACAGACACACACACACACCTGGAGTTGTTGTTTTGCAATACTAGGGATTGAACTCAGGGCATTGCACATGCTAGGCAGGCCCTAGTAGCCACTCCGCCCCATCAAGCCTCTTTGCCTCTGTTCATGGTGTTCCTTCCGCTTTAAATGTCCTGGCTTTAGGGGCCGGTGAGATAGCTCAGTTGGTAAAGTTCTTTCTTTCTAAGTGTGAGAACCTGAGTTAAGTCCCTTGTAAAAAAAAAAAAAAAAAAGCCAGGCCTGGTGGTCCCTGCTTGTGGTCTCAGTGCTGGAGACCTAGAGGTAAGGGGATCCCTGGGGCTGGAGTTACAGGTGAGCTGCATGCCACAGATTCTAACCTGGGTGCTGGGAACTGAACTTAGGTCCCCTGGAAGGGCACCAGGCGCCCTTACCTTGAGAGCCGTCTTTGCAGCCCCAGCCACTCTGATTTCCCTCCTTCCACTCTGGTCTCCATTTCAGCCTGTGTGGGAAAAGCGCTTTTGAATTTGCAGCTCTCTCTCAATGACAAAGGTCACATCTTCAGCATGGCTTTGTTTTTTTTTTTTTCCTTCCTCTGCAGCAACATTTCTGGCATTTTCTGGCATTTTCCTGATTGCAGGAGTCTCCTGCTGTAGGGCCTTTGCACGTGCTGCTGCTTCTGTTGTTGTATAGGTCAGAAGACAACTTGAGGACATAGTCCTTTCCCTCCACCGAGCCATCTTGCTAGTTTCCCCACTCCCATCCTTTGCTCTTTTTCTCTTTTCTTTTCTGTTCTTGCTGTTGTGGTGTAGTGGTAGTATTTATTGGTAGTATTTATTTATTTATTTATTTGTGAGGTAGGTTCTTATATAGCCTTGGCTGGCCTGAACACCTGTGGTTGAGGATGATCTTGAACTTGGAATTCTTTTTTTTTTTTTTTTTAAAGATTTTTATTTATTATATGTAAGTACACTGTAGCTGTCTTCAGACACTCCAGAAGAGGGCATCAGATCTCACTATGGATGGTTGTGAGCCACCATGTGGTTGCTGGAATTTGAACTCGGGACCTTTGGAAGAGCAGTCGGAGCTCTTAACCACTGAGCCATCTCTCCAGCCCTGAACTTGGGATTCTGTTTGCACCTCTCAAGAGCTGGGATGCTGGTCATGCTTGTGTCTCCATACCTAGTTTAACACTGATACTCTTATCTGGAACTGTCTGGCTAAGCCATAGTTGCACAGGGGAGTCATGACTGAATCTGCTCAATCACTATTGCACATCTAGTGCCCAGAGGGAAACTTGATCATGAGTGACCTCTATGGGCTGTTGGCGAGGTACTTCTGACTGTGCACTTCTGCCTTGCATCTCTTTACCCTCTTGGCCTCTCCTTCCTTGTCCCTGAAGGGAGGAGAGGCACGGTATAGTTCAGCCCTAATTTATTTTGTTTTCCCGGCGGAAGATTTGTCTGAAATTTAGGAAATCTATGAATTCAGATTTTCCACCTACTTCCTGGACTGTAGGTTTTTGTTAACAGTCAGGCATCCTGGTTTGTTTCCTATTGCTGTTAAAAACACCATGACCAAAGCAGCTTGGGGAGAAAAGGGTTTATTTCATCCTATAGTCCATCATGAAGGGAAGGGATGTCAGGGCAGGAAGTGAAGCAGGAGCAAAAGCAGGAACCACAGAAGAAGAGGCAGGGATGGAGGAAGAGGCAGGGACCATAGGGGAAGAGGCAGGGACCATGGAGGNAGAGGCAGGGACCATGGAGGAAGAGGCAGGGACCATGGAAGAAGAGGCAGGGATGGAGGAAGAGGCAGGGACCATGGAAGAAGAGGCAGGGACCATGGAGGAAGAGGCAGGGACCATAGGGGAAGAGGCAGGGACCATGGAGGAAGAGGCAGGGACCATGGAAGAAGAGGCAGGGATGGAGGAAGAGGCAGGAACCATGGAAGAAGAGGCAGGGACCATGGAGGAAGAGGCAGGGATGGAGGAAGAGGCAGGGACCATGGAAGAAGAGGCAGGGACCATGGAGGAAGAGGCAGGGACCATGGAGGAAGAGGCAGGGACCATGGAGGAAGAGGCAGGGACCATGGGAGAAGAGGCAGGGACCATGGAGGAAGAGGCAGGGACCATGGGAGAAGAGGCAGGNGGGACCATGGAGGAAGAGGCAGGGACCATGGGAGAAGAGGCAGGGACCATGGAGGAAGAGGCAGGGACCATGGGAGAAGAGGCAGGGACCATGGAAGAAGAGGCAGGGATGGAGGAAGAGGCAGGGACCATGGAGGAAGAGGCAGGGACCATGGAGGAAGAGGCAGAGACCATGGGAGAAGAGGCAGGGACCGTGGAAGAAGAGGCAGGGACCATGGAGGAAGAGGCAGGGACCATGGAAGAAGAGGCAGGGATGGAGGAAGAGGCAGGGATGGAGGAAGAATGCTGCTTGTTTTACTGGCTCCCTCTTTGTGGCTTGCCCAGCTACTATTATTTTTGTTTGTTTGCTTATTTTTTTAAATTAATTAATTAATTAATTTATATGTAAGTACACTGTAGCTGTCTTCAGACACTCCAGAAGAGGGCGTCAGATCTTGTTACAGATGGTTATGAGCCACCATATGGTTGCTGGGATTTGAACTCTGGACCTTTGGAAGAGCAGTCGGGTGCTCTTACCCACTGAGCCATCTCACCATATTTTTGAGGCAGGGTTTCTCTGTGCAACAGAGCCCTGCTTGTCCTGGATTCCCTTTGTCGTTCAGACTGGCCTTGAACTCACAGAGATCTGCCCGTTTCTACTTCTCGCGCTGAGATTTAAGGCATGCACCACCAGACCCAGCCCTTGTTTTTTTTTTAGTTCTTTTGAGATGGGGGGGGGGAGTCCCTCTATGGCTACCCTGTAACCGAAACACACTATATAGAACAGGCTCCACCTGCCTCTGCCTCCCTATTGCTGGTATTAGAGGCACGTGCCACCACACAAGCCAGTCCGATGGAGGCAGCTCCTCAATTTGAGGTTCCTGCTTCCCCGGTGACCCTGGTTTGTGTCACATTGACAGAAACTAACCAGCACTTGAGGCTTGTTTGTTGTTGTTTTCCAGCGAGGACAGCCGTTGTTCCTGGCTAATGGTTTCTGCAGATGCGATGTGGGCACAGGCCACACCTCTCAGATGGCAGTTTCTCAGGTTGCGTGAAGAGGTCAGCTCAGTTTGATAAGTGCTAGTTCTTGTTTGGGTCAGTCCTCTTGTCTGTAGCCTTTCCTTGTCTCCCCCCCTCTCTAAGTAAGAGGATTAAGGACTCAGGTGACCCGCTGTGTCCTGGTTTCTGTCCACCCCCACCCCGCACTGATTTTCAGAGTGAGTGGCAGCCAGGCCTTGTCAGTCTCTGACCAAGAGTAGAGGCATAGACGTGGTGTCTGACAGTGGCCTGGCTTCTGAGAGGGAAACCTTTTCTCTCAGCTTAGATATCACAGGGAATTCATTCATTCATTCATTCATTCTTTCTTTCTTTCTTTCTTTCTTTCTTTCTTTCTTTCTTTTTTTTTTTAAATTTTTCTTACTTGGAGGGGCATGGTGGGAATGAGAGGGGCAGAGTCTGGTTTTCTTGGAGGTCCGGTGGACTGAAGGTGGTCTGAGTGTCAGGATCCCAGAAGGCCACAGGAACAGGTCTTGATAGGTTCCCTATTGCTTCCCAGAGGTCCTTCTGTATGGATCTGGGATAGAGTCACGGTCACCAGCCTCAGCCGTTACTGAACACTCCGCCCGCAGGCCTGGTCAGGCTTGGCCTCTATGATGGGCAGTAGGGGTGGGGGTGGGGAGAGGAGTGTCTTCTTGCTGGAGAGGAACATTGCCTGCTCTCTGGACCACCTGGAATCGTCAGAGGTGTTCACGTGGACAGGAGAGGCCAGGACCTGCTGTGCCGGTCACTCCTCAGGTGGCCCACTCAGGCGGGGAGAGCTGAGACATCCTATTTGTTTCATTAGGTTCCATTGCGGGAGCTGCTGTGGGGAAGGTCAGTAGAACCCTGGGGCCCAGAACTGGAGGGGAGACTACGGCAGGAAAAGAGGGACAGCCCCAGCATCGCATGAGGATCACCAGCACTGCAAACTAGCAAATAAAATAACACGCAGATAAGGTCCTTCCTAGTTCCGGCCTTGCGCGTGCCTACCACCCTTTGTCTTCATTTGACGGACGGAGTGAGAACTCCGATTTCTGTTCCTTTGGTTGGTCAGGTCAGGACCCCACCCCAGTGACCTCACTTAATGTTGACTCTGTCTTAAAGGCCTTACTTCTTATTAAGTCAGATCATCAAGTGTTTTGGAGGGACACTGTCCAGTCCATCTAGATCCCTTCTCTTCCCTTCCTCCCCGATGCTCTCATTAAGCCTAATAGCTCTGTGTCTTTGTCCCCTTCCCACCTTGGCTTCTTCGGCCCGGTTTAGGCCCTCATTAACTTTCACTGGGATGGGAGCCTTCTAGGGTGCTCTTCCTGACACCATTTTCTTATTTATCCAATTCAGCCATGCAGGTCTTACCAGAGTTTCTGTCCTAAGTAAAATGCCACCCCGTGTAGTTTTTCTCTTCCCAAAGCCCTCAGCTCTCCTCAGTCTTCAGTGGTCTTCTTTTCTTAGGGCTCCCAGGGCAGGTGCTGACCACACACTGACTCCTGGCCCTGAATTGCATGCTGGGGATGGGGGGCACCGTTGCCTGTGGCTGCCTCACTGTACCCTGGGGTGTGCTGATGCCCGAGGCTCTGTGCTTTTGGGGTCACTGGGGTTTTCTGGTGTAGGTGTACTACAGGTTTGGGATAGTCTCCTGTTTGAGGAGGAATACAAAGTTGAACTCTTTAGAGGTTTATTTATTTTACGTTTTTGCCCGCATCTGTGTATGTGCACCATGTGTATCCTTGATACAGACAGAGTCCAGAAGATGGAGTCGGATTCCCCGGATCTGGAATTTCAGAAGGTTGTGAGCCACCTTGTGGGTGTTGGAGAATTGAACCCAGATCCTCTGCAACAGTAGCCAGTGCTTCTAACCACTGAACTATCTCTCCAGTCCTCAAGTTTAAACACTTTAGAGAGCCAGGCTTCAGGATGTCTTGTGGTGCAGCGTGTGTTCTGTAACTTTGGGCAGGGGCATGACGGGGCATCACCCGGGCACAGAGCCTATGAAGCTCTGAGCTGCAGGCAGGGACCTCAGCCATACTGGTGTGCAGCGTCTGGTGTGACCCAGATGGCTCTATGACCCAACTCAGCTGTCCCTTCCCCAGCCAGCTCACTGATTTTCTCTTTGGATAGGGTCTCTGGGATCGAGATAGTTACGCCAGGCTGAACCATGGCTAGACGGCCCATCCTCTTAGGTGACCAGCTGGTCCTGGAGGAAGATTCTGATGAGACCTACGTTCCCAGTGAGCAAGGTAAGAAACTTGAGGAGGGTTGGAATCGTTCTTTGAGCACAGACATTGTAATTGATTTACTTAAACACATCTTTTATAAATTATTTTATGTGTATGGGTGTTTTGCTTGCATGCATATCTGTAAACCACTTACATGCAGTACCTGAGGAGGCCGAGAAGGGGCATCAGATCCCCTGGAACTGGACTTATAGATGCTTGTGAGCCACCATGTAGGTGCTGGGAATTGAACCTGGGGTTCTTAAGAGCAGCCAGTGCTCTTAGCCACTAAGCCCAGCCTCCTGGTTTGCTTTTGCTCTCCCAATACAGAGTTGGTCCATGCACAGGGCTAATCAATATATTGGGGTTAGATCAGAGGTGGGCAAACTATAGCCTTTGGGCCCAAGTTGACAGCTTGCCTGTTTTTGTCAATAAAATTTTATTGGAAGACAGCCGTGTTTATTTCTGTGTCACCTGTGGCAGTCTTCATGTTTTGATAGCAGTGTCAAATAACTGTAATAGATTTACAACCTTCAAAGCCCACAAGAGTTACTATCGGACCAACTTTATAGAAAATGTTCGCTGACACTGGAGGTCAGATTGGTTTTAAATGAGATACAAGTGTAGGGGATATTGTGAAATACGGCATGTAAATCCAGTTTCTTTAGAACAAGCTAAGGCTGGCTGGCATGTTGGCACTCCCTGTAATCCCAGCACTCAGGAGGCTGAGGCAGGAGGATGGCTACAAGTTCAAGGCCAGGGCTACAGAATGAGTTGGGGGGGCTAGGCTGAGCTACACAGTCTCAGTGACAACAACAAAAAGAACAAGGTTGTGGCTCTGTTGGTGGAGTGCGTGCTCCTCATGCATGGAGTCCTGGGTTAGTGTCTCATAATTCAAATGTGACCGTAAATCTCAGTAGTGGGCGGGGGAGGGGCAACAAGGGAGCCTTGGGAGTCACTGGGCTGTGAGTTTAAGGCCTTTCTTAAAACGGAAAAAAGAAAAAAAAAGGAGCATTATTATTATTGTTTTGTTTTGTTTTGTTTTGTTTATTGTTTTTTTGAGGCAGGGTTTCTCTGTATAGCCCTGGCTGTCCTGGAACTCACTTTGTAGACCAGGCTGGCCTCGAACTAGATCAGGAACTAGATCAGGCCTCCAGACTTGGTGGCAAGCACCTTTACCTCTGAACTATCTTGCTGCCCTGACTCCCACTTCCTTCTGTGAGATCCAATTCATAGCAATCCTCCTGCCTCAGACTCTCAAGTGCTGGGAATCACAGACTTGAGTCACCAACCAGCTGTGTTTTTATTGTTTATTCTTTGGCATTAGGCATGGAACCCAGACACTCAGGCCACACTGTACCACCGAGCTGTGTGCCCGGCCTCCACCTATGTCTGTGTACATACTGTGTGTGCCTCTGGTGCCCACTGAGACCAGAAGAGGGGGCCGGATGCCCTCAAACTGGAGTTCAGTGCTGAGCCATTCCTGTAGTCTATGGTTTGTCCTCTTTCTGTTGTCTGTCAGTCTGTTGATGATGGGCCTCAGTGTTATGTACGTATCACAGTTAAAAAAGCCTGCTCCACCAAAAGTAGAGTTGATTTCTCCCATATTCTAGTTTGTTTGTTTGTTTGTTTATTTATTTATTTATTTATTTATTTATTTATTTATTTATTT
>NC_034599.1:40952443-40963827 GCF_900095145.1 Mus pahari | reverse complement strand
GAATCTCAGTTTGTACCTGAAGTTGTGTGTGTGTGTGTGTGTGTGTGTATGTATGCATTTCCCTTTTCTTTATTTTCCTTCCTTCCTTCCTTCCTTCCTTCCTTCCTTCCTTCCTTCCTTCCTTCCTTCCTTCCTTCCTTCCTTCTCTCCTTCCTTCCCTTTCTTCTCTTAAGCCTGGCTGGCTTCAGCCTCACTGTGTGGCCCATGTTGGTCTTGAACTCCGATTCCTTGTGCCTCCATCTCCTAAGTGCTGGGATTCCAGATGTGGACCACCATGCATTGCTTCATTGTTTCTGGAATTCAAGATGTGCATCCCTCACCTCTTCCAAGATGCAAAATGCCCCAAATCTGCCTTTTTAGATGAGCCATTTCGATGATGGGATTCTTGACCCAAAAAGTCTATGCAAATACTCCAAAACCAGAAAGGAGCTGAAATCTTTAACATGTCTAGTCCCGAGAGTTTTGGGGAAAGGATGCTTAATTGCTCTCTCATTCTGCACCCCTGGTTGCCCCGGAACTTGCTATGTAAATCACAGCAATGACTAGCAATCTAGGTTATTGCTCTCCTAGAATTCCCAGAGATCCTCCCACCTCCTCTGTGTCCTGAGTGCTGGGACTTACTTATTTACTTTTCTTTCTTAGACAGGGTCTTGCTGTGTAGGTCTGGCTGGCCTGAGACTGGCAGTGATCCCGTGGCCTCAGCCCCTGGAGCACTGTGGGTGCAGGCATGAGCTACCTCACTTGGTTTGCATAAAGGTTTTTCTAGGGATGTATTATAAAAACTCTTCTGCCAGTGCCTAGTCAGAGCCACCTTCTCTGCCTCGGCTTCCTGCTTAGCTCTGTGTTCCTGCATTGTCTGTGTCCCATCTACTAGTAGTGGTCTTACAGGGAGAAATGGATCCTTTCCAGGCTGGCTCCAGTGCCCTTCCACATACTCAATGCCCTTGGTGAGGTTTCAAGGTTCCTTGTGACATGGCTTTCCAGTCTTGACAGTTGAGCTGTGCTGTCATGTTGGTCTCTGGCAATCCCCAGACGTGCTAAGCTGTATCTTGTCACAGGTTCCTTGCTCCAGCTCTTTGCTTTAGTGTCCCAGTTGCCCAGAGGGCTTCCATAGCAATACTTTCTGAAGGAGCACCCTCCATCTTCCCCCCCCCCCCCACGAGACAGGGTTTCTCTGTGTAACCCTCCATCTTGATATTCACTCCATTGTAGTTTTGAGAGCAAGAATTGTTTGTGTGTATTTATATTTTCTTAGAGAATTATTTTAAATTATCTATAAGTGTGTGTGTGTGTGTGTGTGTGTGTGTGTGTGTGTGTGTGTGTGTATACACTTGCGAGTGCATGTAGTGCGGGTGGCTGCAGAGACAGAGGCTTTCTGGAGCTGGAGTTACAGGTGGTGGTAAAGCCATCCAACCTGGGTGCTGGGAACTGAACTCTGGCCTTCTGCATGGGGAGTCCAGGATCCGAGCCGGTGAGCCATCTCTCCAGCCTGCGTGTTTGCGTTTTCTTCTTTGCTGTCTGTCTCTTGTTACGACAGTGAATAGTCTCTCCCTTTTTCATGGCACAGAGGTGGTCATTGTGAAGCTGTGCTTGGTGGCACATGCCTCTAATAAGTACTTGGGAGACTGAGGCAGGATGTTTGTAAGCTTAAGGCTCGCCTGAGCCGCATAGAGCTCATTCTAAGTGAGATTCCCCCCTTTCAAAGAACCAAAAAAAAAAGGTGAAACTGTTCAATAAGTCATTCCCTGGCCAGTTAAATGTAAGCTGGTTCTTTAGAAAAAGTGTTATCCTAGTCCCCAGTGTGTCATCCTCCATTTCTCCATGGAGATGACATATTGGCCATACCTATCTAGCCTGGACTAGACTCAAGCCTGGGTATTTATTCCTGTGGCCACCAGGGACACCTATCCTTTTCCCCAAAGATGAGATTGCATAGTGCACAGGTCTCTTCTGTCTTCCAGCTCTCTGGCAAAGGGCTCTCCTAACTGTTTGATTCCAAGAGCAGAACAGAAGCAGAGTCCAGAATATATACTACAATTGAGTAAGAGGCAGTCACCTTTAGGAAGAGGGGTTCACTAGATGGGGAGGAGGCCACCCGAGTGCCATCTGCTTTCTCAGCTGGGTGCCTTCCTGTCCCTCAGAGAACCAGGCACTGCCTTCTGTTTGCTGAGGTGACACGTGGTACGTGTCACCGTCACAACACACACTCTCCTCTCATATTCTGTGTGTTTGCAAGGCCCTTAGAGAGCTCAGTCATCTGTAGTTGATGGAACTCGCTTGGGGCTTAAGGGCCAAGTGTACTGGGGCCCAGCTCTTGTCAGTCTCTCTGGAGTTTATCTTCTGGTAAGGCTGCCCTCATCCTGGATGGTCCCTGGATGGTTCCGGCTGTGGCTTTGGGTCCTTCCTGAGGCCTGCCCACTGTGAAGTCTTGGTTTCATTCCTCACCCCCTCTGATAGCTGTGGCTTCAGACTATACTTGTGCGAGTTTGGAAGTCGCCTGGTTTGATTCAGATGGCTCTTATAAATTGGGACATAAGGAAACTGTTTGTGTATGTTTGGCTCGTTTGTTTGTTTAAGCTTTTTGAGATGGTCTCAAGCAGCCCGGCCGGCCTGTACCTCAGTGGGGAGTTGAGGGTGACCTTGAACTCCTGATCCTCATGCCTCTGCTTCCCAAGTGCTGGGGTTCTGGATGCGCACCAACACATCCAGCTTTAGTTCTATATGTTTATTATTTATATTTAGAGATGCTATATTTTTATCATTGAGGAAAACTTGGAGAGTAAAGCAAAGTTCAGAATAGAACTGTCTAAATTTTGCTTCTTTCCACCCCTCCCCATCCTCCTCTCTCTTATCCCTTCTCCCTCCTCCTTTCCCCTCCTTCTCTCTTGCAGAAATCCTTGACTTTGCCAGGGTGATTGGCATTGACCCTGTCAAGGAACCAGAACTGATGTGGCTGGCGAGAGAGGGGATTGAGGCTCCATTGCCCAAGGGCTGGAAACCATGGTAAGTCATTGCAGTGGCTCACTAACCTGGCCTGTTAGACTCTGGAATATAGGTGTGTGTGTGTGTGTGTGTGTGTGTATGTGTGTGTGTGTACATGTGTATGTAGATCAGATATGCACGTCTTATTTTGTTTTTAAGCGTATGAATGTTTCTCTACATATATATGTGTGCACCATGTATGTGCTTGGTGCCCACAGTAGCCAGAAGAAGACATCAGATTCCTTGGGATTGTGGTTAGAGACTGTTGTGAGCTACCACGTAGATGTTGGGAAATAAACCCCGGTCTTCTGCAAGAGCAGCAAGTACTTTTAACTGCTGAGCCATCTCTCCAGCGTTCCCTTTGTTTTTGTTTCTGTTTTTTACATTTGTTTTTAATCGTGCTGGCTAGTTTTATGTCGCCTGACACAAGCTAGAGTTATCCAAGAAGGAGGAAGTTCAGTGGAGATGGTACCTCCATAAGATAGGGCTGTAGGTAAACCTGTGGGGCATTTTCTTAATTAGTGATGGAAGGGGGAGGGCCCAGCCCATTGTGAGTGGTGCCAGAACAAGCCAGTAAACAGTACTTGTGCATGGCCTCTGAATCAGCTCCTGCCTCCAGGTTCCTGTCGTGCTTTGAGTTCCTACCTTAGCTTTCTTCAGTGCACTGTGACTTGGGATCTGTAAGCCAAGTAAATAAACCCTTTCCTTCCCATGTTGCATTTGGTCTTGGTGTTTCATCCTAGCAATAGCAACCTTAAACTAAGACATTAAGTGTGTGTGTGTGTGGGGGGGGTATGCGCATGTGAGTGCAGTTGCCCATAGAGGCCAGAAGAGGGCACTGGATCCTCCGGAGCTGGGGCTACGTAGGTTGTGAGCTGCCTGATATGGATGCTGGGAACTGAAATCAGGTCCTCTGCCAAAGCAGTACACAGTTTTAACCACTGGGCCATCTCTCCAGTTCTCTCTCTCTCTCTCTCTCTCTCTCTCTCTCATGTTTGCATGACAGGCACTTTATTTGAGCCATTTCCCCATGCCCTGGAGATAAATTTCAATGATCAGGGGCAATACTGCTGTTTCTCTGCAGGTTATCTCTTGCTTCAGGACTGAGCAGGCTGGCTTGAAGGTCTCTGGGTTAGGATCAGAATGTACCGCAGAGCTGCCTCCCAGACTCGGGCCTCTCACACCAAGGAGTCTTTGTTGGTCCTTGCACACTGGTAGAAGGTTAAAAGCGACCGTGGTAGGGTGTGAGGAGATGGCTCAGTCTGTAAAGCGCTTGCTTTGCAAGCGTGAGGTCCTGAGCTTGGTCCCTAGAACTCACACACTTTTAAAAAGCCAGGCATGGTGGCCCTTGCTTGTCATCTCAGCATAGGGAATCAGACAGGCACATCCATGCAGCTTGTGAACCAGCTAGTCTAGCCTACGTGGTGAGCTCTGGGCCAGCGAGAGACGGTCTCAAAAACAACATAGATGGCTCTGCATTTGCAACAAAGCCTGTATTTGTCCTCTGGCTACCACATGCATGTGCACACATGCGTACCAGTACACATGTGAGAATGCACACACAGACACATGCGTGCACAGACAAGGGATGGCTGTATCTCCTCAATACGTCTAAAAGATGCTGAGGCCAAAGGATTTTGTGGTGAGGCCACACAGGTTTGGGAAAAGACTTCTTCCCTGGCAGTCATCCTTGGTTCTGCCGTCCTCGAGTTTGTGTAGTGTAGCGTAGGGTAGTGTGGTGTAGTGATTTCATGTAGTGTAGTGTGGTGTACTGATTCTTTAAATCATTGCTGTGTGTATGTGTCTGCACGGGTACCTGTGCCATAGTGAGGACAGCAGAGGACAGCTTTGTAGAGTTAGTTCGTTCTTTCTACCTTTACCTGGGCTCCAGACCCTGATCTCAGACTACCAGGCTTATGCATCTTACCCACTGTGCCCCTTGCATAACCTGTTCTTGCCTGGCTTCCTGTTCATGGGCTCGTTGTTAGTCTTTTTAAAATTCCCTTAAAGCTATCTGGATTGTGAGAGAACTCATTCAGGTTATCTCCAGGAAGCAGAGGTTTACAGTGGGAAAACAGTGCCCGGGGACAAGGGGTGGGGGGGCAGGGGGGCTGAAATAAGTCATAGTCACTGCAGTCACCTCCCTGCTCATGAGGGCAGCGTCATTCCACTCAGGGACATTGTTCAGTGTCTGCTCCGTCCTCTCCTCACTTCCTCTCGTCACGGGTGTGGAGCCTTCTCCAGGTTGTCCTCCCTAAGCTGCAATCCTGAGTTTACATCTTGCCCCAGGGTAGGGTTTGGGTGTCCTAGGGGCCCTGTAAGCTGGGAGGGTGCATTTGGTGGCCTAGGTCATCCCCCCTTTCTTACCCAAGCCATTTACCAGGTTGACTGAACTTCAAAACGACTGCGCCTACCCACCTCGTTCTCCTCAGCTGAAGGCACAGACTCTTTTCGGCTTCCCGCACTCGACAGGCTCCTTGTTCTGTTGGTCTTTTGGCTGCCTCTCCTTGGACCAGCTCCAGTTTCACATCTTTTTCTAGGAAATCTGTTAGCGCTTCCGACAGTACTCCCGGTGCCGAGACTCAAGCTTGTGTTCGGAAGATAGCGCTTTCTGTTCTGTGCCAGTGCCCTTTCTGATGGGGGGGGTGTGGTGGCAGAGAGGGGGGACTGGCTGGTCTAGGGCCAGCTGTGTGCCAGGCCTTGTGCCAGCTGCCTTTTTGTACCTGCGAGTGTAGCCGACACTCTCTTGTCCTATAGGGAGGACATGAACTGTTTTTCATTTTCTGAAATAAAGTAAGTCATTAAAAGTTATTTGTAGGGCTGGAGAGATGGCTTGGCAGTTAAGAGCACTGACTGCTCTTCCAGAGATCCTGAGTTCAATTCCCAGCAACCACATGGTGGCTCACAACCATCTGTAGTGGGATCCAATGCTCGCTTCTGGTGCGTCTGAAGATAGCAACAATATACTCGTATACATAAAATAAATAATCTTTAAAAAAAGTTATTTGTACATAATCATCTTTTACCCCATTTTCTTTCCCAAGTGTAATTATTGTCACTTGGTAAATTCCTTCTAGAACTTTTAACACACACACACACACACACACACACACACACACACACACATACACACACACACATGCACACCCTATTTGTGGGCTTATTGTTTTAATCATAACTGTTACATTATATCATTATGTGCACTGTTCTTTGTCAGTATAATATGTGTGTCTCGCTTTTTTTCTTTTGAGATAGTCTTGTTATGTAACCCAGGGTGGCCTTAAACTTGTGATCCTCCTGCCTCAGTCTTCTGAGTTCTTGGATTACAGGTATAATCTCTCTCTCTCTCTCTCTCTCTCTCTCTCTCTCTCTCTTCTGAGATGAGGTCTCATGGGTCTCTGATTGGCCTTCACCTCATATTGTAGCCAGGCTGACCCAGAACTCCTGATCCTATTACACATGCTGGGATTATAGATGCGAACCACCATACTTGGCTTGTTTATTGTTTTTTTTTTTTAAATAATTTTTTTTAAAGATTTATTTATTTATTATATGTAAGTACACTGTAGCTGTCTTCAGACACTCCAGAAGAGGGAGTCAGATCTTGTTACAGATGGTTATGAGCCACCATGTGGTTGCTGGGGTTTGAACTCAGGACCTTCGGAAGAGCAGTCGGGTGCTCTTACCCACTGAGCCATCTCACCAGCCCTTGTTTATTGGTTTTAAGACAAGGTTGTACTATGTAGCCTGGGATGACAGTGAACTTGTGATCCTCCTTCCTCCGCCTCCTGAATATGGGGATTATGAGCATGTGCCATCACGCTTGATTCATCTGCCTGTAATAATTTCATTTCAGTTGCTGTGATAAAATACCTTAACCAAAAGCAATTTAGGGGAGGAAGGAGTTATTTTAGCTTACAATTCTAGGTTACAGTCTGTCTCCACTGTGTTGAGAAGTCCAGGGGCAAGAGCTTAAGACTGCTGGTCACATCATATCCATAGTCAAGCACAGAGAAACGGATGTATTTGTGTGGTTTGCTACCCAGCCATTCTCTTGCTTTGTGTTTTTGTTTTTGTTATTTAATTTTTTTGAGACAGGGTTTCAATTTGTACCTGTGGCTACTTTAGAACTCCCTGTGCACACCAGACTGTCCTTGAACTTATGACCTCTGTCTCCAGAGTGCTGGGATCAAAGGCATGCTTTACTGTGATCTGCTTTTACTCATATACAGCCTCAGGCCCCAAATCAGCAAGTAATGCTACCCACAATGGATGGAGTCAGTTAACAATGCAATCTCCTCCAGACATGCCCATCACCCAACCAGATCTAGAAAAATCTCTCTCGAGACTGTATCCCTCGGAGACTCTAGGTTGTGGCAAGTTGATGTTAAAAACTAACTACTAGTCACACTACCTTACCTTTTATTTTATCAGTTGTGTACTTCTCCATGCTAGACATGCCACATTTTGTGTGTGTGTGTGTGTGAATGAGACTGGAACACAGAGCCTTGTGCGTGCTACTCAAGCACTCTATAACTGAACTGTGTGTGTCCACACTTCAAGTGTACCACATTCTAAAAAAAAAAAAACAAAAAAAAACAAACAAAAAAAACAAACCCAAACCAAACAAATAAAAAACCTCTTATACTAAAGAGCATGAAGATGTTTTTGAGACTCACTATGCATAGGGGAGTCTGTTTTCTGTTTGGGGTTTAGAGAGGTGGCTAGGTGGTTAAGAGCACTGGTTATTTTTCCAGAGGACCCAGGTTTGATTTCCAGCACCCATATGGTGGTTCACAATGGTCTGTAATTCTAGTTTCAGGGGGTTCTATGTTCCCTCTGGCCTCTAAGGGCACCAGGCACACACGTGGTGCACAGCATACACAGGACAAAACACCCATAGATATTAAAACACAAAATCAGTTTCTGTATTCCCTGCTCCCTGTCACTGATGTCATCGCCTGTTTTATGCCTTTGTCTCTCGAGCACACAGTTCTGTAATAAGTCTTGGAATTTTTCAGGGTAGGTGTTCCAATCTTGTTTTAATTTTCTTCTTATTATTATTAGTATTTTTAGTTATTAATGTTTATGGATACTTTGCACATACCCATGTCTGTGTACCACATGCATACTTGGTGCCTGAGGAGCCAGAAGAGGGATTTGGATCCCTGGGAACTAGAGTTACAGATGGATGTTAGCCACCATGTGGATGCTGGGAACTGAACCTGGGTTCTCTGAAAAGGGGCCAGTGCTCCCAGTGCCTCTCCAGCCCCTTGTCCCCATCTTCAAAGGCTCATCCTAAGCTCTTTGCATTTCCTTGTGAATTTAAACACTCTCTTGTCACTTTACTATTTGGATTGGGGCTGCACATAAGTCAATTTCGGGGGAACAGGTATCTTAAACGATATTGAATCTTCCAGCCCGTGAACAATGTCTGTTTCCGCTTATTAAGGTTTCCTTTAATATTGCTAAGAAATGTTTAATAGCTTTTGTGTACATGGCTTGACTCCCTTTATCAGATTTTTCCCTAAGTAGTCCACATTTGATGCTTCTGGAAGTACTGTATTTCCAGTCTCCAATTGTTTGTTGCTTTTATAGAGAAGTAAAATTGGTTTCTGTATATTGATCTTGCACTGTACAATCTCGCTAAAATCAATTATGTCAGGCCTAGCGGCTTGCCTATTTATTTATTTATTTATTTGCTTATTTTGAGATTCTATAGCATTTTCTACAGAAGTGATTCTGACTCCTAGGAATAAAGGTGTTCTTGCCTCTTCCTTTGTAATCTGGCTGCCTAGTGACCAGAGCCTTCTGCACCAGTTAAGCAGATGTAGTGACAGCAGATGTCTTTGCTTTATCAGGTAGCTGCTGGCTGTGGGCTTCCTGTAAACGGCCTTGCCTTCGTCAGGGAGATCCCTTTGGAGGCTGGCTGAGCCTTGGAGAAGGGGTGGATGGCTTTGATCCAGGGCTTGTCTGCATCTGCTGGCGAGATCATGATCTGGTTCTCTTTTTTCAGTCTTTTCTGAGAGTCAAATTTATTGATTGATTTTTCAAGTACTTTTATCAATTAATTTTTAACTGCATTTATTTATGTATTTATATCTATCTATCCACCTCTCTATTTACTTACGCTTGTGGCTGTGTGCATACCATAGCACTTGGAGGACAACTTGTGGGAGTTGGTTTTTCTCTGTCTACCGTGTGGGCTCCTGGAAGAGAACTCAGGCCCTTGGCTCACCTTCACCAGCTGAGCTGCTTTTCTGACCCTGATTTCAAATGTTAAAAAAATTTCATATTCCTGGGACAACTCCACTAGGTCGTGATGTATGGTCCCTTATATATTTTATGGGATTTGATTTCCTAAAATCTCATTAAGCGCGATTGCATTTGTGTCCATGGGGGAAACTGGTCTGTAGTATCATTTTCTCATAATGTCTTTTTTTTTTAAAGACCAACTGTCAAACTGGGCAGTTTTATTTTCCTTTACAACTTAGTAAATACTTCTTGATGACTGCACATTGGGTAAGGCTGCTCGGTAGTTCAGAAAGATCCCAGCGATGGTGTTTTCCTGACAGTGGGTAGTCTTCAGTACTGAGTAGAATGACTTGTATGAATGACGTCACTGTCAAACCAGCAAGACTGCATTTGTGCATCCATCATTCTCAGGATTGTTGGTAACTTGGGCATACTTTCCCCGAATCACCTTCCCTCCTTGTGTCCCAAGGCCCAACTTGCTCACATTCACTTCAATAACTGTACCTTTGGTGATCACACCCAGGGTTGTATATAATGGGGATGATGGATTCTTTTTGACACCGAGAATAGGCAGGCAAAAGGTAGCTTTCAGCTCAGGGTGTGTGACATGAGCTTTTTTGAAACGTAGACCCATAGGCCTAATGAACTTTTCATATTTAGGTGGTTTTCTTGTAAAGCCATCACCAACAAAGCAGACTTTAGTAACCATTCTCTTCCATGCCTTCTTTTTTTTTTCCTGTTCGAATAACTTTCAATACTTCTGTTTCTCCTTGGGCACGAAGTTTGGGTAGAGGGACCTTCCATTTTCCCGCCTTTTCTTTCCGTTTCTGCTTAGTCATGTTGGAAAGTGCTTTTGCTCTCGCGACTGCCCTTCTCTGCCCAGCAGGTAGGCGGGGGGGGGTGTGGAGTCTTCTCATCATCCTGCTTGGTGTTCCTCTTCTCATGCATCTTAATAGTCTTTTTCATCTGTATTTTCTCGGCATGGCGCTGTTTATGGTAGAGCTTAGCCTTCAGGCCAATCATTTTTTTTGCCTTCTTTGAACGTTCATGGGCCTCCCGACCTTGTTTCTTTCTCTTTTTCTCATGGTAGTCCAAACGACATCCATATGGTTTGCGGTGCAATTCAATATATTCATTTTGTGGCATGATGACAGCCGCGGAGCAGTGGTCCGCGACCTCCCGGGTCTCAAAAAACTCTCAACTTCTGGGTGTCACCGGCCCACGGGCCGGCCTCATTCAGTCTGGGACGGGAAAGGCTCTCATAATGTCTTTATCATGTTTCTGCCATGTTGTCATTGTCCTCACAGAATGAGATCTTGTCCTCCTCAGGTCTGTAGACAAGTTTGCTGGACAAGGACTGCTGTCATTTCTGCTTTAAATATTCGATAGAATTTACCATTGCCATCATCTGTTAATGTTCTTTGGGGGAAAAAGTTTTAACTTCAAATCCCGTTCTAAAAGTAGAAATAGAGCCTGTGTGGATATGTATACAGAAACAAGGGACAAAGGCAGGAGGATTGCTGTCAGTTTGAGGCCAGCCAAGCCTGGTTTGCAGAGAGTTCCAGCCCAAGCAGGACTCCATAGTACGTCCCTTTCTGTCCCCTGCTCTCAGGAGATGTAGGCGTGTTCACCGGGTTTTGCTTTGCTTTGTCCTTTGAGACATAGTCTCTCCATGTATCCCTGGGCTGACTTTGTAAACTCAGGTTGGCCTCAGATAGAAAGAGATGATGACCTTGAACTTGGTCTTCCAACTTCCTCATCCTGAGTGCTGAGGTTAGAGAGGTTGACCGCCTCCCCTGTCTCAGACCAGAGAGTAGTACCTTTACAAATATTGTGCCTGGAATACTGTGTAGAGAAGCATAATTTCATTTCTTTATTTATCTTTCTTTCTTTTTTAAAATTGGATATTTTATTTGTTTACATTTCAAATGTTATCCCCTTTCCCAGTTTCCCCTCTGCAACCCCCCTATCCCACCCTACCCCTTATGATCTGTATGTATATGTCTGCTTGTCTGTCTGTACGCTGCGGATGCCATGATCTGTATGTATATGTCTGCTTGTCTGTCTGTACGCTGCAGATGCCATGATCTGTATGTGTGTGTCTGCTTGTCTGTCTGTACGCTGCGGATGCCATGATCTGTATGTAT
>NC_034599.1:40928758-40951152 GCF_900095145.1 Mus pahari | reverse complement strand
GCGGATGCCATGATCTGTATGTATGTGTGTGTGTCTGCTTGTCTGTCTGTACGCTGCGGATGCCATGATCTGTATGTATGTGTGTGTGTCTGCTTTTCTGTCTGTACTCTGTGGATGCAGATGCCTGAGAAGGTTGGAAGAGGGTGTCAAAGATATGGAAGTGGAGTTATATGCAGTTGTGAACTGCTGTATGGGTGGTGGGAACTGAGCCCTGATCTGTAAGGGTGGCAAGTGCTCTTGACCACTGAGCCATCTCTCCAGCCTCAGGCTAAAGATTTAACATTATGTTGATGGGTTATACAGTGCAGGGCGGGGTGGGGTGGGGTGGAGGTGAACTGGGGCTTCCTGCATTGTGAGCCACCGTATAGGTGCTGCTGGGTAACAAACCTAGTACCTCTGGAAGAGATTTTCCTTGAGTAATCTTTCTGAAGTTTGTTGCTTTGTTAAAAAAATAAATAAATAAAATGAAGAAAGAAAGGAAAAAAAGAGAGCCAGCAGCATTTGCAGCTTTGAATGCCCGTGTCTTATCCGTCATGTCTTTATTCCTCCTATAGGAAATAATATCTCATCTCCCATGTTGTATTCTGGGTAATTTCCTAGGTTTATTTTTCAATTCTTCGTCTCTTCTACGGTGTCAAATTTGATGTTTAGCACACTTTATTAAAAAAACAACTATTCACTGCTATAAGTTAGTTTATATATCCCAATATTTGTTCTTTCTTAATGAATTTTGTTCTTGCTGGGCCTTAGAAGGGACTGACTTCTGAACTCTGCTCACCCCTAGCCAGAACATCACAGGGGATCTTTACTACTTCAACTTCGACACGGGGCAGTCCATCTGGGACCATCCATGTGACGAGCACTATCGAAAGTTGGTCATCCAAGAGAGGGAGAGATGGTCGGCTCCCGGGGCCATTAAGAAGAAAGACAAGAAAAAGAAAAAGGAAAAGAAAAACAAGAAGGACAAAGAGGCCTCCAAAAGTCCTCTGGTGAGTCCTACCTAGGGCTGCCGCCCAACCAGGTGTGGGGACCCAGGGGGCTGCCAGGGGGAGGGAAACAATGCATTCTTGACAGGACATTGTCTCATTTTACCTGGAAGATTTTTCTTTCAGCCTCTGGTCATTGTTACTTCTGTCAATAATTCCTTCTCTCTCCCTGGGAAGCTTGAGTTACGTGACAGGATTAGAGAGAGTGTGAGCTCAGTGGGACAAGGACCATGTCTTCCATTTGATTGGAGAAGTGGTAGCATTTGTCACCGTGGGAGAGAGGGGAACAGGGACAGGAACCTTGAGTCGGCTGTGGACTCATTATTTGCCATTACCTTAAAACTGTCAGAACACCAGTGCCTTCAAGTTTTAAAAGAAAAGCTGGGATTCATGGCGCATGCTTGCAATACTAGAACTTGGAAGGCGGAGGCTGGAGGATTACATGTTTGAGGGCAGCCTGCAATTGATGCCTGTGTGCCATTGGCTCAGTTGACATCATTGGAGGTCTCTGTGGCCAGTGTCCTTGGAGGAGGGGGGAGAAAGGGAGGGGAAGGAGGAGGGGGAGGAAGAGGAAGAGGAAGAGGAAGAGGAGTAGGAGGAAGACGGCAGCAGTTAGAGACTTCATCCTCACTTGGTCTCCAGTAGCTTTTTACTGAGTTCTGAGGGTTCTGCCCATTACTTGTCTGTCCCTCAGCATGTCTGAACGTGGTAGATGGTTGTTGTCACCCTAACTTCTGGAGAAGCTGAGCGAGAGCCTTGTAAGTAAGGCCATGTAGATGAGGATATAAACTCTGTTCCCTTCATACAGGCTTGGGGCTGGGAGCCTGAGGAAGCAGCTCAGTGTGGGGAGCACTGGGGAGACTCTCTTAATGCTCAGTGGTCCGGTTTTTAGTTCTGTCAATTCTGTGTCCCACCTGGAGTGTGTGTGTGCGTGTGCGTGTGTGTCCATCCCCATGTTGAGGATCCTTAGGACCATACACGTGCTAGGCAGGTATTCTATTGGTGAGCTGCATTTTCAGCCCCACTTTCTTCTTCCTAAGGCATTATTAGTTCTGGCCTTGAGCAGTTGTTAAGTCTTTCACTCCATCGCTGCTCTGCACCCCTTTGCTGCCCCCAGCTCTGTGTACCCACTGCTCTGAGAAATGGGGTGAGACATCCAATCCCACAGAAAGGTGAAGCCAGGTGCTTCCCAAATAGAATCTTGGAGTTTTCCAGCACTCTCATGTATTTGAAAGGGAGAAGACAGCGGTGGGCTTTTCTTTAGCCCAGGATGATTTGAAATGATATTTTGGCATCTGGCAGGCTCCATGCTGACTCAAGGTGAGCTTGGATGACAGATGTGGCTCTGCGTGTTTGAGTCCCGGGAGTTCCTTGCTGTAGTTCCAGGAAAGAGGGCAGCTGGGCTAGGTCCTCAGTGGGATTTTTAGGGCCCAGGTCAGGCACCTCAAGCTTGTGTTTGCCCAGTGGTCAAGTCCTCTGGAAACGTGCGCTCCCTGCTGGCTGGTCAGTGTATTTGCCGAGGGTGTCGTTGATTGCCTGAAGGCTTTCTTGTAGTGCCAAGGTTCTGTGATTGGAACTCTTTAAGCAGTGTCAACTTATGCTGGTGCCGAAGGCCCTTGACCGAGTTTCCTCCGCTTCCTCTCTTCTCTTCCTCAGAGGACATTTCTGGAGTCCTTGATACGGCATTTATAAAAGTAGCCAATCATGAACCTGAAGGCTAGAGGAAGCTTGGGGATCAATCACAGGCCTGTGGTTTCTAGGCTTTGACGGGTGACATGTTCAGGTGGCTAAACCATGGCTGCCGCCCAGAAACAAACAGATCTACTCTGGGATTCCTGGGGCCGTGGTTGGTTCTTTTCCCTGTCACACTTCAGCCTTCCATTTAGCCTAAGGGAATTTTGGCCTTTCCTCTCCCTTCCCGATTTCTGCTTTACCTTTAGGAGGGTGGTTTCCTGCCGCGGGTCTCGGGCATCGAGAATACACCAGAAGGTCAGTCTTAGTTTTCTCTGCATGTTTATATACCCATGTAGGAACCACAGCCCGAGCAGGGACTTCTGCCTTCTTCTTCCTTTCTCCGTGGCCTGTCCCCTCTCTCAGCACCTGGGCTTGCTGATCTGGACCTAGACCAAGAGGTGCAGGCTAGAAATGAGGCCTTTAAGAGAGGGAGGAGCCTGAACACGATGGGCGACACACCGTGGCCTCTCACGGGTGCCCTTCCTGGTAAGCTGCAGCCACTCTCCAAAGGCCACGCTTCCCGAACCCACCAGATCTTCGCTGACGTGGAGAAAATCTTAGGCAGGCCTTCGATCCAATGCAAGACCGAGTTAGGAGACCTACAGGGTCTGGAGTCAGCCCAGAAGGCCACAGAGAAAATCTACCTGGGGTTTTCAGACCCTGAGATAGAAAAGATGGAGTTGAGGACCAGACAGCAGAGACTCGGCGCCGGGGGTGCTCAGAACCCGGAACCACTCCACAGCGGGCAGGATGGGTCGGAATGCAGGAGCCAGACCCCTGTTCACTCGAAGCTTTCTGAGGCTCCCAAAGGCCTGCAGCTCAAAGGTGAGCGGCCTAACCACAGCATAGCCACACTGAACTGCACTGGCCCCGGTGGGGACAAGGGTCAGAGCACCGCTCCCTTGCCACCCTCTGAGGAGGAGCCCTCCCTATCCCTTGGTTCATCCGACCACGTGCTGCCTGCCAGGAGGAATAAGCTGTTTTTACTAGAGAGCAGCCCGGCAGAAGACTTGAGCTGGCAGGGAGTTCCTGGGGAAGGTGGGGACGTGGGCAGGGAGAGGTGGAGGAGAGAGTGTCCAGGCCTATGGATGGGACAGGTCTCCAAGCTTATCAACAAGGACACCCCAGAGAGATGCAAGGAAACAGAGCCTGCTGCTCCCAAGGATGCAGAGGCCTCAGCCGGAGATTCACCACAGGGACCCTCGCCGATGCCACCGGAGACCCTGGCGTCGGAACCAGTTCCAAAGCCCCCTTCAGGCGACCCTGCCAGTGAAGACAGGCAGCATCCACCCGAGAGTCCAGAGCCTCCCAATGAAGATAGGAAGCCCAGCACACCTGGGGCTGACTCGGATAACAGTAGCGGAGAGGGCAGTAGCCTGGCCTCACCCCTAGGCTCCCAGGTCCTAGGCGAGATAAACAACTTCCCTTGGGACCTGCAGAACCCCCAGGGGTCTGTTCCTGTGATGGGCCTGTCAGGCCCGGGGCCTAGAGATGTGCGATTCTGCCCTTTCCTGGGGCCCCAGTTGTCCCACATTAGCTCTGTGGAGGAGCAGTCCGAGAGCGAAGACTACTCCGAGGACCAGAGATTCTACCAGCACATCCTGCAGATGGTCAAGGTCTCCAGGCAGCTGGAGGGCCTGGGGCTGCCCGAGAACATGCAGGAGATGCCGTGCAAAGATGTCGCCGGCATGGCCTGTAACATGGCCAACGAGCCTTCCAGGATGTCTAGTGAGGGTGACCACAAGGCCACCAGAGCTCTGGAGAGGGACTCGGGGTTACTGGCCTGGGGTCCAGAGCTGCTGGAACATCCTCCGGGTGCGGTCTCCGTCTCTGCTGGGCAGGAGGTCTCTCAGCAAGCACAGTACCAGCCCAGCGGCCTCAGACAGGGGCCGATCCAGCCCAGTCCCGACACCGGGCTTGCTGCAGAGCCGAGCAAGATGCAGCTTCTCAGCCAGGTAGGCCTCTTAGGTAGCTCGGCCTGAGGTCTGCCCCTCTCCTCCTCAGCGGGGAGGGAGCTGGTGGAGCTGATGTTGTTCCAAAGCCCTCAGGCCCGCTTTCCTGACACTTAACCTCTTCAGTAACTGAGGAGCCCTTAACTCCCCAGGCAGCCACCAGACCAGATGACCTGGATTCAAGTTTGATCTGTTCCATTGTCTGCAGGCGAGAGCTGAGGGTATCCGTTGTTTCTCTTCCCTGGATGTAACCGTGTTCATGGCGGTTCGCGTGCTTGGAAGGGATTGCGCCTCAGGGTGGGCACGGTGGTCCTGCTTCAGGGAGTGGGGAAGCTTTCCCCAGCAGCTGACTCTAGAGAACAGTTCTGCATGCTCCCTTCTTGGGGTCACCCAGTTCTCAGGAAGCACTGAGCCCACAGTCTGCTGCTGCCACCCAGGGTCCCCAGAAAACCATATTGACCCTGTTAGGTGTTGACTTCACTTTCTCGCTGATATTTTCCAAATGGCGGGACTTATCCTGTCATTTCTTCACTGAAAAGATTCACCCGTTCTTCATTCAGAAATCAAGGTGGACAGAGACCACAGGGCTCACTCCTGCATTCCCTGGCTGTTCTGCTGTGGCCCAGCTGCGGCTTTACCCAGTTGTTCCCCCCGGTCCCTAATTGCCGACACGCACCAGTTCTCCGTTAGTTCTAATAACTAGTATGGTACTATAAATATCGGCTAAGCCACGGATTATCCTGAAAGTTTTAATTAGCCCAATGGCATCAAGTTTATCTGCTCTGAAGGACACTGGCACGCACAGCCCCATGCTCAGAGTTAATGGCCATCTATAGAAGATGATCAGCTAGGAGCCAGGGATCTATAATTTCCCTGCTAACCACCGATTCAGTAAAGGCCCAAGAGAACAAAGCCCCCAGCATGCCTGTCTCCCTCCCTCAAGCCCCCAGCATGTTAGCAAATTAGCCACGTTAGGAGTCTGTAATTTTCTATAAATACAGTGTGGGAGGATTTTGCTGATATGCTTGGACTGGCGAAGGGTTGAGCAGGCCGGGCAGGCTCAGTTAGCTCACAGTCCACTGGGAGAACCTTGCCGTGCTCTTTCCTACCATAGGCGTCCGAGCACAGAATGCTTCCTTTGAGACAGATACGACCGAGCTCAGTCTCCTCTTTGCCCAGCTAAGCCTGTGACTTCAGACAGGGTTCTTGACCACACTCACCTCCGTTTACCCAGGTGGGGTCTCCCCATAGTGGTAGAACCCACCTCAGGTGATTGTAAGAATGTGCAGGGCCTAGTGTTGGGCATCATTGGCCAGCTCTATGTGTCGGTAGCTTTTCTCCCTGATGGAGATGCTCTACCACAGGTAGGATGATCGTCCATCTACAGAGGTGAGGATCGGATGTTGCCTCAGGTGTCCTCTGAGCGCAGAGACAGACCCCGCTGGGATTGGCCCAGGCACTTCTTCCGTGGGCCAGACTGGCCGAGAGGGTGGTGACCCTGACCTTTGGATCCTCCTTTCATAGTTTACTCTTAGGGGTTAGAGTGGAACAAAATGCGTTCTCTCTGCTTTATACGTTGTAAATCTGAGAAAACTTTTGAAGGGTCTTGTAATGTGTTTCCAGCACGCTGTGCTGATCTCTTTTGTAAGATTGCGTGCGTACGTGTGTGTGGCATGTGTGCAACCGTAAGTGCTTGTGGAGGCCAGAAGAGGGTGTCAAAGATTGTCTGGAACTAGAGTTGGAGGCAGTTGTGTGCGAGCTGCCCGAAGTGGGTTATGGGAACTGAATGCACTCAGAGCCCCTGGCAGAGTAGATTTTCTTAACCAGTGAGCTATCTCTGCAGCTCCTGCCGCTGGCCTCTTGCTTTTGTTAAGGCGGACGCTCACAGCGCACATCCCTGTGATACGAGTGACTCTGAACTGTCACTACAGTCCTGGGCCCCTCCCGGAAGCCCCTGTGTTCCTCATCTCCTTTGGGCTGCTTAGCAGACCTCAGAGGGCCAAGCACGGTGGACCCTCTTCATCTTTCAGACAAAAGAACTGGGGGTGTGGGGGCAGTGAGTAGCCCGGGTTCACACGTTCTGACTCTGCCTGGATCTTGACTCCAGCCCTCACTGGCATGAAGGAAGCCTTCACTTGGCCCCTGAGAACCGGGGAGAGCAAGCCAAAGAGAGTGACAAAGTGCACACTTAAGCACAGCAGCCACCGCGTGCGTGCGTGCGTGTGTGCGTGCGTGCGTGCGTGCGTGCCAGCCTGCCTGCCTGCCTGCCTGCCTGCCTGCCTGTCTGCCTGCCTGCATAGAGTCCTCCCAGGAGGCCTGGGCTTTGCTCCGGTGTTTACTCCTGTCTTCGCCAATAGCATAGTGAGACTGGATTTTCTTGACTCATCAGTTTTAAGCACCAAGAGACTTCCAGTAGCTGGGGTTTCTTATCTCTGCCTCCCCGCCCCACTCACTGGTCATGTGGCCCGAGTCTCAGCATCAGCCAGATGTGAGGTAGCACACACGTTAGCACAATCAGGAAGCCAGCCTGCAGTTTCTCACCCAGTCGGCGCTACGGTATTTCTGGATGTCGCACTTCATTAGTGGCCTCCGAGCAGAGGCGTTTTAAACTTGAACGGGCAGAACTTAGATGCTTTATTTTTATATCTGACTCCGACACCCTGAGAGCCTTGCGGTTTCTGGGGTTTGTAACAAGATGTGTTCTATTGCCCAGGTCCTGGGTTCCCCCTTAGCCCTAGTCCAGGCCCCTCTTTGGGGCCTGGCTCCCTTACGAGGCCTTGGGGATGCCCCACCCTCTGCTCTTCGTGGATCGCAGAGCATGAGCTTGGGGAGCTCGGCGGATTCTGGGCATCTTGGGGAGCCCACGCTGGTGAGTCCTTTCTCTGATGTTCATGTGTTTTCTTACCGTGGGGCCTCTTAGGTGTCACACCTGGAACTGTGGTCTGTCACTGAGACCCAAGTGGTGTCTTCAGAGTTGGTCACCTAGTCTGGGCGGAGTCACTCTGGTGGGGCTGGGGTGGGGGTGTTGGGGGTGGACTGGGCTGTAGGCTACCCATGCTGATCTTCCCCATCCACGTGGCTGGGGTCGTGGAGAATTAGAAAGGGAGTAAGAACTGTGAGTCAGACTCAGATTCATGGACATGGTAGGACTTGACTGGGGACCCATCTAAGGAATTGAGGGAGCACACCAGGATCGTTTCGAAGATCCTCCCGGTGAGTCCCCCGTTCCCCCTCTGTTTTGGAGCCTCCACAGGGTCTCAAGGCTGCTGCTTGTGCAAAGGGTCTCTTGGCTTCTGTTCATGAGGGCAAGAATGCTCTCAGCCTCCTGACTTTAGGGGAAGAGACCAACGAGGAGGACGAGGAGGAGAGTGACAACCAGGTAATGATGAGATAGATGCCTTTTCCTCTTGGGTAAACTTATTTCAACTGTACAGTGATTCGGGGATGCTAGTTGTCTTCATAACTTTATGTTAGCACCACTACTGTCCATTTTTAGAATTTGATCGTAACCCCAGATTCCAGCCACTAGACCATACACCACTCCTTTTTCCTCCTGTCCCTGGTATCCCCCAAGTCCTATTTTCGTTTCTTTCTCACAAACGTGCCAGTTCTAGATGTTTCTTATGAGTAAGCTCACACAGTGTTTTTCTCTTGTGTCTGGCACCTTCTCGCTCAGTATGCTGCAGCGAGAATGTAAAGCCTGGTGTGTGTATGTGTGTGTGTGTGTGTGTGTGTGTGTGTGTGTGCATATGTGTGTCTGCCCCGTGTTCCGTTCACGCACTCTTCTGTTGGTAGACATGGGTTGGTTCTGTCTTTGGCTAACCTCCGAGCCACCCCTCCCCCAGCCATTTTAAAAATAAGTAAAAGTGGTATTCCCACTGGATAACAACGTCCTTTCTTGACCAGTCTGTATAGATCTCGGGTCTGATCTGGAGAACACAGCGTACTTGCTTGGCCTTTTGCTCACCGGGTAAAATGGGCTGCTTAGTGAGGCTTGAGTGGAAGGCCTGCCCGGAGTCCTTCAAAGCCTTGCTGGGGGACCCCACTCTCCTCTGCATGCCCTCACGCTGGACTGGCCAGTTCCTTTTGGCTTATCACTTGGCGACACACTCTAGAGCCATCTGAGAAGAGGGAACCCCGGTCGAGAAAAATGCTTCCATAAGATTGGCCTGTAGGCAAGCCTGTGGAACAGTTTCTTAATTAGTGATTCACGTGCGTCCAGCACTTTGTGGGCGGTGGGTGCTGTCCCTGAACAGGTGGTCCTGGGCTTTATAAGAAAGCAGGCTGAGCAAGGCAGGAGGAGCAAGCCAGTGAGCAGCACCCCTCCACCGCCTCTGCCTTAGTTTTTGCCTCTAGTCCCTTCCCTGAGTTCCTTCAGTCAGGGAGTGTGACCCGAGAGTTGTAAGCTGAAATGAACCCTGTCTCCCAAAGTTGCTTTTGGTCATGGACCCCATCACTTTCATGGAAACCCCAACTAAGATCTTAACTGAGCTCAGCTGTTTTTCCTCACAGAGTGTCCGGAGCTCCAGTGAGCTTCTCAAGAACCTACATCTGGACCTTGGTGCCCTGGGAGGTAACTTTGCATATGAGGTAAGAGCCTGAGGCCCCCACTGTTAAAGGCCTTGGGCAGTCCCCTTTTTTCCCTTTTGGAAGAAGCTTTTGCAGTCTGCTTAGAAAGGGAACTGCTCCATCTGGGTCTGCCCAGGATTTCTGGGGTTCAGGGAATCCATTTACTTTTCTCAGCTATCGGGTGACCAGTTCTCGGAAGTCCACGTGCTAGCAGGTGCTTTGAGCATAACGAGACACGCATGCTTATGGCCCTTCCCTTCCTTGCACACTGCATGGAGAAGAGATTTCTTGTCTAGACATCAGGCAAACGTGTTGGAAGAGGTGGCATTTGCCCTGGGTTTTGAAGAAAAGCTAAGTTTTAGACGGGGGATAGTCTAGGTAAACGAACAGCCCAAGCAAAGATTTAAGGGTAGAAAAAGGTGTATGGGTAGGAGTAGCTTTGGGAACAGACTTCCACACGCCCGTCCTGTCTCTGCGGTCTGACCTGGGCTGCCGCCAGCATCTTCTTCATGGAGAGCACAGGGGCAGTCCATCTCATCAAGTCCTCAGGCTCAAAACCTTGGTGCATGCTGCGGAGCCTGGACCAGAAATCATATGAACATCTACTGTATATTCTCTGTCTAGTGTCTGATTGATTAATTTTAATCAACTAACAGTTCTCTAAATAGTCCTAAAATATTTGTTATAAGCAGTGAATCACAAAGTTGCAAATTAGATTCATGTAGACATTAAATACTGACTGCAAAGTCTAAGCCGCATACAGGCATTATATAGTACGTTTTTTATCAGTGCCGTCCACACCTTAAACTCAAAAGGACCCTTACATCATTAGGATGACCACAAAGCCAGCCAGAAAAGCAAAGGTGCCCCAACCCCTCGAATTGTAATCGGTTTCATTAGCACTCCCATTCTGTGTGTGCGTGTGACTGTGTATGTTAGCATGTATATTTGTTGGGGCATGTGCTTCCGTGCACATGGAGGCCAGAGGAGGGCATTGGGTGTTCTGGTCTGTCACTCTCTGCCTAATTATTCCATCAAGATAGTTCTCCCACTAAACCTGGCTCTAGACTGGCAGCCAGTATACCCCAGGGGCCTTCCTGTGTCTTCCTCCCACAGTGCTGGGTTACGGGTGCATGGCCACACCTAACTTTTTACACTTGGGTACTCAGGCTGCACAGTAAGCACTCTTACCCTCCAAGGCATCTCCTCAGCCTCATCAGCATCAGCATCATCAGCATCATCAGCATCATCCCCCATCATCATTTGTCTGTTTGTTTCGAGACAGGGTTTCTCTGTATAGCCTTGGCTGTCCTGGAACTCACTCTGTAGACCAGGATAGCCTTGAACTCAGAAATCCGCCTGCCTCTGCCTTCCGAGTGCTAGGATTAAAGGCAAGCACCACCACAGCCAGGTCCTTATTTTTTTTTTTTTAATTGCATTTTAATTTATTTGTCTGCACATGTGGAGGATGGAGGGCAACTCGCTGGAACCAGTCTTCTCCTTCTATGCGGGTCCTGGGGCTTGAACTCAGGTTGCCAAGCTTGGCAACAAGTGCCTTAGCCCACTGAGCCACCCTCCTGGCCCCATCTCTTATTACTTCGGACGCACACTTCTCGGTCCTCAGCACCCCTTGGAGGCCAGGGCTGTTTGAGTCCGCATGCTGGCTGACAGGCTGTGGATTGGTACCTGAGTGCTCACTCTGGGTACCATTTCCTAATAAAACTTGGCTCATTATCCCAGAGTCTGTCCGGCCTTTTGGTTCCTTACAGTCAGATATGTTTTGATTGTGACTTTAACACCTTCTGCCAAATGCAGCACTTTCTCCAACTGTCCCATCTGTAGCTCCAATCTGATACATGTCTGCCTTGAAACCGTTCCTTCTGAGCGAGAGCTGCTCTGCCTGAGTCAGGAATCCAGTTTGACTTTCCGACGGGAGGACTTGGTTTTCCTCTCACCCACCATGCACCAGTGCAGACTGACTAGTGGACTCAAAGCAGGTGCTCCTGGTGATGTCTGTCACCAGGAAGACTTACGTGTTTACAGAAGGAGGGTAGTTTCCAGGGGGGTGGACCGTGGCATATTGATGCTGCACGATTTATGTCTGTACACCCAGCACCCAGCCCACTCACACTGCCTAGGGCACAGGTCGTGCTTGGCTGTGCTTTGTTTATTGCTGAAGGAATGGAGTGGAGGGGACCCAGACAGACTGGGCGGTGTTTTCTCCTTCTCTTAGCTTTCTCAGCTTCTGGGTTCAGTAGGTATTTGTCCCTTACCATCAGCTGGTGTATCGCAGTTCCACTGTAGCTTGAGCTGATGACTTCTGGCTTACAGATGCCAGCCAGGGAGAGTATTCTCCTTTGATGTGATCTGGACTTCTGACATTTTCCCTTGGGTGGTGGTGGGGGAGTGGGAACTTTTTAGACATTTGAGTGGCTTACTTGGCACCGCAGTGTTGTGGGGAAACATGTGTAGTAGGTGATGCTTAGGCACCCCCACCCCCCCGACTCCTATCTTCAGTCCTCTGCCACATGGGGATGTTGGAGTCTTATGTTCGAACCTCAGGTAGGTATTAGGGCTTTTTCTTGGGGGAGATGTTAGTAGTGGAGGTAAGTGTAGGTTTCTAGGCAGGCAAAACTGCCTCCACTTGGGTATTGCTTTTGAAAATAGCTTTAGTCCCAGTGTGCAGTCATGCCCTGCCCCTCACAGCTCCTGTTACAGCCTCTCTCCCTGGGTTCACTCTGCCCTGTGTCATTTTGCTCTTACTTCCATGAGAGGGCAGTAGGGTGGTAAAAATGCAGCTCATTGTGGCTCCCACCTCGGCTTTCCAACCCAAACCCATCGCTAGTCTGTTACTAAAAGGGAAAGAAGGTTCACAGAACCCACACCAAGGCTTTCCTTCAGGGCCGGGGAGGCAGAGGGTAGTGAGCAGCCGGTATGTGGTCATGTGGTGCTGATGAAAAGCCATCAGCTATCAAAGGAGAGGGAGGGAGCCTCAGCTTAGAAATCACAGGATGATGTCAGTGTGATTGGAAAGTGCTAACTGTACCCGGGGAGCTGTGCAAAGAACTAAAACCCAATGAATGGGCACCAGACCTGGAAAATAAGCCTGACCTGTCAAGGCAATCTCTCCAGTTCCCCATTATTCTCCTCCTGTCCTGTGTGGCTCATTGGAGCCCATACCTCGGGGCTCTGGGCAGGTGAGGGGGTGGGACTGTATCCTGGGGAGCCACATGACTTTTGAAAAGTGTTAGCTATTCACGAGCTGGTTCTGACAGTCACTGCTCTTCACTCCTTCCTTGCACAGATGGCGGAGTCCTGAAATAAGACGCAAAAGGGACCTGGGACTGTGGCAGGGGGAGGTTGGGAATTTGAGCATGAGAGACATGGAGCAGAGCTGTGCACCCACAAAGCCTGCAGCAGGAGCCTGTACCCAGGTGCCTGGAGTTCGCATACAGCTGGGGGCTTCAGGACCTAGGCCTGGTGACCTGCCAAGGAGCAGGGAGGAGGGGCTGGGTGAACAGGGTCAACGTAGAGTCAGGTGAGGTATTAGCTTTCCTGCATCCTTTTGTAGATGATAGACAGCCAGTGTTTAACTTCTGCTTTCTCCACCCATTTCTGACCACCCTAGTGATGTAGTCAATAGATGTGGATACAGGGCAAGACCATTTACTTTATCTTTTTAAGGCCATTTACTTTAGTGGTTGCCCTATTTCAGCAATTTTACTTTTTGGTAGGCAGACTGATCATCCAGTCACGTGGAAATCTTCCTTTTCGGGGAGGAAGGGATGCTGAAGGTGATAAGCTGGGGCCTTCTGCCTTAAGCACATACCCTACCTGTGAGCTGTGCTCCAAGCTGCAAGCCATCCTTTGAAGGGTTTAAGCTTGAGAGTTGCCTAGATGAAGTTCAAGATTCTTGTAGATGTGTTCTCTCCAGTGTGAGTATGGGAACCCAGGGCAGATGGCTCAATGGTTAAAAATCACTTGCTATTTTTCCCAAGGACCACAGGGGGTTGGTTCCCAGCACCCACATCAGCAACCGCACAGGCTCACAACTGCTTGTAATTCCAGCAGATTTTATGCCCTCTTCTGGCCCCAATAGGTACTCATACACACATGTCACACACAGACAGACACACGGACTGATAGACACACACACATGAATAAAACCAATTTAAAAAAAAAGACCTATGTTCTTAAGGAAAGCAAAAAATAGTGAGACTCGACCCTGTCTGCTATTCACTCCTCCTTTTGTCTCCCCATCAGTTCTGGGAATGGAGCCCAGCCTCAGGCGTACTAGGCATTTGCTGTACCCTGAGCTGCCTCCCAGCCACGGATACCCTTTGAGGTTTTTATTTTACTTTTTTGATTAATTAAACAATTAACCAGTTAATTACTGTGTCCATTCATTTACCCACTTATTTGTCTGTTTGCTTATTTATTCATTTATTCACTCATTTATTTTCTTATTGAGACAGTATCTCACAGTGTTGCTTGACTGACTGTGTAGACCAAGTTGGCCTTGAATTCACAGAAATCCGCCTGCCTGCCTGCCTGTGCCTCTGGGGAGCTGGGATTAGAGGCGTGTGCCACCATACCCTGGGCACCCTCTGAGTTTTGATGGCCTACTTGCCTTTCCATCATTTTGAGTAGTTAAGACTTAACATTTCACTTCGTAAGCACTGTGATGAAACAGTCTAATCCCCGTATGACCTTGGCAATTATAGCCACTGCCCTCCACTTGGGAGAGGAGGAGAGGAGACCCCAGCGCTTCCCACGGTCTCATGCGTGCGTCCTTCTTGGCTTTGTGGTGGTTTTTTTGAGACAGTTCCTCTGTGTAGTTCAGGCTATACTAGAACTTGCTCTGTAGACCAGGCTGGTCTTGCATTCAGAGATCCACCTGCCTCTGGTGGGATGAAAGGCATACACCATCACCACTGGCAAGACACCAGCATTCTTAAAAAAGAAAAAGAAAAAAAAAAACAAAACAAAACCCTAAAAAACTTAGTCAAGACTTTACTGAACATCCTTGTATGCTAGAAACTGGATTCTGAGCTCCACCAGGAGTTTGTCTAGTGAGGAAAATGAACAAAGAAACCCACTACTATTATAGCTAGTGTCGTAGAGAGACCCAGCCAGGGTCCAGGGACCAGAGACCAAGGAAGGCTTCCTGGGAGAGATGATACTGTGAGGGCCACTGGTAGTTTGTCAGGGGAGAGGAGGAGTGTTTGCTTCAGGACTACGTGGCTTAGTGGGAGAGTACAGGCTTAGCATGCGCCAAATCTGACTTCGTTAGAAACAACAGAGAATGTGCATATTCAAGTACAGTAATAGCATGTTGTTTAAGCACACAGAGGAGAAGATATAAGAAATGACTGGGATGAACTGGGAGAAGTGGAGAGGGGCCAGTTGAGAAGGTACATGCTTTCTCCTGAGGGTTATGGGTGTTGTCTGGAGTTGGACACTGTCTCTGTCTCCTAATCCCACGCGTGTTGCTAGGTAGCCCTTTTAGGACTAGGCTTCATCTCCAGATTGAGTCGTGAGGAGAGGAGAACCTTCCTTACTTCCAGAATAAGCCTGATAAGCATGGCCTGAGATTATTGACTGAAGGAGTCATATGGTGAACACACACACACACACACACACACACACACACACACACACACACACCCCTCCCTCTGCCTCCCATACATTTGACTCGCTCTGGAGTCACAGAGCCTGGTAGACCAGCGTGGGGCTGTTGCTGGGTACTTACAGTGTGACCACAGCTTGAATGAAACTGCCTTTCTGAAGAGAAGGGGCTCATGCACCCCTTTCTCTCCCTTTAGTGGTACAGCAGTTGCTCTCTCTGTGTGAGTTCTGAGAGTGGTAGCTGTGCTGGTTAGTATCTGCCTCCTCCACTTCACCGGCCTTTCTTCCAGGACAGGCTTGGTGACAGCCTAACACCCGCCCCAGGGCTTCACAATTAGATGGGACAGTCCACTTTTGTCAGCGTTAGCCCAGTTCCCTGCAGGTGGGATCGGCCTGGTCATCTCTTGTCCCCTAAGGCAGTGTGTCTGGCACATCGAGGATGCTAAGAGGATGAATAGGTGGGTCTCATCATTATAGAACACTAGTGATCATTTCTGGAGCCTTGACAGTGTAGACAGTGGATAGCTTAAATTCCTTACCTCACTTAATAAGAGTTAATTTGTCTAACCCTCCAAGCAGCCCTATAAAGTAGGTGTTCCTTGGAGTCCTTGCATTTAAGAGGAGGAAACAGAGGCACCGTAGTCAAATAATTTGGTTGCAGTTGCATGTCCTGCCACCCTTTAGCATTCCTGGGGAGCCTGCGTCAGCACATCAGTTGGCTGCCAGATCTGTAGTGGCTCTGTCTTTGACTTCAACAGCTACTGGCCTAGAACAGCAGATTCGTGTGGAAGCCTTCTCCTTTAGCTGTTGACTTGCCTTGTGATGCTCAGCTTCCCACTACCATAGTGGAATATCTGAATTAAACCTCAAGCTGTATTAAGAAAAGGCTTCTGTCTGCCTGCAGTTTAGAAGTTGTAGGCCATGATTGATCAGCGCCACCCCCCTTGTTGTGTAGCGCCCTCCCCCCACTGTTGTGTAAGGCAGCATATCATGGCAGGACCCTGTGGCACAGCAAAAATGTTCACATTATAAGCCAAGGAGCAAAGAGATGAAGGGTGTGAGGTCCCACAGCCTCTTTCAAGAGCATGCCCCTGGGCCTCCCATTAAGGCCTAGGTCCTAAAAGTTCCATTCCGTCTCAGGAATGCCACCCCGAGGCAAGCCTCCATCACATGAGCCTTTTGGGGGACACTTCAGATCCAAACTATATCACACTCTGCGTTAATCTTCAGGATAGGGAATCGGGAAGCCTTAAAAAGTCCTCATCAGGTGTTGTTCAGCCTGATAGCCCAAGTGCCATTGCAGATGGTTTTCTAGAAGGAGGCTCTAAGCCCGAGCCCAGGAGAGGCCACTGGTTGTATTTCTGAGGGAAGGCTTTCTGGCTCTATGTTGGTCAGCTCTGTAAAGAATTTAGCAGAAGTGTTGGGTTTCTACTCCTGAGTTTGTCTGAAAAACAGGGTGTGGTCAAGCATGCAGCTTAGCTCTCCCTTCAGGAGACCCAGCCAAACCACAGTTTAGAGAATTAACAACTGCCAGCTACTGGCCCTTTGGTCTTCCTGTTCATGCCAAGACTGTGCTCCCTTCTAGTGTGTTTGGAAACAGGGCCTTTCCCGCCTGATGTGGGACTTGTCTGGCCACAGCACAGTGCCTTTCCTGTCCGATGTGCCTTTTCTCTGATGGCAGCCTGCTTGACCACTCTGCTTGGCTTAGATTTTTGTCAGAAACTGTCATGTGCTCCTCTTTCTGTGTCACAGCTGATGGACCTGTGTCTGTTCTGAAGTCCCTTTCTCTTCTGTCACCTCTGCCTGACCTCCTACCCAGCCAGTACCATCTGGACATTTGCTTCTCAGAGACCGCAGGCTGAGAGTCCTGGACAGAAGATGCTGTCAATGGGCTTGCTGGCTTGTGCAGGGAGACCTGGGTGGGGAGCGGTACCCTTCTTATATTTTCCCTCTGTCTTTGAAAAGTGAAAAGCAAAAAGTTCCAATCTTTGCTATTGCTCTCTGCCTGGTCTCTGTCATCACTTTGAGTAAATATTGGCTCCTGGGGTCTGAGGGTTTGGCTGGTGGGGCTGGAGGATGTGACAGAGGCTGGCAGAGTTGTGGTAATTTNTTTTTTTTTTTTTTTCGAGACAGGGTTTCTCTGTGTAGCCCTGGCTGTCCTGGAACTCACTTTGTAGACCAGGCTGGCCTCAAACTCAGAAATCCGCCTGCCTCTGCCTCCCAAGTGCTAGGATTAGAGGCGTGCGCCACCATGCCGGGCGAGTTGTAGTAATTTCTAAGCCCATCGTGGACAGTTTCCTGACTGGCTATGTCTATATGACCATAGACATTTCCATTCCATTTATCTGGAAATGGATCAAAGGGCAGCAATCAGTGTTTTGCAAAGCAAGTTGGGCGACTAAGAGATGGCCCACAAAGCTTAAAAGTGCGTACTGCTCTTGCACAGGACCTGAGTTTGGCTCCCCGTACCTTTATTGGATAGTTCACAACTGCCCATAATTCTAGTTCCAGTAAGATGCAATGCTTCTGGCCTCTATAGACACCTGTACACACGTGCAAATACCCCTTGCCCCGCTCCCCACATAATTAAAACTATGTTTTTAAAAAAACTGTTTGGCAGGGCCAGGGAGACAGTTGAGTGGGTAAAGTGCTCCCTGTGCAAGCATGTGGGCGTGAGTTGTGATCCCTAGCACCCTTTTAAAGATCCAGGTATGACAGCATGCATCTGCAACCCTCGTGGTGGAAGCAGAGAGAAGGTGGGTCCCTGGAGCATGCTGGCCAGATAGTCGGACCAAATTGGTGAGTTCCAGATTCAGTGAGAAGTGACATTTCAGAGCCACTGAAGAAGACACCTGCTGGTTTACACACACACACACACACACACACACACACACACACACACACACACACACACACAGAGTTATGAGGGATAACACTAGGGTCAGTGCCCAAGCAGGTCACCTGAGAGTCAAGGAATGGTCTCTCTACTTGGTGGTAGCCTCTCAACTTTACCTCCTTTCTGACATTATCTTTGCTCCTCAGGAGTCTCCAAGAACCAGCCAGCCAGACAAGAAGGATGTTTCTCTAGACTCAGATGCCGATCGCCCCCCAACTCCCGGCAAGCTGTTCAGCCAGGGTGCAGACAGTAGTGTGGCCAGTGCCAATGGCAGCAAGTCCCAAGGAAGAGGGGCAAGTCCCTGGAACCCACAGAAAGAAAACGAGAATAGTAATCCCAAGGCTTCTTCAAGTCAGGTGGCTCCCGCGTTGGACCCCGGGGGTGATCAGCCTTCCAGGGCGTCTAAAAAGGAGCAGGCAGAGGACCCAGTGGAGGCAGGAGAGGAGACTTCCAGGAGGGAGAGTGCAGCCAAGGAGCCAAAGGAGGCTCCTGCCTTGGAGGAGAACACCTCAGACATCAGTGAGGTAAGTCCCTCGTCCCAAGGCAGTTGCCAGCTGCAACCCGCCGCTGCTGTCTCCAGCCCCTTACAACTTCCTGCTCCCGGTGTCTGTTTTACTGAGTCTGGAACTGCATTCAGCTGTCAACATCAGCCAGAGCCCTTAATTGTGACAAATATGCCCAGACCCAGCAGGCAGTAAAATCCTGAATGAAATTGCAAAGCTGCTGGCATTGGGAATTCAGAGCGGAAATGTGCTTTTCCATCTGCACCCCTGAGATGTTCATGCTCCTTATTCCTCCTCACCCTTTCTCCCTGCCCTGTGTTGTCTTGGTTTGCTGCAGTCTGAGTTCCTATAGAGAAGGGTAGGAGTGTTTGTGCGTGTGTGTGTGTGTGTGTGTGTGTGTGTGTGTGTATGTATGTATGTGTGGGTGGGATGAGGGCTACTAGAGTTGAGTGTCCTGCACTAGCATAGGTAAGTCATATTACTGAATGACTTCTCATCCATTTCTATGACAATTGATGTTCCAATCCCAAATATGTAAGTTGTTACATCCACAGATTATGTAATAATCAAAGTGGTTAGGTCTGTGTGTATACATATGTACACATAAACATGCACACACACATATACCTAAATATATACACACATACATATAAATATACATCTATTTACATATATGTATTTATATAAATACACATTCATAAATAATCTAAATACATACATACACATGCACACACACCTGCACACGGCATATACATGAGCGTGCACACACACTAAGATACACTTTATTTTTTAAGGTAGCATCAAACATGTACGTTGCTGACTTCCTATCTCCACCATTCTTTGCTCCCCTTTTCTGTCTAAATTCTGCAGATCTGGTCTGGGCTGTGCTTGTCCACGATCAGCATTAGAACCTAGCCCTGTTCTTGTGTAGGTGTTTATATCTGCTAGTTTTCAAAATGGGTAGATGCTCATCTTGGGCTCAGTTCTATGTTTCCCTGTGGCCTGATGGACAGCAGCCCTGACCAGCTGGGGTTTTCTCTGTGACATGTCCCTGCAGGAGTCAGAGATCCATGAACACTTGAAGGACGCTGGGCACTCAGGGTTCAAAGCTTCTGGCCCTAAGCCTTTCCTCGACCTGGTGAGTGGCAGTGAGGCACAGCAGGGTGCTGAGTAAGAGCCTGGCTTTTCTTTTTTCCCAGAGAAGTACTTTACCAGTGGTTCCACAGCTGGGATCAGAATCAGCTCCTGCGAGTTCCAGGTTCTCAGCTCAGTAGGCAGGGGTAGCACTGTCCACCTCATAGGTTTGCCACAGAGTTAAGCGAGACAGCACTCAGACACTGTGACAAGCTAGAGTCAGTGCTCATCCTTTGTGTGACTTGTCTAGAGGCCACCTGAGCTTCCCCGGGGCCTCGAGACTCCAGGCTATTTGTGGGCCACTGAGCCATGCTGGAAGTCAAGGCCTTTGTCCTGCACTGCCAGGTCATGTGTGATTCCTCTTTCCTAGGCCTTCCATCCAGCCCGCTCTATCTCAAGCCCATTTGCCAAGTCTGAGTCTTAAAGGGAAGATTTGGCTCCTTTTGGCCCATTGTTACCTCAGCATGCCCCCTCCATCTGTTCAGAGGAGGAGGGGGTGAGGGGAGGGATTAGTGGGAGAGGGTCAGGGATGAACAGAGATGAGAGGATGGCTGCAGAGGAGTTAGACAGCAGAGCGCTTTGGCCCCGCACTGAGCCGTGGGTCTTGGAAGCAGGTGGCAGCTGCATTAGATGGAGGTGAAATCAAACTGAAGGGAAATATCATAATCCAAGACAACCCACAAACCGGAGAGGCTAGAGAGGTAAGGAAAAAAAATCATTAATGGTAAAAACAAAACAAAACAAAAAACCTCAAAACAAAACAGAGCAAAACAAAACGCCCATCCAAACCCCAAAACAGAACCACAGAAACCCTACCAAGCCAACTCGACACTTGACAGTGATGGATAACTGTATGTCACGGGACTCTTGGAAACAAGTGGCCTGGTCCTTCCAAAGTTGCCACTGTGCGCTGCTTGGACCAGTCAGCATTCTCCTTCACTCTGGGTGTGGAGGGAGGAAGCCGGAGAAAGCAGGACCAGACCTCACCTGGGCATCCCACCATCCATCAGGCCGATGACAGGACTGTCCCTGTTAGAATACAGTCGGATAGCAATCCTTCACTTAGCCCAGCAGGATTCTTACGCTCAGGAGGGGTATGGCGTGGTCCTGTGGCAGCTGAAGGGCAGTCAGGAATTGTGGGCATCTGCTGTTTGTCCCCGAGAGGACTCTGTGGACAGAGCACTGCTAATGAGCCCCATTGTCTAGAGAGGGGGCCACCTATGGGGAGAGGGAAGGAATGAGCTAGAAGGAGCCCATCGTGCCTCAACTTCCAAGCAACCTGTGGGTTGGGGTTTGCTGGCATTTTCCTGCCCGGTATGGGCAGAGGATGAGAGGGGAGCGGGGAGACAGCTGCGAAAAGCCATGCTGTGCAGCTTGTGTCATGGAAAGAGTTAGGCCCTGGCCTCATCTGACCTGCAGCCCCCTTGTCAGCAGCTTTTTGTCCTGGGCCAAATTACATGACCTCCCCAGCCTGCAGCTGGGTCCACAGAGCGCGAGCACGCCAATCTTGCAGGGTTATTTTTGTCTATAATTTTATTATGAAAAAATATGAAAGCTACAGAAAAGTCAGAAGGATTTTACAGTGAGTCCTCACAGCATCCACTCAGGGCCTGCAGTGTCGTCTTGACTCTGCTTCTCACCATCATGCCCGTTTTGAGGACTTAGACGTCTCAGTGTTGAGCTCCATGCCTAAGACACAGTGCATGCCTTTCTGAAGGGTGGGGCAAGCGCTGACCGTGGCAAGAGCAGAGCTCACTTCTCTCTGCCGCCTGCAGGATTTGGGCTTTCGTGGCCGCATCTCGGAGCACCTGCTGGATGGTGACACGCTTTCTCCAGTCTTGGGTGGAGGCCGCTGGGAGGTGAGTGGTCTAGGCTATGGCCTCACTTTCTCCGGCAGTTACTTATAGCGGTGACCCATAGATGACCCTTGCCTCTCACAGTGTGGACTTCTGAACATGCTCTCTCCCCAGACACTTGCCTCTGGTGGGCCTTCTGGCCATGGCTGCTTTGTTTCACTGCTGTGTACTGGAACATCCTGACCCTGCCGTGTGTCCATTTTCTCATTCGGCTACTGAGGGTTGACCGCCTGCCCACCCACCTGTTCTGGCTCTGCCACCCAGCAGCTGGATCTGCCACTTGCCTTCCCAGTCTGCACACGCTGCACCTTGTGACTGCTCTGCCAGGCCTGCCGCTTCCCCTTTGACCCCTGAGTTTTCTTCTTTAGGCTCTGAGGCCCAGTTCTGGAGTCTGTCTGGAGGAGGTGACTTGTCCCCTCTCTGCTCCCAGGATTCTAACTTTGCTTTTACAGCGTTTTGTCTGTCTCCTCAGCCTCCACCCAGAGGTGCCTGAAGCACAGATGCTGCCCTGGAGGAGCTTAAGTCAGAGTGCTTGTTTTTCTCCTTTCTGGGCTGCTAGAAGAGGGATTCTGGTCCGTGGTCTCTGCGGGTTTTAGGAAGCAGCTGGTTTGAGGGAAACAAGAGGATGTTTGCTCTGAACCCAGCCTGGGAGCCCTTGGTGGGATGCATGCAAGTACACACGGATACACAGTGTTTTCAAACTACATTTGGCCCCACACGCTCTCTCAGGTCTGGCTGGTGCCTTTCTGGGTGACAGCCCGTTACCAGGTCTCTGATAGACTTTGGATACCCCTGTTGGAAGAGCTGAGAATGTGAAGGCAAGGACAAGGGCAGGTAGGGTTAGGTAGGGAGAGCGTGGAGCAGCTGTACTTGGTGAGGCCCCTTTGGTGACAAGTCACTAGGAAGCCACCAGGTCCATAGGGCAGGGTAGGTTCTGTGACATGGCTTGGGTTTAATTCCCAGTGGCCACTGCCTGTTGGCAGCCAATCCTGACAGAGGAAGTTCTAGTTCATACTTGAGCCAGCATGTTGGAGTGAGGGTGGTACGGGATGCTCTGGCTGTCTGGCCAGCAGTGCCTCTGTCAGAGTGAGAGTGGTACGGGATGCTCTGGCTGACTGGCCAGCAGTGCCTCTGTC
>NC_034599.1:40926422-40928327 GCF_900095145.1 Mus pahari | reverse complement strand
CTGGCCAGCAGTGCCTCTGTCAGAGTGAGGGTGGTACGGGATGCTCTGGCTGACTGGCCAGCAGTGCCTCTGACAGGACTCAGCCTGCAGCTGTCTCCTATTCTCAGGGTGTGCAAGTGTGGAGCTGGTGGAGGATGCAGCAGCGGCTTCCCAGCACAGAGCCAACCGTAGGTTCAGTCGTCTTTGTGGTCCTCTGGGGCTATTGCCTACTTCCCTCTGTTCTGGCTCCCAAGGCTTGGATTAAATTATCTTGGGTTTTATTCATCCTCAAAATTATTTTGAGGGCTTTGGGTATAGCTATGGTAGAGTATATGTGTGAAACGCTGGGTTCCATCCCCAGCACCAGAAGAAATGTATACATATAGCAAACTGCATATTTAAAGAGAAAGTTTTGATACATTTTTCCACATGTATTCCTTTGAAACTATAAGCACAGTCAAGATAACAGCCCCCTTCCATTGTTGGATGCCGACTATAAGGCTTTATATATGCTAGGCAGGTCCTCTGCCACTCAGCACTACCTCAGCACCCTGGTCCCTGCCCTTAAAAAACAACGCTCTAGAGCCGTGTGGGGTGGCGCATGCCTTTAATCCCAGCACTCGGGAGGCAGAGGCAGGCAGATTTCTGAGTTTGAGGCCAGCCTGGTCTACAAAGTGAGTTCCAGGACAGCCAATGCTACACAGAGAAACTCTGTCTTGAAAAACCAATAATAATAATAATAATAATAATAATAATAATAATAATAATAATAATAATAAATGCTCTAAGCTAAACTTGCAATCCTCCTGCTTCCACCTTGGAACTAGATTTTAAAAACAAAACTCAGGCGCAGAGGTAAGGCTGGGATGCTGGGGTCCTGACTAGTTAGCTGGGCCAGAGGCTTGGCGTGTGCTTGTTTCCATCTCCTTTCCAGAGTGCCACCACACATGTCCCTCAATGCGTCCTTTCTTCCTTTTCTGGGGCAAAAGTTCTAGGGAGCAAGTGAAACAGAGGACCCAGTGTGTGCCTTTCCCCGAGTTGTCTCTTCCTCTGTGTCAGGGGGCTGCTTCACTTTGCTGCAGAAGTGCAGGCCATGAAGCAAGAATGGGTCAGGCAGACAGAATGGTGTGGTCTGTGGCCAGCTCCAGTCTGCCTCTGTCCTCGAAGTCCCCGGGTCCTCTGTGGGCTCGCTTTGAGTTTGTATTATAGTCACCCTGCTTTGTCACTTACATTTTAGTTGAAGTCTGCTGCAACCCCGCACTCCATCTGGCAGAGACGTGGGGGGGGGGGATGGGACATGAATGCCAAGGAGGGTTTCAAGCAGCTCCCGTTTTTATCTCTGGCTTGTCCAGTTTCTGTTTTTCATCAGTCCTCTGCCTCTTCTCCCTCCCCCCTCTCCTGGATCCAATCAGCATTTAGGGCAAGCCGTGCATGCAGGCAGGGCGCGCAGTGATAGGCCAGTGACTCATCAGGCAGGCAGCACAGGATCTTACAAGTGCGCAGGCTCAGGTTTTTGGTAAACAGGGATCACGGGGCTTGGCCACATCTGCTTCCCATATATCCTCCTCTTTGTTTAATTAACTTGGCTCTGGGATCGCATCTGTCTTAGGTTGCCCACAACCATGTTACATCCTTACCCGTCATTGGTGTGGTGAACTCATTTTCACCAACCTGTCTTAGGTTGGTATGCACATATGAGAGTCTTACCCGTCATGGATTAACAATCCATCATACTGAGCCAAACATGGGGTGAACTACCTGACTCTATAGCCGCCATAGCTTGAGTCAGCAGTCACTGGTTGGCCTGCACCCGCCTGCACATGCATACCATCAACCACAGCATCTCCAACCATTGTTGTAATGATGGCAGCTGTAATTCCAAAATTTCTCCTATTCCTTAGGAGCACTGACAACTGACCCTCCTGC
>NC_034599.1:40869405-40924330 GCF_900095145.1 Mus pahari | reverse complement strand
GAACAGCTTCTAATTCAGCTTGTCTTTGCTTTTCTTTGGCTTCCTGTTCCTTCTGCCTGGCTTCTGCTTTTGCTTTCTTTTCTGCTTCTTTCTTGGCCTTTTCTTCTTTTCTTCCCCATAAGGGCCACCAGATGCCGCAACCCCGCACTCCCACCGGCAGAGATGGGAAAAACGCATGAACACCAAGGAGGGTTTCAAGCAGCTCCTGCCTTTATCTCTGGCTCGTCCAGTTTCTGTTTTTCATCAGTCCTCTGCCTCTTCTCCCTCTCCCCTCTCCTGGATCCAATCAGCATTCAGTACGATCTGTGCATGCAGGCAGGGCGTGCAGTGATAGGCCAGTGACTCATCAGGCAGACAGCACAGAATCTTATAAGTGCACAGGCTCAGGTTCTTGGTAAACAGGGATCACAGGGCTTGGCCACACCCGCTTCCCACAGAAGTCCAGTTGACCTGTGTGGTCCCTTTTTCTTTGAGAACGTGAGAACAAGAGGGGGTGCTTTGTAGGGAAGATGAACCTTAGGAGGAGGACGAGGTGGGGCAGGGAGGGTGTGCTTGCCGGTCATTGTGTGGCCCAGGCTCTGCCCAGGCCCATGCAATGGGAGTGGCAGCCCTGACAGGGAGCCTTTCTGCCTCAGGCTCTGAGAGGTACCACAGATGCATTGGTCTGCCCTTGGTTAACCACCCAGATGTCAGAGTCAGATACAACTGCTGGGGTTCCAGTGGCCAGAGGGGAAGTGTCTGTATGTGCGGGACACAGGGCTGGGTCCCCATTGGGAAAGACAGAGTGATCTCTCTCCTTCCCCTCCTCTCCCAGCGAACCTGAGTCTCAGAGTAGGTGGTGCTCCTGTCAGGAGGGCCAGTTCTAGAGTGGGGCCTGAGGCTGGCACAGGCTTTTCTTTCTCTCCATCTTAGGCTGAGAGAGAGGATGAGAGAGGAGGAGCTGGTACTATAGTCTAATTTTTCAGGCAGAAGCTGTGTTCATGTGTAGGACATTTCACCCTTACTGAAGCCCTGGGATGCATGCTTTACTGACATAGTTGAGGGGAGGAGGTTCTCCTGCAGGCTGGACATTCTGGGACAAAGAATGGGTCCCAGGCTGATTCCACCATTGTGTTTCTTTACAAAATATTTGAAATCATCAAACATTGCCTGTTTTTTTTTTTTTTTTTTTTTTTAAAACCAGCTTTCTAAATTTGCCTAGATACCCAAGATGTGAATAAGCTTTGGGAGTTTATTTTCAAACGGATGCTGTAATACCAGCCTTGGGGGCTGGCGCGGGGGGTGGTGTGTGAGTTCATTGTCTATGATGGGATTCACATCCTGGAGTAGAGCCGAGGAAGGAATATTATGCTCTCCTCCTGGGAGTCAGATGGTGCCCTCGGGTTTGGGGCATAGCCTCCCCTGCCCCCCCTAGATCCTGGTGGTTCAGAATTCTTCCTTCCTAATGTATGTGGTCTAACCATTTCATTTTGTCACCCCTGTACCACGGCCTTGGTGACCCAGGCCTCAGTGAGTTTAGGGTGTTCACGGAGATCATCGCCTTCTCTTTGCGGCTAGCAGTGCAGGCTCTGTGCAGCAGGCCAGGTTCTTAGGGTACCCCATCCCCCTGCCTCCCCGCCCTGTTCCTGGCTCTTATCTATGTATATAGTGACTGTATTTATCTCCTGTTTCAGCTGTGGGTCATGGGCTTAGCTAGAGCTTAGGAAGTTTCCTTCTACAGATAGACCTGCCCTGTGTCTCAGCAGCCCCGGTCCTCTCCAGAGGCACCGTGGTGTACCTGTCCTCTCCAGAGGCACCGTGGTGTACCTGTCCTCTCTAGAGGCACCGTGGTGCCTGCTGACCGTTTGGTTCAGTGGGATGAGACACTTGCGCTGCAGAGCTCCCTAAAGCACTTCTTCCCTGACTTCTTGCTTTCAGGCCCAGGGGTTAGACCAAGAAGAACAAGATGACAGCAAATCCAGCATCGCTGAGCCACAGAGCAAGCATACCCAAGTCTCTGAGAGGTATGTACAGTGGGAGGTTGTGTGTGTCAGGAGGGTGTGGGCGCGGGTAGAGTTCCTGGTCCTTACTGTTGCTGGGAGACAGATGGTAACCTGGTGGGGTGGCCGTACAAGGTGTGCTTATGTGGCAGGGTGTGGGAGGTGGGCAGGATGGACCCTGCCTATGGTGGTGCACTAGGACAGGAGCGTGAAGTGTCACATGGCAGGACGTTGCACGTGGCTCTGTGATTAGTCCAGGGCTTCTGTCCTCCTTACTGGATTGGGTCAATTAAGCTGTATATATCTGGCCGTGAGCCAGGGCTGAAGTAGCCGTGTTGGAGGTCTAGAGAGCCATGCTCCAAGTGTCGAAACTCAATGGTCTTAGCCGGGGTTCTTCCTTTGATGGTAGAGTTGACTGTGCAGACAGTGTGTGTGTGTGTGTGTGTGTGTGTGTGTGTGTGTGTGTGTGTATGTGTGTGTGTGTGGTGTGTTTTCCCCTAGCCTCATCCCATAAAGGAGGGGAGCTGCCACCCAGGAAAATGAAGGGTAGTAGTCATCTCCTGGGTCTGCACTCTTCCTCCTTGGGGTATTCAGTAATGCTCCTGTGTCAGTTATCATCTGACCACTGGAGTCTGGCACCTCCTTTTCACACTTTTTTTTTTCATTTTTTAAAAGATTTATTTATTTATTATATGTAAGTACACTGTAGCTGTTTTCAGACACACCAGAAGAGGGCATCCAGTATTATTACAGATGATTGTGAGCCACTATGTGGTTGCTGGGATTTGAACTCAGGACTTCCAGAAGAGCAGTCAATGCTCTTAACTGCTGAGCTGTCTCTCCAGCCCCCCTTTTTTTCATTTTTTTATTGGTTATTTTATTTATTTACATTCCAAATGTTATCCCCCTTCCCAGTTTCCCTTCCACAAGCCCCGTATCTCCTCCCTCCCCCTGTTTTTATTCTTTTTAAGATTTATTTTATGTATGTGAATGCTTTGCCTATGAGTATGACTATGCACCATGTGTGTGCTTGGTGCCTGAGGGGGGTCAGCAGAGGATTTTGGGTCCCCTGGAACTGGAGTTACAGATGGTAACCAAGTCATCTCTCCAACCTTTCTTTTTACCATAAAAAAAACCCTCTATTTAATTTTTTTGTTTTTTTGTTTTTTTGAGGCAGGGTTTCTCTGTATAGCCCTGACTGTTCTGGAGCTCACTCTGTAGACCAGGCTGGCCTCGAACTCATAAATCTCCTTGCCTCTGTCTCCTGAGTGCTGGGATTAAAGGCGTGCGCCACCACACCCGGCTTATTTAATTTGTGTGTGTGTGTGTGTGTGTGTGTGTGTGTGCGCGTGCGCGTGCGTGCGCACATGTATACTCATAATGTGAGTGTCCCACAGAGGCCAGAGGTGTCGGATCTTCTGGAGCTGAAATTACAGGTAGTTGTGAGCTGTCTGGCACAGGCTGCTGGGACTTGAACTCAGGTCCTTGGAAGGACAAGGCATCATTTTAACCAGTGATCTATCTCTCTAGCCCTTCCTTTCCCCATTTTCCCTTAATCCTTTCATCCTTCCCTGGCCCCAGTGATGGTGAATTCTGATAATGTGAAGGTGTTCAGCTGCTGGACCAGGCAAATGCAGCAGGGTACCGAGAGCCCAGCTATAACCCTGCAGGAGGGTGCTGAGAAGGGGGACGCTGACCTGCTGCGTGTGTGGCAGCGGTGTCTGGACTCTGTGGGTGTGGGGGGCAGTGTCTCCTGTGCAGGCAGCTGAGGAGGAGGACTGGTGGCCACAATGTCCATGCCCTCTACATTCTCTTCTGGCTTTCCAAGTGAAGGCCTAACCCTGCTCCGCTGGCTGCCCTGACCAGGCTGTCTTCCCCATTTCTGCGCAGGGAACAGCTCCAGAGTAGCCCTCACAGCCAGGCCACTGAGGAAGGGCCTTTGCAGACCCTGGAGGGGCAGCCTGAGTGGAAGGAAGCAGAGGGGCCTGGGAAGGACTCTGTAGAAGCCAGCCCCGCCCCACTGTCCCTCCTCCAGAGGTAAGGGTGGGGAAGAAGGGTCCCCGGAGGTGGCAGACCTGCCTCTTCATAGTCCACCGTCCATAGCTGGCTTTAGGGTAGCCAACCTGATTGGGGGAGCCATAGGGGTTTTTAAATAAGAGTATGATAACTCCTGCCAGGGCAGACTTGACTGTGGCCCTGGCTGCTACACTCCTGCTAGGGGACCCCTTTCAGCTCTGTCCTCACCAGCATCTCCCCGCCAGGCATTAGCCCACCTCTAGCCTCATGCAAACTGAGTTGGAGCACCACCTTGTCCCAGCCAGAGGGCAGTGCAGGGCCCCTGGACCGGCTGAAGCCACACAGGAGAGCCTTTCTGTCTCAGCCTGGTCCAGAGCCCAGGGTGTATTTACCAGTGGCTCTGTTTCCCTGGCAAGAAGAAGATCTTGGTCTTAAGATTGATAGAGTGGGGATGAGCCACAGGGGAAGCCGAGCTATAGCAATGTTCAGTCAACAGCATCCTGCTGTGTGTGGTGTTTCTAGGGTGATGGGACCATCTTTCCTGCCATGTGGGTGGGAATGGCTGATCTTCACTTTAAATGACTCGAGAAGAGGCCGGGAGGGGAAGGGAATGTGGGAATGAGGCAGAGGAGTTTCCCTGGGGCTGCCCTCCTTGTCTCCATCTTCTCTTTGACCCCAGTAGGCTCTGAGTTGAGCCCTTCCCTTCCTACCGGCTCTAACATGGCTGCTTCTTTATTGCTTGCAAGGGAGCAGGTCCTGAGCCCACCTGCTTCCCCTGAGAGGGCTGAGGAGAAACACTCCCAGGCCGAGGAGCTAGGCCTTGAGCAGCAGGAGGCTGAGGAGACCGAGGAGAAGGTGGCAGTCTGTCCCAGCTCACCTGTCTCTCCAGAGGTGTAAGGGCCAGTTTTATGTGTCTGTCCTGTCTTCCAGTATATGGACTGTGTGAACCCCCATTCCCCTTGAGTGGTGGGAGAACTGGGGAGAAGAGTGGATGCATCCCCTAGCCATCCTAGACCCTTGCCCATACTTAGTTCAGGTCACTGGAACATCGGCCAGGACCTCAGGTCTGAGGGTGGGTGAGGGGAGCCTTGTAGCTCATTAGCAAGAACCAGGAAAGGCATGTTCTCTCCTCCACCAAGCACTGGTTTTGTCTTAAAACAAACGTGGAATGTTTTAGAAAGGAGACGGGGGCTTGGGGAGGGGGAGGGGACTTGCTGGTGAGTCACAGACAGAGCCGACTTGCTCTCTTGGGCCTTGACTTGACCTCGAGTGTGAGGTAGCTCGGGTGTGAGGTAGCTGTGCCAGGCTCTGGGGTTTGTTGGTTTTTCCAGGTGAGCGAGGCCTACAGAGGACCCAGGGCTGCTGAGCAGACAGCTTTTCTGAGGCTGACCCACTGACTTCGTATTTCTTCCTGTCTCAGTGATGTGCCTTCCGGGGTCTCCAGATACTTGCCTGGCTGACCCTTGCCTGGCTGACCCTTGCCTGGCTGACCCTTGAGGCTCCTCTAGGTGCCTGTTTTGCTTCTCTTGAGTCTTCTCCAGCAGGGATCGGTTGGCTTTTGGAGTAGTGTGGGGAGCTCTACATCCGGCAGCTGAGTCTGGAGGGCTGGGAGGTAGTCTCCACGATATCTGCCTCTTTTGTGAGTGTTTGCAGAGTAGTAAGTGGACCCAAGCCACATCTTGGCTGTGCAGCTAAGTGGGAGAGCATTTATTTCCCTGGCATATGCAAGATCCTACTTTGATCCCCACAACTACTGCAGAGAGTGGGGGGGTGTCCGGCTCTCCAGCTTAGCAGTGGTACCCCCTCCCCCACTTCAGAATGCTCCTGGGGACCTCCTCATCCTCCCTGCTCACCCCTGTGGATCTCTGAGCTACTTAGTGGCCTGAAAGGACAGGGCTCCCCACTCCCTCCCATGAGCGGAAACTGGGTCTCACAGAGGCTGATACCTGAACGGTTGGCCTGAAGCCAGACCTACTTCTTCCAGAGTGCTCACCCTCCTGTTAGATCTTTCATGCATCATCCAGTGCTTTCGAGCTAAACAAAGGGGTTCAGCAGAACCAAACCTTTAAACCAGGGAGGCAAGAAACAGCCTCATTTGCCTGTGTGCCAGGTGTGCAGGTAGGTTCACTGGTGTGCATAGCCTGGGCACGTGTGGTCTGGTGTCTCATCTCCCTGCAGCATCTGTCCCTAGGGCTCCACATAACTCCGCAGCCCACAAGGGAGGCAGACATTAAAAGGTACTATCGCTGGGAGGAAAAAAAAAAGGATGATTTCTGCCAAGCTTGGAAATGAGTTGGAGGGTTGATGAGGCAGAGAGCTGGGAGGGAAGGCTCTTATGGAGGGCAATATTCTCAGAGGAGGTGGCAGCCATGTTGCAGTATCTGTCATCTGCTGGGCTGTGGCAGGGGACTGAGAGGAATCCAGGATGTGGAAGGAGGGAGGGGATGGAGTTTGGAGCTGAGAATTGATAGCGTGGTCCAAGGTTGTTTTCTGGGTTCTTGCTCTTAGGAATAGGGAGGGACTGGGTCTTGATGGCATCTCAGGGATGTCAGTAGCCTTTTCTGTCTTCCTCTTGCTGGTCTCTGTGGGCTGCAGTGAGATTCTTTACCATTCTGACCTCTCTCCTCCTGCTGCCTTCCGTCTGCCTCTCTGCTGAGCTGCAGGGAGGGGGGCCTCAGAGCTCACAGTCTGGCTGGGCAGCTCCTCTGTTTGACTCTCAAGTGGTTCTCGGATTCAGGTCCTGCCCATGTGTTCCTGCTGGATGGAGCCATGGCACTGTGCAAGAAGAGCGTTTCTGTGTTGAGGCCGGTTGGGATGTGAGGCTCAGGGACCTGGGAGTGCGTGTGCCTCCTGGTCTTTAAGGAAGTAAAACACTTCATCCTGACATTTCTTTCATGACTCACAGTCGTTACTGGTATTTTGATATTTTCTTTAGTCCTCAAGACTCTCTGGACCAGTGGTTCTCAACCTTCCTAGTGCTGTGACCCCTTAATACAGTTCCTCACATTGTGGTGATCCCCAAGCATAAAGTTACTTTGTTGCTATTTCATAACTATAATTTTGCTACTGTTATATGTTGTAATGTAAATATCTAATAGGCAGAATATCTGCTGTGTGGCCCCCAAAGGGACCACAACCCACGGGTTGAGAACCGCTGCTCTAGTCACACAGGAAATGAATGTCATTGTCGCCTTCTTAACAGTCCTCTGTGTACCCATGTTAGCTCAGAGATTCTCATCCATTTCCAGACACTAACCTAACCCTGTGCTGCTGAGACCCTCCCGTCACAATTGGCTCAGGGAAGCACCCGCCTCCTTTAGTAGCAAGGCTGGGAGCTTTGTAGCTTCTTCTGCGGGGCCTTGCCCTCTGCTTGGTTTGGGAGGCAGAGAACAGACTCTGGGACCTGTTTCTGAAATGAGCCTGAACTATCAGGCAGAGCTTGAGTGGGGATTTGGAAACAGGAGTGCGAGCCATTCCAGGGGAGAACCCCTGAGGGACAGAACTTCGTTCTCCTCTGCCAGTTCTGGACCTGTGGGACCTTGGTGGGTGCTAACACTGCAGTGGTAAGCCACCCTCTCCCTCACGCAGGCAAACTGCAGAGCCTGCAGCTCCTCAAAAGCAGTTCTCAGAGGCTGCACTGAAGGGCATGGAAGAGGCAGTGACCCAGGAACTGGAGGAAGACCAGAGGTTGCTGCTGGAGTTGCAGAAAGAGAAGCCGCAGCAGCTGGAAGAGAGGCTGTGGAGAGAGGAGGAGGAAAAGGAGGAGGGAGAGGAAGAGGAGGAGGAGGAGGAAGAAGAGGAGGAGGGGGAGGAAGAAGAGGAGGAGGGGGAGGAAGAAGAGGAAGAAAAAGAGGAAGAGGAGGAGGAGGAAGAGGAGGAAGAAGAGGAGTGCCAGCTTTACCAGCAGGAGAAGCCCCTCAGGTCTGTTTCTTCCCTGTGGAGGGGCTTGGGGAGTGAGGGGTACCCACTGGGATGCCCACAGCCTCACAAAGTGGCTCCTAGAAACCTTACCCAGAAACTTGAGCTGGTATTGCATTGAGTACCCAAGAAAGCATCTCTGGCTTGGTTTCTCTGCTAACAAGGGACACTGGAAAGGTGGCCCATTAGCCAGCAGAGTTCTCCTCAGAAGAAAAGGGCAAATGACTACCAAGATGGCCATAAGCAGCATGTCGAAGCATGAGCCAAAGGTGCTTCAGAACCACATTGACTTGACAGTGTAATGCCACATCTTGCCCTTTTTGACAGAATATTCAAGAGTGGCTGAGAGTTACCATTATAGACCATAGATAGCAAATCTATGGTTAAGTTTGAAGAAACAAACCAGAAAACTGACACCTAAATAATGGGAGGTCAGGGTCAATCTTTCATGAGCCCAACATAGGTGCCTCAGACCCAGCGCCACCCTATCTCAGACCCTCTTGGGTCACTGAAGACTATCCTTTCAGGACAGTAGCCAAACAGCTGACCTTAAAACACAGTTCCCCGAGGCCTCTCCTAAGAGCTCTCCGAGTTTGTGGTGGGGGCTAGGGTGTTGGCAGTGTCTGCCTCAAGGCCTACAACACGGTAGTTGCTCTTAAAATGGTGTTTCTTGTCTAGCCAGTCATGACTAAGTGATTTCTCTGTGGTGAAGAGCCTTGCCCGGCTCTCCTTGAAGCAGTTTACCTCGAGACCCCGATTTTCTTTCCACACATATTTTTATGGGTCTGGGCGGGAAGACAGGCAGGCTCGCACCCTTTTGTTTTGTTAGGTGTAAAATGGAGAGCTTGAATTACTCTAAATTCCCTGTCAGCCCCACATTCAATGTTGGCTGTGTAACTTTTGACACAGAAAAAGACAGGGATTTTAGGGAATCCAAGAGGAAGGATTTGCATTTTGTTCAGGTTTTTTCTCCCCTCATTACAGAGGAAAGCAGTGGTATGAATTACTTGAAATAGGAAATAATCCTAAATCTGTTTTGACTCTGGAATTCACTCCAGACCTTTGCAAAGAGGTTGTCTTCTGCATCCTGCTTTTCTTAGGCTTGGGCATCCTAGGTACACTGCACATATCCCCTAGTGTTGCAGGGTCTGTGTGAGGAGTTACCCAAGGAAGATGTAGTTTGTAAAAGCACAGCTATATTTGCTTCAGGGGAAATGATGGCTGTCATGGATCAGATCAAGGTGCCTTTCATGGACTCTTAAGGCTTACTCAGAGGTTGGGACTAGATGATACTGCAGAGACCTAAGACTTTGAATACCATTTTATGCCAGTTACTACATTCAGTGCTTGGTACAAAAGACTTAAGGGCAGTATTATAGCCAGGTGTGGCATAAGCACTTGGGAGGTGAAGGCAGAAAGATCAGGAATTAAGGCCACTTTTGGCTACATAGGAAGTCTGAAGCCAGCCTAGGCCACATGAGACCCTGTCCCTTTCCCCCAAAGGAGGCAGGATTCTTGCTCTGAAGAAAGTCCATGTCTTGCATGGAAACCAGATAGAACAGATCAGTTATAAGGTATCGTGACACATGGCAGCTGTGCTAAGAAAGGCCCACGTGCAGATGGTGAGGAGAAATGTGAACTGATGAACTTGTGTGTTGGGCAATGAGTATGGTTTCGTTGATTAGAGAAGTGGAATTCTTGGCTGAAGAACTAGCATGAGCAATGGTCCAGGGCAAAGCAAAGGATGGTGAGTCTGTAGACAGGGTCTTCTGGTGTGCCTGGGAGAGGGTCTAATGGCTGAGGAGTGAGGGGCGGGTGGAGAGACTGGCTGGGGTGGTTGTAACCTTTCATGTCCAGGAGGATAACATGTAGGTGTGTGGGAGCCTTGGACCAAACAGCCTGCCATTTGCCTCCTGTGGCAGAAGGCAGATGATGTTCAGATCTCCCTTCTATGAGGGACCGACATGGATGAGAGGTTGACTGATCTTTAATACCAAAGGTGGCTTGTAGGCAGGCTTCGAGACTCAGAGATGGGTCCTGACTACAGAAAGACCTCTGGTCCATCTCACCAGCCTTCCTGACCTTTTCCCCAGCCTCCTGAAGGCACAGCTACAGAAAACCTCGGAGGAGGAGAAGGAAAAGGAGACTCAGATAAGAGAGGAGGAAGGCCGGAGGCTGGCCTGCCTCCAGGCTGAGGTGCAGTCCAGTACCGAGGCTTTTGAGAACCAGATTAGGTGAGTCCACACTGACCAGGAGCCTGCCCACCAAGGCCCTGAGTGCACGGGCCTGTTCTCACTCCAGTCTCTCTGCCCAGAACTGAGCAACAGGCTGCCCTACAGAGGCTTCGAGAAGAGGCTGAGACTCTCCAGAAAGCGGAAAGAGCCAGCTTGGAACAGAAAAGCAGGAGGGCGCTGGAGCAGCTGAGGGAGCAGCTGGAGGCCGAGGAGAGGAGTGCACTGGCCGCCATGAGGGCAGAGAAGGAGGCGGAGAAGGAGGCCGCTCTGCTGCAGCTGAGGGAGCGGCTGGAAGGGGAGAGGAGGGAAGTGAGTGAGCTGAGGGAGACTGTTCCCTGACTTGGAGGCATGCAGAGGATGAGGGGTTAGCTCCAGGTGGGGCACAGGGAGGAGGGGAAGTGGACTCTGCTCAGCGCAGGAGCTGGCCCCACTCTCTGAGACTTCTCTCACAGGCCCTCTGCTTCTCCTCAGGCAGTGGCAGGCCTAGAGAAGAAGCACAGCGCTGAGCTGGAGCAGCTCTGTTCCTCACTGGAAGCCAAACACCGGGAGGTGAGGAGACGGTGACCTGGTCCGATGGGGCAGAGTCTGGGCCCTCAGGCCCCTTCATGCTGACACAAGAGTTCAGCTCAGCCCCACCCTTGGCCTGTAGGGAGTGAGCTTCCTCCCCGCCCCTTCCCCAGGATGCTGGGATGGGTGCTGAATCCATGCACCCAATTCTGAAGGACCCATTCTGCTGTGTGCTCCGGCATCTCCTTAGGTGATCTCCAGCCTCCAGAAGAAGATAGAGGGAGCTCAGCAGAAAGAGGAGGCCCAATTACAGGAGAGCCTTGGGTGGGCCGAGCAGAGAGCTCAGCAGAAGGTTCATCAGGTGACTGAGTATGAACAGGAGGTGAGTGCTGGTCTCTGTCACCTCCGCTAAGGTCTGCTACCCCACCTAGCCTCCACTCACTCAGGGCCAGGACCGTGGCTGCTCCTAGGCCCCCTGTATGTCTGTAGGGAGGGGTAGTGGTAGTAGTTCAGACGTGCGCATGTGTGCTTTGGCGCTGTGTGTTTGGGGCCGAGGACACTTCATGCGTAAGATCTTCGGGTCCCCAGGCCCGTCTCTCTCCTCTCAGCCCTGCAAGCTGTGTTTCTTTGTGTCCCCCTTACAGCTCAGCAGCCTCCTTCGAGACAAGCGCCAGGAGGTAGAGAGGGAACATGAGAGGAAGATGGACAAGATGAAGGGGGAGCACTGGAAAGAGATGGCTGAAGCTAGAGAGCGCTACGAAGCTGAGGTAGCCTCCATGCAGCACACAGGCGAATAGGCACACCCACTGGGGTCCTTCTCAGCTGGCTGTCAGGCACAGGGAAGGGTGAGGGCAGGAAAAGGGTTAGGGGAGACTTACCGCTCTGGCTGCCTGCAAGAACAAGGTCACTGTTTGGCTTTTTTTTTTTTTTTTTCCTGAAGTTTGAGAAACCCCCGTTCCCCAGCAAGGGTTGCTTGGTCCCCCACAGTGGCTGCACTTTAAACAACAACAACAAAAAATCTTAATGATTGCTTATAGATAATAAGGTTTTACTCAGCGCCAGGTGTTACTCTGAGCTCCTTAGCGTTCGGTCTTCACAGTAGCCTGGGGGAATGCGTGCTGTCATTATCTTCATTTTGGAGACCAGGGCACTGAGGCCAGGAGAGTTTAGGTCACCTTCCCAAGCTATGTGACTCCACAGCCTTCTGGTTTAGTCACCCCAAAACCATGTCACCAGGGTACATGGAATTTCAGGACAACAAGGAGGAATGACACGAGCCGAGCAAGAGCTGGCTATTATCAGATGGGTCTAGTTTCTAGTTGTGGCTGCTGCTGTGTCACACGACCCATCAAAAGCAACTTGGTGAAGGAAGGGCTTACTTTGGCCCAGTTTGAAGTTATACTCTTATTATGGTGGGGAAGGCAGACGCATGAAGCCATACTCTTATTATGGTGAGGAAGGCATGGTGGCAAAGTATGACACAGCTAGTCACCTCGTGTCCTCAGCCTGGAATGGACACTCGGCTCCACCTCTTGTTTTTAGGAGGTCTGAGACCCCAACCCATGGGAGGGTGCTGCCCACGTTGGGGATGGGTCTCCCCACCTTAGCCAACCCATAATCTAGAAAATCTCTCCCAGAGCCCAAGCCTGCCCCCTGGGTGATTCTAGACTCCGTCAGCCCGACAGGCAGCGATAGCAACCATCTCTCTCATTGCCCAGGAGGAAGAGAGAGAACATGATGCCCACCCCTAGAGGTGGGAAGGTTTCATGTCTTGAGTGGACCCCAGCTCAATGTGGCTTGGTCCCATCGGGGGCGAATTGTGGGCAAGGGTAGCATGGGGGCTCTAGTACAGTGCAGCCCCTATGGGAGACCTTTGGGCTGCCACTCCTGTGACTGGAAATCCAGTCTTCCAGGGTAGAAACAGCACTCTCAGACAAAATTTAGCTGCATGCCTTCCCATACCAGTTCTGGCCTTATGGAAGACTAGTGAGAACTGACCAGTGGTCTCTCTTGATGGAGAAGCTGTAGAGCATGCATCAGAAGGAGAGACGGTCTCCCTGAGGGAGACATCTAGCCTGTATCTGCCTAAGCTCCACAGGGAGAACAGGCTGGCATTCTGGGCCTGGGACTCTGCTGTCTTTGAGGCCCCCCTCTAAAAGCTGCTTTGGGGAGCTGATAGTGACCTTCAGTGATCTAACCGACCTGGCATAGCAGGAGTTGGGGAGACTGATTTTGGTGTGTAAGGAGCCACTGTAGGTCCCCACTGGTGACTCCATGTTCTTTTCAGGAGAGAAAGCAGCGGGCTGACCTTCTGGGGCACCTGACTGGAGAGCTGGAGCGCCTGCGAAGGGCCCACGAGCGGGAGTTAGAGAGCATGAGGCAGGAACAGGACCAGCAGCTTGAAGACCTAAGGCGTCGACACCGGGACCAAGTGAGGGCCTGGGAGGTGGGGTGGTACTCAGACACTCCCATTGCAGGCTAGGAGGCTGTGTGCGCTGTCCCCAGAATTGTAGGGCAGACTCTGATACCTTCAGGGTCAAGCTCTTACCCTGGCCATGTCTATGTTTGGGGGTCTCTTTGTTTCTTGTATTCTGAGCCTCGCTTGGAGTAGGCCCAGTATTTGAAAGGCGAGGCCAGCCCATTTATACCTTTGGGGCGGGCAGTTTCATGTCTCCTTGTCCCACTGGAATCAGCAAGATGTAGCATAACACACATAGGAGGCTGCAAGGGCAGGGAAAGAGGAGGCAAGTCTGAGTCCAGCTTGGCCTCTGGGGTGTGGCATGCCGGCTTCTGATCTTCCTCCTGTCCCTCAACTAAATGCCTTTCACTGTTCTACACCCGCGCCTTCTTGTGCACCTTACTTCTTCCAGGAAAGGAAATTACAAGACTTAGAGGTGGAACTCTCGTCCAGAACTAAAGATGTCAAGGCCAGACTGGCTCAGCTGAATGTTCAGGTGAGGGTGGGCGATGGCTAGAGGGCAGGCTCCACCTCAGTCTTGGGGTCTGTAGTCAGCCCCGGGGCCTGTCTGTCTCCCCTCAGGAGGAGAACATGCGACAAGAGAAGCAACTTCTCCTGGATGCGCAGAGGCAGGCTGCTCTGGAGAGGGAGGTCTGTGTGCCTGCCCCGTCCCTGTGGTTTGTCCCTCCTGGCGGGCGGTCTGTTCACCTGTCTTGTCCAGGGCCCTGGGGTTCTAAGACTGTTGGCCAGTATCATGCTACCCAGTGGACCCGACTTTCAAGCCTCAGGGAGTGAGTGGCTCTGTGGTGGGAGACCCCAGATCCTGGCGATGGTGGCCGCAGTGGCTCTAGCTTCCGACCCCTGCCTTTTTGTTTCCTGTCTCCCACACCTCTGAGGCTGCCCGCACCTCACCGGGCCTGTGGGTATTTTCGCTTCCTCTGCCCCAGGAAGCCACAGCCACCCACCAGCACCTGAAAGAGGCCAAGAAAGAGCACACACACCTGCTGGAGACAAAGCAGCAGCTGCGAAGGACCATCGATGACCTGAGGGTCCAGCGGGTGGAGCTTGAGTCCCAGGTGGACCTGTTGCAGGCGCAGAGTCAGAGATTGCAGAAGCACCTGAGGTAGTGTGGGCACCCTGCTCCTGGCCACTGCTTCCCACAACCCCCCTGCTGCTTCCGGGCCCTCTCTCATCATGCACCTCCGAAGGGAGAGGAGGGAGGCCCAGCTTGGAACCCACGCAGAAGCAGCCAGCACATTTCTGCTGCATTTCATAGGGAATAGGGCATCAAGGCTCTAAGAAATAGAGGATGCCGGGTCCTGCTGTCCACACCTTAGCCCTGCCCTGTGGGTGTGGGTGTGAGGGTGAGTGTCCAGGTCTTACTTCCCTGCCTCTTGCTCCCTTCCTCTCCACAGCAGCCTTGAGGCTGAAGTACAAAGGAAGCAGGAGGTCTTGAAAGAGATGGCAGCTGAGACGAATGCTTCCCCACACCCGGAGCCAGGCCTCCACATTGAGGACCTGAGGAAATCCTTTGGCACAGTGAGTCGGGGGCCAAAGCCTGGGAGTGATGGGGGGGATGGTGGGGGGAGGCAGAAAGGTGAGACATCTGAGGGGAGCCTGGATCTGCTTCATTTAGGGCCTAGCCTCCTCCTCATCTCCCCGCCTCTGCCCTCTCCATCACTCAGATGGTACCTTATATGTAAAGAGCACCCAGGGGCTGTCAGAGCTGTTTCTTTGGCTGAGACACCAGGAGGGTGCCAGGATCTCTGTAACTTTTGCTATACCCAGTCTTTTCCACTATGCGTTCGCAGAATGAGAACCAAGAGCTGTCTTCTTCTCTCTCCCTGAGTAAGGAGGAGATCGACCTGTCTATGGAGAGGTGAGTGTTCCTGTCCCGTCTTGTGCCATGAATGCGGAGTACTCATGTCACAGCTGAGATGACAGTGGCCGCTGCTAGGGCTAAGTTCAAGGCATGGCCTAGGATGGAAGAATCTACTGAGCTAAGATTTCCCATCCATGGCCTTTAACACAACATGATGCCACCTGCTGACCTCTAATGGAAGGTCAGACCCCAGGAGTATCTAGCCATCTCAGTACAGGCCCCAGGCACACTTGCCATAGTGTCTGAGCTCTTGGTCCCACGTGCCACACACTCTCTAGGTATTTAACAGGGATATCTGCAGCTTCAGCCATAGCTCTTGCGCATGCTCAGGTGGCTGGCTGCTGGAGAAATGGCCAGCCCTGTGGCTCAGTGTAGTCTTCAGTTTTCCTCTTTCCCTGCTTCTTCTGCCCCATAGCGTCCCACACTTCCTCTCTGCTGAGGGTGTAGCTGTGCGCAGCGCTAAGGAGTTCCTGGTGCGCCAGACGCGCTCCATGCGGAGGCGACAGACAGCTCTGAAAGCCGCCCAGCAGCACTGGCGCCATGAGCTGGCCAGTGCCCAGGAGGTAGACGAAGACCTGCCAGGCACTGAGGTCCCGGGAACCATGCGCAAGAACTTGGATGAGGTCAGGAGCCCAGAAGAGGCCTGCCGGCCCGGGTCGGGAGGTCGGGTGCTGCTAGGGTACTAGCTTTCCTTGGATGATCATTCTGGGAACTCTGAGATAGGTCACATGGGCCCTGAGGTCACTTGCCTTATCATGGCTGCACATAATAAAGAATAGTAAATTATTTTATCTACATATTAATCATCTTTAAAAAGTGAGCTATACAGGTTGTGGGTCCCTAGCCCCCAAATCTATTCAAAGGGTGACGTCTATGCAGATATTCCCAAACCAGAAAACTACAAAAATCTCAAACCTTTCTGAAGCCAAGCAGTTTGGAAATGTAGTCCCATTGCTGTGGCCTCGGTGAAGGTGTGACCAATCCCTAAACTATTGCAAACCCACCGCTCTTCTTTGTCACTCTGGTTTACTGGGGACACAAAGGTCTTGGAATACACTCAAGTGTAAGATTGAGTAGCTCCCCTGGCTAGCTTCTTGTCTGACCTGATTTACAATGAAAAGACAAGAGATGCCACCATTACATGACGTGACAGATTTTTGAACCAGTCGAGGCCTCAATTGCATGGGCTCCCCTGGGTCATGTCTGAACCCTTGCAATTCTCATGGTGTCAGAACTGGGTGAGGGGCCCGTGCCCTGCAGCCTATATGCCTAGCTTGTGGGAAGCAGATGGCAAAAGGCTTGTAGACACAAGGATGGGCTCCCCTGGGTGTGCCCATTCTGTCCCTGAGCATTGTTACTGCCTTGCTTTGCTCTTTTTGTTGGTGGATAAGGGTGTTAGTAATAGCTAGCCAAGTGATGGTAACCATTTGGTCAACAGCTTGAGAGCTTAGCATCTCCAGGCATGGTATTCCTCATGTAACACGCTGTCCCGTTAGTTCTCAGGATCTGAGGAGAGAGTAGCAGTTCTCTCAGATGAGCGGACTGAGAGCTGAAGTGTTTACAACAGTCAGCAAATATCAGAGCTGGGACACTCCAGCATTCACGCTAACAGTTCGTCTTCCCCGTCCTCCCTGGACACAGGAGACCAGGCACCTGGATGAGATGAAGTCAGCCATGCGCAAAGGCCATGACTTGTTGAAGAAGAAAGAGGAGAAGCTGAACCAACTGGAATCTTCTCTCCAGGAGGAGGTATCCTCCTGTGGCCATACAGCCCAATGTGGCCACTCCCTCCTTCCTCTCCTGGGATCCTTGCTTATTTCAGGCTGCGTTAGGGAGAACTGGGTCTCTAGACTCACGCCCTTGGCTGTGGAGATTGCAGAGGCATAGGCTCTTTCAGAATAGCTGAGCGGCCGATGCCTGTGCTGATGGTTCAGGGCACCCTTGTAGCTTCTTCTGCTTGGTCACAGCCTTCTTGGTAAATGCCCCAGAATCAGGGACTAGCTCTGTTCTTCCTGCATAGCTATTAGGAGAGCTGTGCCCAAGTGTGGCATCAAAGTGTCTCTTCCTTCCCTGAGACTGTGTGCAATCTCCTCCGTGCCCCAGGTTTGGTTTGAGAGCAGGGATACTCAAATGGGGAGACTGCAAGGCTAGTTTTTGGGGGAAGGATGATGGGGTTCCTCTGGTCCTGGGGGCCCTATGGACCGTTTCACAGGCAGTTGGGTTCTCTGACCTTCTCTACTGAGGCAGACTGTGGTACACCTCTCCTGTGGTGCCTGCAGAACCTTGGACCCCAGAAGAACCGACTCACCAGTCCTTATTTACCATGTGGCAGGGACAATACTAATGGCCACTTCTACCTGACAGGTCTCTGACGAGGACACTCTGAAAGGATCCTCTATCAAGAAGGTGACCTTTGATCTCAGTGACATGGACGATTTGAGCAGTGAGAGTCTAGAGTCCAGCCCCGTGCTGCACAGTGAGTGGTGGCACACAGGGAAGCCAAGGAGGGAGAGGGTCATTGTTGTGGAGAGGGAGGGCGGGGGCCATGGTCCTGTCCCTTACCCTCAGCCATGTACTGAGCTTGTGTCTGCATGAGGTATGCCACCAGCACTGGGCCTGCAGCATGGAGGGACCAAGGATCCCCGCAGTCTTTTCTCTCCAGGCCTCCTGCAACCATCTGGTCTCAGTGGCTCTGGCCTATATTTGCGTCAAGGACCTAGTTTTTCCTTTGTCTATGTCCTTGGGCCCCTTGTCTAGGACACAGAAGCCCTGCCATCCATCCTCTGTCCTCCCATAAGGTCCGTTATGGGAGCCCTGTTATCTGTGGGGACAGGGAGAGGCACTAGTAAGACACTCAGTTGCCAGCTACACCCTGAATCCTCTGCCTCTTTCCTTTCAGTCACCCCGCCCCCGAACTCTGCTGATCCCAACAAGATCCATTACCTGAGCAGCTCCCTTCAGCGAATCAGCAGCGAGCTAAACGGTGTGCTGAATGTGTTGGGAAGCCTCAACTCCCAGCCGCCACCCCAGGGCCTCATCAGCCAGCCCCCGCCTCCGCTCTTCACCTCCTCACTTCGGTCCTCCAAGAACGTCTTTGCCCCTGCCTACTCCTCCAAGACCAAGCTCTCCTCCTTATCTTCCATCACACCCATGTCCACCCAGTGGGCCTGGGACCCGGGGCAGGGCACCAAGCTGGTCTCCTCTTCCTCCTCCTCTCAAACTGTGGATGATTTCCTGCTGGAGAAGTGGCGCAAGTATTTTCCCTGTAGGTCCCTACCTCCACATCTCTTTCCTTTGCCCCATGTCCTCTCTCATAATCATCCTTTCTTTTTCTTTTGCCTACCCCTTATCTTTGCTGCCATCTTTGGTCTGTTGGCTCTGTCTGTGGGGGTCTGGGCAAGGAAGACCTTTGCCAGTGGCCCTACAGCTAGAGGTTCTGTGCTGGGATGCTTTACACTGAGCTTGCTCTGCTTGGAGCTGTTATTATCAATGCTAGAGCTTGGCAGAATTTTAAAAAGTTATTATTGTCGTCCTAATGTCTGCCATGAGTATAGTACACTATGGCATTTACTTACACACACACATACACACCCCTTCATTTAGTCTGTGTTATAGTTCTCAGGCAGTAGTTATTTATCCAAGTGTCTTAGTCAGGGTTTCTTTCTTTTCTTCTTTTTTTTTTTTTCATGGTTTTTGTTTTATTTTGTTTTAGGAATTTTTACAAAAACGTGCCTTAGTCAGGGTTTCTATTCCTTCACAAAACATGATCAAGAAGCAAGCTGGGGAGGAAAGGGTATATTCAGCTTACACTTCTACATTGCTGTTCATCACCAAAGGAAGTCAGAACTGGAACTCAAGCAGGTCAGGGAGCAGGAGCTGATGCAGAGGCCATGGAGGGATGTTCTTTACTGGCTTGCTTCCCCTGGCTTGCTCAGCTTGCTCTCTTATAGAACCCAAGACTAACCAGCCCAGGGATGGCACTGCCCACAATGGGCCCTCCCTTCATTGATCACTAATTGAGAAAATGCCCTGCAGCTGGATCTCATGGAGGCATTTCCTCAAGGGAGGCTCCTTTCTCTGTGATAGCTCCAGCTTGTGTCGAGCTGACACACAAAACCAGCCAGTACAACCACCATTTTATAGCCGAGTAAGCTGAGACTCTAAGGGTTAGTAGTAGATGCCAGAGTACCCTTTGAATGAGCGAGTCATATGGCAAGCTTTGACCCTGGGCTTAGGACCCTGTGGCCCCAGCTTCTGCTCTGGGACCTAGTTTTGCCTTATCGAGTAACATAAGTCAGAAAGGCGACTATTTGAGGAAAAAAAAATGTAAAAAACAAAAAAGTCTTCTTTCTGCTCAGCCCAAATTGAAAACGAAATTTTTAGAATCAAAGTAAACGGGACAGTTCTTGTCTGTCACCTGTCTGTCACCTCCAGCATGGAAACATTCCCTGCCATTGTTTGTTCTGGTGACATCCTTTTCTGGGGAAGCAGGGGTACTGGTAGTGAATGTGGAGGTGGCCTGCTGGGGCTGGGGCTGCCCTTGGACCCCATCTTCTTGCTGTTCCAGCTGGCATCCCGTTGCTCAGCGGCTCCCCTCCCCCACCGGAGAACAAGCTGGGTTATGTGTCTGTAAGGTAAGGCTCTGCGCTGGGAGTGGCCTCACAGTCTAGATCTTTACTGTACCTCCTTGGGCAAATGGCACCACGGATAGATGGGAACAAACCTCACGGTCCTGTTGGCCTGGAGCCCAGACAGGTCGCCAGCCCAGAGACACCTACATCTTGCCTTTGTTTGAGGAACTCCACCACAGCAAGTAAAAAGTCAGATCCCTGCTGCCAAGGTTCAGTGGATGTGAGGCAGGGTGTGTGGGCTCGGCAGGTGCTGCCCATCGGGGGAGAGACTGAGGCGAAGCCCTGCTCACCCTGTGGCCCCACCAGCCCTGGAGTCTGACCCCGCTTTGCCATTGAGCTCTTTGTCTGATCCCTATGGCAGGCGATAATTTAGTCCTGTTCATTTCACTCTCTGCCAGATATCTTGTTCTTGCCACCCCCAGCCCTAACTGTAAACCCCACAAATTTATCTCTGCTCTCTGGGCCAGCCTGAGAGCTGCTGCTGTGTAAGTATCTGGGTGGACGGAGGGAGCTCCCTGCTGATGAGATTGGCTGAGGATGGACAGTTGCGAAGGTCCAGTGTAGCCTTTGCATGAGATGCTCAGGAAGCGGGTGGAGGGCAGCCACGACCTTCCCTTTGGGGAACTGATGCCCCTCCGTCTTACCAGTGAAGGCCCTTTGATTGCTGGAGGCCTTCCAGAGGTACGAGAGGGTCAAAGAGAGGCGGGGCTCCGTTTGGGCGTGCCGCCAGCTTCCTGCCTGCTCTCCTCCCTTTCCAGCGAGCAGCTCCATTTCCTGCAGCGCTCCCACCCTCGAGTCCCCAAGTCGGACAGTGTCAGCATTCAGAGCATGATCGAGTCCAACCGGAAGTGGCTGGAACATTTCCGGAACGACCCCAAGGTGTATCCTTTCAGCTGGTCCCCAAGCTCTAGCCCCTCCCCGTGGTAGCAGCTGACTGGCCTGTGCTCCACCACCGGCCTCGTCGGAGGAACATCCCGTTGGACTGAAGACCCTTTCTCTCAGCTGTCCAGTTTTCCTTCACTTTGTGACCAGACAGCTTTTCTCCTCGGTGCCCAAATCAACAACCACATCGAACTTACTGCAGCTGGGCCTGGACGAGAACAACAGACTGAATGTGTTTCACTACTGAGCCCCGTGTGGGGCGGGGCAGGGCGGCCTCCTCCTCTATGACAAGTGCCTGAGGAGCCGCCAACACTTTATTTCTCTCTGGTCAAGCATGTCCTCCGTTGTGAACTCCACCGAGGACTTAGAGGAGCCATTGGGTTAGATAGGTGGAAAGGACGGCTGTAGACGGCCACACACGCTTCAACCATGGACCGTCCTGAGCAGAAATGTGGACATCTGCGAGCTTCTGCATCCAAGTGGCACTGAGAGGTGGCTGCTGAAGACTTCAGGGGTGTGGACACCTTAGTTAAAGCCACTGCTCTGGGAGGCCTAGGGAACCTCCTTGGAGGTTGGCCCCCTGCTGAGGGTGTGGTTCCTTCATCCGCACGGCCTCCTAGCATGGCATGCCCTGGCATGGCATGCTGGGCCTGTGCCTCTTTCGGATACCTCAGCCCCGACAGGATCACACGTCCCTCTCTTTTTGCCTTTTTTTCTTTTTAAATGTCTTCTCACTGTCACAAGTTTGGGCTCAGCTGCCTGAGCCCGGCTGGATGTTGCTAGAGGGCCCCAGAGGGATGTTCTGCCTCCTTCCCTTCTGCTGGCACCGTGATTTCCTCACGATTCTCAGGAGCACCCCCCACCCCGACCCCCCTTTAGGATGCTCTCTGGAGCTCTTCCTTGCCCTCAGGTCTCAAGCACCTGTCTTTCCAGGAAGCCAAAAAGCCATAGGGAAAGAGGGGGATGCCTTCTGCCTAATCTTGGTATTTCTCTTCTTCAACATCCCGAGTGTGTCTGTGAGCCCTGTTTCCATCTGTCCCTCTATCTGGGCCTCTCCTAGCCCAGTCCAACTATCAACTGTGTCCAGAGCTCAGTGGGTGGGGCTGACTCCAGCCTGGCCCCAGCAGGGACCATCTTGGGTCAGGTGCTTCTGGCTCAAGCCTCCTCTGCCCCACTTCCCCTCAGCGGGCTCTGCAGGAGCTGCAGGTGATGTTCTCAGCATCTGTCTCCCTGTTTAAACAAAATGCCCTCATTTTTCTTGTCTTGAGAAGCTGCAGGCTGCCTCTACCCCTGCAGCCCACAGGGTCTCACCGATTTATTGTTCATTTCTTTGCTGTGGAATAAACCTCAAACGGCCAGTTGGCTTTTTACCCTTTAGATATTTTTTAGTCATCAGCCGACCACACACAGATAAAGTCCTTTTTGTTGTTACTTGTTCCACTCTGTGTGCCTTGAGAACCGCTCATGTGATACGACCGACTGACCGACTCTGGTGACAATCCTGTGATTTTTTTTTTTTTTTTACACCTATTAAATCTCTGTAAGTCAGTTTTCTATGAGGCAGTCTGTGAGCGTGCTGGTCTCTTTGGAAGCCTTGTGTTGTTCTTCCCGAGGGACAGGGAGGTGGGGTCAATGGCTCTTCAGGGGACACCTCCCTGAGCATCTGATTTAGTTATCCCAACAGGGTGGAGGTGGGGGCAGGTGTGGACTGCTCCATTTTTATGGGTGACAGAAAAGCAAGGGTCAAAGACCTCTAGGTGTCTGGCTCCCCTTAGTAAAATGTAGAACCCTCCCCAAAGCCGCCTCCGCTCTCCTCTTGCCACCATTCCTCAGAGAGCTCACTCACATTACAGTCTCCTACTTCTCTGTTTTCCACTTGCAAGGCTGGAGACCCACTGAGCTATTTCCTCAAAAACTAGGGTTTTTCTCCCCGGAAAGATGATGCGATGTCCCGCACCCCAGTCTTTTAGCTGGCAACATTAAGTGGCTTTTTCTCCTGCTCCCCTGGGTAAACAGTCCTATATATTCCTAGCTTTGTAGCAAGGGTCTATCTCGGAGAACCAGAACTGACTCACACAGCGTGTTTCAGGAATCTGTATAGGAAACTCAGCCCAGTGTCCTAGCCGCTTCCTAGGAAGGAACAAGGAGATGGGGGAGGCAGTGAGCCAACATCTGTTGCATGCCTCCATGAGCTGTGGTTTTCTTACACTCTTGTTTGTAATCTTAACCTTAGGATATTTTACAGAAGAGAAAGTAAAGTTTAAGCTCAGAGAGGTCAAGGTCACAGAGCTAATAACTAGCATTTGAACTAGATCGATCTGTTCCTGAAAGTCAAATTCCATTGCTTGCAGCCACCCCATTGTCACCAGCTGTCTCTTCCAGGCTCACAGCACAGTCCCTGGCAGCTTGCTCTGAACACCTGGAATCCTGGAACTGGTCGTTTCTAACTGGGATAGTAAAACCTTCCTGGGCTAGGGTTGGAATTTGGGGACTGGGGACGTATTATTACAGAATTTACTTGCTTAGCATGCGTATGGCCCAGGATCAGTCCACGGTGTAGCCAAAAAAGGAAAGGAAAATGGGGACTGGTTTTTGGCCAGGCATGGTGGCATGCCTATTTCATCCTAGTACCCAGGAGGCAGAGGCAGGTGGAGCTCTGAGTTTGAGACTAGCCTGGTCTACTGAGTGAGGTTCAGGCCAGCAAGGGCTACATAGTGAAACTCTGCACCCCCTGTCTCTCTCTCTCTCTCTCTCTCTCTCTCTCTCTCTCTCTCTCTCTCTCTCTCTGTGTCTGTCTATATAACTGTTGATATATATATATATATCAACAGTTCATCCTTTTTTATCTCATGGACTTTAGAATCTAGCAGGGAAACTCAAATCCTGGCCCTTTGGGGTGAGCTGTAAGGGATTACAAAATCTGGGCCACTGTAAAAAGTACACTAAAAGGTGGGTGTGGGGGTGCCATTCAGTGTGTTCAGTGTGTGTACAGTGTGTCTCAGTAGTGTGTCTCAGCTGTTCTCATGGAATCCTGAAGAAGTGGACTCTGATGCCAATGAAGGAATGGCCTTGCTAGCAAGGTGAGAGCAAGCAGGCTAAGAGCAAAGCCACCGGCTTCCATGCAGAAGGTTCGGCGTCAGCAGGTTTGGCCCAGATTAAAGGTGTAGCTTTCTTCCTCAAGAGCTGGATCAAAAACCAGGCACACCTTGAATCCCAGCACTTGGGAGACAGAGGCAGAGGCAGAGGCAGGAGGATCTCTGAATTTGAGGCCAGCCTGGTCTGCAGAGTGAGTCCCTTAGGGCAGCTGAGCTTCTCTGAGAAACCATGTCTCAAAAAATAAAAATAAACAACAACAACAAAAAAGAACTACCAAAGGCATTGTCTTCCTACCTTAGAGGTCTGGTCGGAAGGTGATCCACCCACTTCAAATATTCCTCACAGGCATGCCCTTTACCTCTGGATTCCATTTAATTCCAGATTTAGTCAAATTGACAACCAAGAATAACCATCACACCTTCCAAATACTACAAACTAGGATTCTAAACAGCCTAGGTCACCCTCACAAGGTCAAAGGTCCAGCAGCTTCAGTTTCTGGTGAGGGACTTTCTGGTTCATATGTGGTTCTTTTGAGCTGTGCTCTCCCGGTGGGAGGGTGAAGTGCAGTCCCTTGGGCTCCTCTGAGGCCCTTGTGCCATTCATGCCAATCATTCCATCTTCACGCCTAATCACTTTCCGAAGGTCCCGCCTCTAACCGGATCATGAGCATACAAGCTGAGGAGTAGTAGACATGCATTATTTGGAGTTGAGACTTTATACTGCCCACTCCTGCTTTACAGTAGAAGAGACAGCCCAGGGAGAGGAAACTTTTAAATTAATTAATTAATTAATTATATCTGTGAATGTCAGAAGACAGATTATAGGATTTCTCTCCTATGGTGTGGGACCTGGGGTTTAAAGTCAAGAGCCATCTTGCTCCCCCTCACCCCCAGGGAAACTTTAATGACAGTTACTTTGAGTGGGCCCTATAGTCACATAGCTCAGTATTCAAATGACATCAAAGCCGCTCTATTCATGTCCTGTGTAGTACAATTTGAAAGTAGCAGATATTACTCATTCCTTCTGGAGACTATGCAAGCGTGAGAGGGCTGCTTCTGACCCCACCCTTCACCCCCACCCTTACTGACAAGGAAGGGTTCATTCCTAACACCAGATGTGCCGGTTTCCCAATGCCCTCCAGCAATGCTCTCCTTCCCTCTGCCTCTGGCGGTTCCCACGTGAAGACAAGGAGAACAGGAAAAGATGCTGGTCCCAAGTGTGGGACAAACAGCAGGCTCCACACTGGCTCTAGACGGCCGGCCGGCTACAGGATTGGAGACAAGGCTGAGCACAGGGTGACCTGGAGGAAAGGGTCACTCCAGTCCTTATTGGGCAACTGCTCAGTTTCCTCATTTCCATTCTAGAAGTGACCATCTCACTTCCATGTATTGGACATGTTAGTGCCTTCCCAGGCTCTGGCCTCCAACCACAGGGAGGCCTGACGGAGAACAGTCCGGGTGATTAAGCCTGAGCTGGGACAGCATCATTGCAGTCACAAAGTCAGCTCAGCAGTAGGTCTTCTGCTGGGAGTCTTCCTGTCCCCACCCTAGCAGCCTGGTCACTGAAGGACACTATGATGTCTTGTCAAGAACTGGACTGGGGTAGGCAGTGTGCCTGGGGCTGTGTGGAGCTGTCCCAGTTCTTTGACCCAGTTCAGGTTAAACAATTCCCCTATAAAAAGAGAAGCCTGGGATGGGAGTGGTCAGCCTTCTGGGGAGGGGCGGGGGAGGTGGGGGCTCTTGCTCTCTGGCATAGAGTGGAGGGCACTGGTGGCACATTTGAGTATGTTCACCGAGGACAGACATGACCACTCTCGGGAAATAGCAAGAACTAAGAGTGAAGGAAGGGCCCAGCGAGATGGCTCAGAGAGTAAAGGTGCTTGCTGTAGAAACCTGGCCTCCTGAATTCAGTCCCTGGAACCCACGTGAGGGTGGAAGGAGAGAAGTGGCTTCCCAGACTTGTCCTCTGACCTCCACACATACACCATGGCGTGCACCCCCACCCCCACCACAGAAAGCAAGAATAAGGCAGTGTGGGTCAGTGGTTCCCACTTTATCCTCTTGACATCTGTTTTCCATGTGTGAGTAGGCTTCACAGCTGTGCCTGTCATACACAGTGGCTGCCTGGAGTGAAGGAGCTCTCAGAATAGCATTCAGCAAAGGGTAAATGTGTAGGGAGTTCTTGGAGTTATCATCGCCCTTGCCGGGAAGTCAAGAACTTGGAGATTCTGTGTCTTTCAACAGCAGAAGTCAGTAGATGTTTCTCCAGCTGGAGACCTGTATCTAGCTCCCTGGAAGCCCCCAGGCTTCACAGATCCTGCCCCTTAGGTTCCTGCTTCCTGGGACTGGGCAGGGATCCACTGTAGTCACACTACATCTGTCTACACACATCCATTCTGAGCTAGGAAGTTCTCTCTCCATTCTGCTTCCTGGTAACCAGATCTAGCAGGATTGGCTTGATGGTAGCCACTCCCTTGCCAACCCTAGAAACCCATTGGCATCGGGGAGGGGAGGGAGGGGAGGTCAGGGTCTCTAGTCTTATCTCCTGGAGGGTCTCAGAGCCCGAGAGATCTGTGTCTCTCACTTGGGAGCAGAGTGAGTGCCTGTGGTAGGCAGGGGCTTTGCAGGTGACTGACTGAGACTTCTCTGATGCTGAACCCAGATTAAACACAACTCAAGAGCTTGTGTGGGGACACCATGTGTCACCAGATATTGATGGATACAGAACAGCCACTGCAGCATCAGGCCTGGCATGGCACAGTCCACCTTGGCCAACCAGGATGGATGGTTATAGAGAATGGCTCAGCCATGTGGATCGACTGTTTCCCACTCCTTACCCATGCTTCCCATGGTTTACCTCTCTAGTCACCACAGTGAACATATATATGTCTGACTCTTAAGCCCCTCATGTCATGGCTGCAACAGGAAAAGATGGGACCATCCTCTGTACTTGGGGAGTTTTCCAGCTAAAAACACTCCGAAGACAATATGTTTTAATTACCTTATGAAAAAAAAACCACCTTACAGGAAAATGTTAAAGAGGAAGGCTTTGTTTTGGCTCACAGTTTTAAGGGCTCACAGCCCTCTGGTGTCTTAGCTGCATGAATGAGGGCAGAGCATTATGGTGGAGGAGTTTCTTTTCCTTGTGGGAGACAGGAAGCAGAGCGGAGCTGTAGCACAGAGCCAGGTCAAAGTGTGGCTTCCAGTGACATACCCAGTGACCTGCTTCCTTCAGACTCCACCTTCCAGAGCTCTGCCCCCATCCACTAATGGATCAAACCATTCACTAGGTCAGAGCCCTCCTGATCCAATTGCTCTGGAAACAGATGCACTGTGTACTTCCCTACAAGCCTCTTAGGCCAGGTAAGTTGACAAGGTCAACCACCATCACCCTGTATGTGGGATGCGTCCGTGTGAGGATGGAATGAGACTTGTTTTGTGGGGACAGTCTAGCCCTGGCGGAAGGGGAGATTTTATTGGCAGAGCTATCCGATGGTGGTGCCTGTTGGACTCAGTCCGTTTTTTGTTGCTATATAACAAGATGCCCAAGACTGAATAATTTATAAGTGGCCTTTATTCATAGCTGTGGAGGCTGAAAAGTCCAAAAGAGTACAGAGGAGGCATCTGCTCAGCCTGGAGAGGATCTTCTGGCTTTATTATAACATGACGGAAGGCGTGGTGAGGGACAGAGAAGAGTGTTAGCTTGGGTTCTGCTTTTTTTTTTTTTTAATATTTAACCATTTATTTTATGTATATGAGTACACTGTAGCTGTACAGATGGTTGTGAGCCATTATGTGGTTGCTGGGAATTGAATTCAGGACCTGGCTCTGGCCACGCTCACGCCAACCGAAGATTTATTTATTGTTGTATGTAAGTACACTGTAGCTGTCTTCAGACACTCCAGAAGAGGGTGTCAGATCTCACTACAGATGGTTGTGAGCCACCATGTGATTGCTGGGATTTGAACTCAGGACTTTTGGAAGAGTAATCAGTGCTTTAAACCACTGAGCCATCTTTCCAGGGTTTCTTATACAGCTACTAATGTAATCGAGCTGTCCCATCCTCATGGCCCCAGCTGTCCTGGTTCGTCTTGTTCACTTGACACAGTTAATAGTCATCGGAAAGGAGAAGCTTCTTTTGAAGAGTTGCTTAGGCCAGACTTGCCTGCGGGAATGGTTGTGGAGGATCTTTCTGATTGTTAATTGGAATGAGGGTCCAGCTCATTGTGAGCAGGGTCATCCCTAGGCAGGTGGTCCTGGGCTATCTGGGCCAACAAGCAGCGTTCCCCCATGATTTCTGCTTTGAGTTCCTTCCTCGATGTTTTTTTCTTAATTGATTATTTGGGAATCTCACATCACACAGTCTAATGCACTCCTAGTCTTTCTATGTCCACCCCCTCCCCCATAAACACCCCCCCCAAAAGAAAAAGCAAGTCCATTTTGTGTTGTCCACATACTCACAGGAGCGTGGTCAAATTCATAGTGGCCAGTCCTCTCCAGAGAGGATGAGTCTTTTGCTCCCTGCATCTATACCAGAAGCCATCAACTGAGAACAGTGCTATGGCCAGCAAGGGACAGGGCCAACTCTTCCATGAGGGGCAGAGCCAACCATTCAGTGAGAGGCGGGACCAACTCTCCCATGAGGGGCGGAGTCAGCTCTCACTCGCCCACGTGGAGACATTAACAAGACTTTAAAGCGACCACCCAGACCATGGATATCTTCCTCGTGGGCTTTGATGGTAACACAGACCACAGACATCAGCAGGGCCCCTGGCCGTATCAGCGCCACCCATCCACTCATGGCTTTTTGCAGCTGCATGGGCTACAGGCCTCACAAGCTGCTTACATCAGGATCCCCATGCCCCAAGGCTCCAGGAAGCAAAGTCATCTGTCAGCAGCACAGACTGCATACATCTCAGGCTTCGTTGCGTCCTGGGGCAGCAGCATGGACTGCAGACATCAACATGACCTCTGGTGGCTTCCGGGACTGTGGTGGTTCTTCGAAGAAGTCCAATCAAGAAAGTGAACCTTTGTTACTTCCTGTCTCCAGTTGCGCCTCTCCCCATACTGCACACACTGATCCATTTTTCCGTCTTTCCCACCTCTCCACCACATATTTGTTTATCGGTAGCATTTAGGTGTTTTCAGCCTGCCCTAGGCTGAGGGGCTGGGATGGCCCCTTGATGTCTTTCAGCAATGGACTATGACCTGGAAGTGTAAGCCAAATAATGCCTTTCCTCCCTTGAGTTGACCTTAATCAGAGTGTTTAATCACCTCGATAAAAAAAAAAAAAATACCATGGCACCATCTAACCCTAATCACTCCTCAAAGACTCCAAATACTGTCAATATATAACTCTGGAGACTACTAAATGCCTTCTTTTGACCTCTGTGGGCACAAAGCATGAAAGTGATGGGTATACAAACATGCATATATATTTTTTAAAAAGTCTTAAAAATAAAGATGTTCTTGGAGGTATGGCTCAGTTGTAGAATGCTTGCTTAGCCCCGTGATAGGACAAGACAAGTCACAATGGATTTCATCAACGGTCCTTATTAAGCCAGGTGTGAGTGGCTCATGTCTGTAATCCTAGTACTCAGGATACTGAAGTGGAGAATCACCATGAGTTCAAGGCCAGTTTGGACTACGCATGAGGTCCAGGGTAGCCTGGAATATAAAATGAGAACCAGCCTAAAACAATCAATCAATCAATCAATCAACTCCTAATCACTCAAACAACTTAATACCACCACCACCACCACCACAAAACATGCCTAGTGGAAAAGTTTGTCAGTGTCTCAAAAAGTGAGGTGCACCATTGCTTTATAACTCAGAAAATCTGGTCATAAATGCAAGAGAACTGAAAGCAAGAATCCAGATATTTAAACACCCACATCCCTAGCAGTGTGCTTCCTGACGTCAGACAGTGTGAGCATCTACCGATGAAAGATGAACAAAGCATGGTGCATGCACACAATGGGGTACTCCCCACTCTCAAGTAGGAATACATTTCTCATATAAGTCAGAGCAGGGATGGTGAGGTGGCTCAGTGGTTGAAAACGCCTGCCACTAAGCCTGAGAAACTACGTTCAACCGTTGGGATTCACATGGTAGAAGGAGAGAATGAACTCTGGTAAGTTGTCCCCTGATCTCCATTTGCACACCTTGGCACATACATTAACACACACATGGGTGCACACACATGGGTGCACACACACACACTTAATAAATAATAAATGTAAAAAAATATCATGTTGTCATCAATTTTTCATCTTCTCTTTCCAAAATATGCAGAAATGGTGGCTCATACCTGTAATCCCAGCAGTTGGGAGCATGGAGACTTCAGGGTCAGTCTGGGCTATATGTAGAGAGAGCCTGTCTCAAATAAACAAATAAACAAAAACAAAAACAAAAACATAGAAACAAAAGATACATGGGCCAGGTGTGCTGTGTGCACATCTGAATTTCAGGCACTTGGCAAAAGGATTGCCACAGTTCTAAGCCAGCCTATTCAAGCCAACCTGGGCTACATAGAAATACCAGTCTCAAAAAGCCAACCAACAAACTGACAAATGAACCAACAAATGAACCAAGAACCAACCAATGAACCAACCAACCAACCAGCCAGATAGCCAGATAGCTAGCCAACCAATCAATCAACAAAACAACCAACCAACCAACCAACCAACCAACCAACCAACCAACCAGTTATCAAACAAAATACTTAAAACCAAGTAAAAACATAACAATGATGAAGCTTGAAGATGTTATTCTATATGAAATAAACTAGATATGAAATGACAGATATCAAATGACTGCATACACATGAGGTCACCAAAATAGCCAAATCCATAGAGAAAATAGAATGTTCTAGAAATGAAGAGGGACAGTTGCGTAGTTAAGTGAATGCATTTAATGCTCCTCAAATGGACATTTTAAAAATACTTCAAGTGGAAAGTTTTATGGCATGTGTTTTTAACATAATAAAACCACAAATGCCTGACCAGATACTGACAAGTTCTGATTAGACGGAGTTGGTGAGATTCTGGCCTCTGCAATTGTTAGCCATCTCTTCCAGGGCATCTGTTGTGCAGCTAAATCAAGATCACCAGTTTAGCTCTGGCTGTTGGCAGACGGAGAGTCAAGGGGTGGTCTCTTTGTTAGCCTTCTGGAGGGGGCTTCCCAAACTTTCATGTGTATATGAACCATGACCCTGGCATGGTGCTAAGATGAAATTTCTGAGACGGTCAGTGGCTTTAAGGTGAGGAGTTACATTTCTTGTAAGCCTCTAGTGAGGATGATGCTCTTATCTTTGGACCACATTTTGAAGATCAAGGCACTCAAGGTGGCTCTATCTGTAGGGGACAAAGGAGATATCTAGAGAGGATGAACAGACATTTAGGTTGATTGATCCAGGTCTTCATTTTGCTTCACTTTGCTGAAGATAAATGGTAAATCGGGCTTTGGGGGATCTAGGTGTGTTTCTAACAGGCAGCCTTGCATTAACTAAGGAACATGGTGTATCTCAACATTAGTAGCAAGTAAAATAGTCTGGGTTTTGTACAAACTTGATTCCTCTTCCTCCTCTTTCTCTCTTCTTCTTCCTCTCCACTTCTTCCTCCTCTTTGTTTTCATTCTCTTCTTCCTTTTCCTCATCCTCCTTTTTCTTCTTCCTCTCCATTTCTTTGTCCTCCACTTCTCTTCCTTTTCTTTGCTCTCTTTCTCCTTTCCCTTTTCCTCTCTCCATCTTCTCCATTTCTCCTTTCTCCTCCTCTCCCCTGACTTCTGATTGATGACAGGACCTCAAACTTACTATGTAGTAAGGGAACCTCCTTGTCCCGAGTGCTGGCCTTACAGACATGCACCATCTAGTTTATGGGGTGCTGCAGATTGACCCTGGGCTCCATGGTCAATGTCACTGGTAAATTGAGTTACACTCCAGCCTGGCCTATCTGAATTTCTAGACCTTGTGCATTTTAATAAAGGGGAAAGCCAGTTGAGCAGGCATTTAATTGGCTCCTGTTTGGCTCTCAGTTGCCTCTCTCATTCTTCCTTTACCTCTATCGTCCTCCTCGGGGCTGAGGAGCCTCCCAGGCTGATCCCTCCCCTTCCACCATGTCTGTGTCTCCCCAGAGAGGTGTGCGGCACTCCCCATCTCATGCAGCCTGCATCAAGGCTCATCTGACTGGACAGCCCCGTATCCATCGCTTACCTGCTTCAGTCCAGCTTGCTCACAGGGCGGACTCCTCTAATGGTAGCATCCTCACAGCCGAAATGAAACTCAGACTCTAGTCTGCGGAACACCAGGTAGTGTGACTCAAGGCCAAGGAAGCAGACTCTTAAGAGCTAATGAGTCCCTGTGACTTCTTCCTGATATTCTAAACTTGGAAGAGTTTCCTAAGCCCTGAAATCCCTGGCTTTCTTGTCTGTCAGACGGAAATCCTGACACTGCCTCCTAAATCAGCAATGAGGTTAATGATACAATGTGATGAATGCACTCTACTTAGCTCCTGCCCCTCGCCCCCAGCCCCCAACCATAGTGATCCACAGTCTGTTCTTATGACAATGTCCCCTTTGCAGCCCTAGGAAGACTCTAGGAGTTAGTTATTCCTGCTTGTGTTCTGCTGGAGTGAGGTATGACTCATATTTGCTTCCTAGTGTTCAGAGAGCAGGGACGTGTGTGTGTGTGTGTGTGGTGTGTGTGTGTGTGTGTGTGTGTGTGTGTGTGTGTGTGTCCCCACTGTGTTCATTCTAGACCGAGCTTCTTGGTTTGATTGTTGTGCCTGCAGTTCCACACATGACCTGCAGATGGTGCTCATAGCTACGGGAGATGTCAGGTTCTGAACTGGCACCAGGGCCTTGTCTTTCAACACACAGTCAGTTTCTCTGGGGTCTGCTCTAGGTGTGGGGGCTGAAATGGGCCCCTGAACTTAGAACTCACTCCCGTACCTGTTAATGTGGTTGTTCACATCAATTCCTGGACATCCCACATATACCAGGTAGGGTCTCCCTATGGCCCAGGCTGTTTGGTGTGACCTACCCCCACGCTACACTATCCTCCTTATCCCTCTGTGTCACTTGTTGGTCTCTGTATCAGTCTTCTTTTATCTTCAGAAAGAGTGAGTCTCAGACCCATGTTCCTTCCAGACCCACAGCCCCATCTTCCCAGGGCAGATGGCAGTGCAGGAGCATGTACGCTTCTAATCTACTGCTGGCCTACAACTCACGGCCGTTCCCCCTCCTCTACTGCCCCAAACCTTTATGGCTACTGTACATCCAAATCCTCTATTTCATACGTTATGTGTCTGTGCCCCTGGTATTTGAGTTGCTGATTCCTTCCAAAGCTGGCGTGGCACTGTTGACTCTCTGGTCTGATTCTCCTGGGCATGCTTCATTTTTCCCTGCCTTTGATCCCTTTTCACCCTCTGACCCCTAGTGATCTCTCCCTTCCCTGTGACCACACCTTGCCCTATGCTATCCCAGAGCTTTGGGTGCAGGTGGGATTCCTGAGAAGTATACAGTGTATGCTTATCTGTACTTTTATGTAACTGTGTCAGCATTCAGGTTCAAGTTCACCCAGCTGCACCCACTCTCCTAGAAGCTCCGACTCTCTTGGAAGAGAAGCCAGGGGCCTCCGGTTGCCTGCTTTGGGCTTTCTAGCACACACTGGAGATTGCCTCATTGCATGGGCTCTACGTGCCTTCCATTTGCAGACAAGAAAACCGGCTCAGAGGGGTTTAGGTACTTGCTCAAAGCCACGGAGCTGGTCTGCTCTTAGAACCCAGCACGGATCTGAGAACAAAAGATATTGCTCAATGGCTGCAGCCTAGCTAACAGAAAGCCTTTAAAAGAGTTTCCAGCGTGGAGTCAGAGCCCGGGCCTGGTACAGAGGTCTCTCCACCCTCCCCACTGGCCCTTGCCAGATGGGAAAAAAGCCACCATGTAGAAACATAACCTTTATTGCACACGGCGCTGGGTCTTTTTTCATAGAAAAAGGTATTAGCACATAAGCATCTGCAAATTGAAGCAACTCCCGGTTTTCTTGGAACAGTAAAATCGCATGCAGTGTCTCTGAGTTGGGATTTTGGTCTTTGTCAAAATCACCTAGTTGGGAGGGGGGGTGAGGAGGGCAGAAAATTGCTGTCTTTGTGCCTCTGTCTCAAAAGAAGGTGAGAGAAATATATAGATATATAGATTGTCGCTGTGTCCCACTCTGCCTATATATGTATATATCTCTCCACGCGTGTTTTGTGGGGTGGAGGGTCTGACTTGTCTTGTGCCCTGGCTTCATGGAGAAGAAGAAAATAGTTTCATTTGTACAAAAGAGTCCTATGTACAAGTGTTCACGACTGGGGATTTCTTTTTGACGTCTTTTTGTCTTTTTGTCTGTGAGCTTAATATAAATAATTCAGCCACGTTGGTGTGCGGAGGCTGGAGGTGCAGAGGTCCCAGTGTGGAGCCCTTCTCCGTTTGTCGGCCATCCTACACCAGGGTGTAGGATTTGGAATAGGCGCCAGCCCCCTGTTTCTGAGAACGCCCTACCCCTGGGGTGCTCATTTCGAGTAGTGAGTCTCTGGAGCCCCCCATTTTGGTGTGTGGGCCTCCGGCCCGTGGAGGTTCAGTGCTGGGGGCCGGAGGGGCAGCACTAGGGGCAGCAGAGGGCTCACTGGGAGTAGGACCAGGTGCTGGGGGGGCCGTGCCAGCTGGGGGGGCTGGCATGGCCAGAGTCCTCTGAGGTAAGGTGGCCGTGGCGGTGGCAGCGGTGGCCCCTGAATGGGGGAGGCCCAAGGGCTTGCTGGCAGGGTCCAGAGTAAGGTGCCGGGCCTGGGTATGGTAGGCTCGAGTCAGGTTCCTCATGGAGGCCTCTCGGGGTGGGACCACAGGGCAGGGCTCCCGCCCATCTGCCTTTCGGAAGAAGGCCTCAGACTTGGTATACAGTGGCAGGTTGCAGTAGTCACCTGAAATCACAGAGGCAGAGGATATCAGAACGGGAAGTCTGGGTCATTTGATCCCTGTCCACCGTCACCATTAAGGGGATGACCATTACGTAATAAGCCCCTCCCATGTGTCATTCACAGGCGATAGCATCATCTGCATTATATAAATAAGAAAGGTAAGTTCAGAGAGGTGAAGTGACTTGTTTGAAACCACACAAATATGGAGAAGTTGAGCCAGAATGTGGCTCTGAGCTGTTCTCAAGTCCCTGCTCTTGCATTATTGTGAGGGAACGGGGAGGAGGGTACAAAGGTAAGATTTAGATAGAGCTGGGGCGGGGGAGGGCAGAGCACTCACTCTTGTTGGCTCGGTGAGGGATGGGCACAGCCACATTCTTGCCCCTGTCAGCATCCTGAGGCTTGGGTGGAGAGGCCGTGAAGCGGCAGATACCAGGCTCTGAGGGTGTGCTCATGGATGTCATACTGTCAGCGTTCTCGTTGGTGCCCGTGGTCATCTGGTCCGAGGAGCTGTCCGAGATGAAGCATTCTGTGATTTCAAACTTGGCATGCTGCAGCTGCTCCTCCAGCTTGGCGTGCTCGTAGGCCCGGGCCAGCTCCTCATAGGTGGAGGATGCGCTCTCCGTGGATACCATGCTGTTTCTTCCTTTGTCTGGAGACACAGAGGGAGTGGCATTGAGGGGGAGAGAAGGATATGGAGTGGGAGTGGCCCCATCTCTAATTCAAGCAGTCATTTGAAAGCCTGGCCATGAGGGCAATGGGCTTGAAGATGCCGTCTTCCTTGGGGAGGGCGGCAATGATGTCGTAAGTGAGATCATTGGCTAATGAAGAGCAAAATATATTTTTCAGCCTCAAAAATAAGCAACCAACCCATGGAATATCAGCTTTCTTCAATAAATGTCCAGTGCATCATTTTTTTCTAATCTTTTTTTTTGGGGGGGGGAGATCAAAATAGAATTCTTGACCCGCTCCCCAACTGCAGCCACACAGTGTCAGTGGCTAGCTGGGAAGGAAAATGGTATGGCTGTTGGACAATAGGCTGGTTAGAAAGGAGTTGAAAAAACTAGAGGCAGGCAATCAATGTGGGGACCTGGGGCAGGATGGATGGGATTCAGGCAGGTCCCTAAACACACCTGTGTCTTGGGATAGACTGGCACTGTAGCTGTCACTCTCAGTGACGGTGACACCATGCTGGGAGCCCACAGTGCGCCAGTCGGAGGTGAGGGTTCGGGCAGGGGTGGAGGCCTGGCACTTGGTCAAGGTCCACTGGCTTGAGTACCGGTTCCGGGTGCTGTGGGCTGATTTCACGTTCTTCCTGGACACTGGATCTACACAGAAGGAGGCAAGAGATAGCACCCCCCAACCGCGGGCACTTAGGCACGGACAGCTGGCACTCAGCACAAAGCGCAGTGTGGAGTAACGGTGGAGGCAGAAGTGCTCACAGACTCCCCTGGGAATGTTGGCCATGCATCTTTCCTGACCATGTGATCTGCTCCACGGAAGAGTGACAGAGAAACTGTAGGAGCAGCGGGTGGCATCCTGACCCCCCTTCCCCAAGATTCCTTCCACGTGGGAAAGAATAAAATGCTCTGTTCTGCTGTGTCATCACTGTCATTGCTTGTGTCCTTGATGTCTGAAGGCACTGTCTGCCACAGAAAGCCCTTGGAGAACATGAAGACCCAACCCTTGACCAAAATTTCTAAGGTAACTGGGAGCCTGAGAGATAGAGGGTTAGCAACACCCAGGGTCATTTATAACTGGAATGTCTGTGGTCAAGGTCTCCAGACTCTTAACTCCAGATCCCGTCCCTTTCCATTGTATGCTCTCTCTCCATGTCTGTGTCAAAAATGTATGTTTTCGGATGTGTTCATGTGTGTTCATGTATGTGCATGTGTGTGTTCTTGTGTGGAAGCCAGAGGTTGATGTTGGTTGTCTTCCAGCTGCCTGGGCTTTTGAGATAGGGTCCCTCGCTAAAGCTGGAGCTCATCAATTTGGCTAGGCTGGCCGGCCAGTGAGCTCTAGGGATGTGCCTCCATCTGGATCCCCAGAGCTGGTATTACAGATGTGTTCCTGGCTTTTTGTGTGGGAGATGGGGATTCAAACCAAAGTCACCAGGCTTTTGCAGATGTGCTTTTAGTGACTAAAGCAGCTCTCCAGCCCACCCACTCTTCCTTACTCCTTCTCTTCCTTCTTAAAAAAAAAAAAAATTAAAATCAACTCTATCCCATGCAGAGTAAAAAACCCTCCCCAACTCTTTGGCATTGATGCATACTGGTTCCTGGCCGGATGTCAGACATGTCGATGAGGGGTCCCGTGCTCTGGATGAGGGCCGGATGGTGCAAAGAGACACCAGTACAGAAGCTCTGTGGGTTGACAGCTTGGCTGAACTCGGCATCAGTCACCGGGATGGTGGCTTTGTCATCTCCTAGAGGGAGAGAGATAATCACCTGACGTCCTCCTCAAATTTGTATTTGTCTTTATCCAGTGCTGTTTCAGAGAGGTCAGAGGCTCCCTCCATTGGAAGAAGAGGAAAGTTGGCCCTTGAGAAGAGCTGTAGTGAATTCCAGGCCTGCTGAGTGGTGGATGCTGTAGCTAGACCCTGGGCACAGCCATGGGGCTCGAAGTCGTCCTCCATGGGCTGTGGCCTGGGGAAACACACCCAGAGCAGGTCACTCACCCAGCTGTTTGATGCCCTCCTTGTCCTCAATGAGCAGCTGGACCCTCGGGATGTCGATGTGGAGCCGTGGACCCTGGGGTGGCCCTTTCACAGGGGTGTCGAAGCTTCGGTTGTTCTTGCTGTGGAAGAAGGAAAGGAGGTGGGTGGCTCAGGAGCCAAAGAAAGTTGGGGCGAGGGGCTCTGAAGATCAAAGAGAGGACTGATCAACATCCTTTTGGGTGGCTCCAGGATAGAGGAGCAGGAGGAGGAGGAGGAGGAGGAGGAGGAAGGGGAGCAGGGGGAGGGGAGCCAAGAGAAAGTAGCTGAGTGACTCCTACCTTATCAGCATTTCTGCCAAACTCTTTGCATCTGCAAAACAGTAGAGAGAGGTAGCTGGGTGAGAATGGGGTTTGAGCGGGAAGAGCCACATGGACGAGGAGGGGACATTGTCTAAAATGACAATGGTCTGAAGAGTGGAAGGAGCAGGATAAAGCCCACGACACAGCCATGGTTTCCAGTTTGCTGCTGCCTTAGGTCTGGCTGCTTTTTCCTTAGTTGTTTGTTTTGTTTTATTCCATCTAAGAGAGGCTCATCCTAAAGAAGAGGGGGCATCCCCAGTGCTCTGTCTACTCCATGAATCAGCTATGATTTAACAAGATGCTATGGCATGTCGAATCCTGAGCCTTCCCCTTGGGGAAAGGGGAGAGTGTCGGATGAGACCGAGGCGGTTAGTGAGAAGCACTGGCTAGATGACTGAGTTCTCTCTCACACCAGCCAAGAGACTTTATGTTTTCCCTCAGAGCAGTGGTTCCCAACCGTCCTAACACTGCGACCCTCTAAGACAGTTCCTCATGTTGTGGTGACCCCCAACCATAACGTTATTTTCTTGCCACTTTATAAATGTAATTTTGATACTGTTATGTATTGTGATGTAAACATCTGATGTGTGACCCCAAAGAGGTCGTGATCCACAGGTTGAGAACTGCTGTTTTAGGGTATCTGGGCTCCAAAGTCCACAAATAGATGTGAGAGCCCATGCTATATCTCAAGGGAGCCTTGAATCTCACTGGGACTCTTTGGTGATGATACTGAGAGAGGAGGCAAAGGGTCTATTTAATGTATTAGAGCCCAGTAGCTGAGAGTGACTTGTCAGACTGGAGATGGTGCTATGCCTGCATCCAACCACCCATCTGCTTAAATATCCACCCAACTGCTCACCCATCTATCAAACTATCCATCCATCCACCCACCCACCCATCATCCATCTATCCATCCATCCATCATCCATCTATCCATCCATCCATCCATCCATCCACCCATCCATAATCCATCCATCCATCCATCCATCCATCCATCCATCCATCCATCCATCCATCCATCCACCTATCCACTGATCCAACTAACAGTGAATCCAACTATTTTTTTTTTTTTTTGGAGTCAGTCTCATGAATTCCAGGCTGGTCTGCTGGCCTCAAACTTGAATTCTCTGTGTAGCAAAGGATAATCTCAAATTTCTGGTTCTCACACACTAACGTCCCAAGTTCTAGCTTACTGGTGTATTCCGTCATGCCTAGCTTATGCAGTACTGAGGATCAAACCCTAGGGTACATGCATGCTAGGCAAGCACTTCCAACTGATCTATATGCTCATGCCTCCCATCTAACTATTTAATCAACAACCGTCCAACTATTGACTCATCTATGCAACAGTGCATTCAATATCTAACCATCCATCTTTCCACTTATATATCCAACTATCCATACCACTAAGTAACCACCCATTCAACTATTCTTATAATCATTCCACCATCCAACTATTCTTTTAACAAAATATATGGATGGCTATATCACAAATCAAATTGTTACCTGTTATCCATCAAGATACCCATCCTCCCATCCACTTACACACTCAACTATTTATGTATCCAAACCTTCACCAAACCATTCATCTCTCCATTCTTGTATTCATACTATTTAGCAACCACATAGTCAACCATCCATTTAAACATTCAGTCATCATCTAACTATCTCATTTGTCCAGGTATTCACTGAATGATCCATTCTTCCATTCTCTCCGGTCCTGAAGACCACAGAGAGGTTAGTAATTCCCTCTTCTGTGCTACTATTGTCCCCTGGCCTCTCACATTAAATAGTGAACTCTGTAAGTATATGGCTTGCCCCTTCTTCATCTCTGCATCTCTACCATTCAACAGTATCTACTTTGCATCAGACTCCAAACATTTGAGTGAGCAAACATGAAGTAACTAGTAGGTTCTGGGTCTATCAAGGAACATGAGAGTCGTTTACATCAGACTACGATGTTAAGTGTTTAAAGGGGGAAGTATTCAAATTATTCCACATTTGACACAACATGAAAACTTCCTGGACAGGAGCCAAACAAGGCCCTAGAGAGATGTATTTGTCAATGAATATGGAACTATTTGCATATGTTATAATCAATATGGCTTTACCAGTGTGGACCTGTATAAATGTCAGCTCTAGTTGGTGCAGGCACAAAATACCGGTGACACAGAAGAGAAACTATGAATAACCAAGGAGACTTGGTTTGAGTGGCAGGTATTCCTTTCAGGGGACACAAACTCAGTCTCTTGCCCAGGAGGTTCTGTGGTCCACCGAAGGGTGGCCAGTGTGGCTGGGAGTCACTACCCTCTCTCCCTGAATGCTGGTAGAAAAGTCCCCCACCTCGGAGCCTCTTCAGCCTTTTCTCCTTCCTCTTCTTTCGAACAACAAAGAGCAGTGCCACCCCGAGGGTGGCCAGGATGACTGGACAGCCGATGGTGAACAGCTTCTTCACGTCATCGCCTTCTCCTTGAGCAGACTTGATGGGTGGGATGGTGCCTGAGTGGGGTGGGGGGGGCAGAGAAGAGAACCAGGGGATGCTGTGAGCTCACAGAGTCCCATGGGTGGGGAAACCTGCTGATGACTTCTGTTGTCCTTGGTCTCCGACCCCCACCTCCCAGTGCAGAGCTGTAACCCCCCCCCTGTTCCCCTAAACTTTGGTTCCATCAGGGCAGTCATGAGCACTTACATAGCTTTTATGCTATATTAATGACTTTCTGGTTCTGTTTTAGAATTTTCCTGATCTCTCTCAGGGTTATTTTTCTGCCTGGTCAGGTTTTATGTTTAATCCTAGAGTGGGGATTGATGGATTACATTCTCACATCTGGCTGGACATGGGAGGAACAAAGCGAGGTGAAGTCATGTGGGGGATCCTGCAATCTCTCCCCCTGATGGAGAATCGCTCCTTTGTCATGCCCCAACCCTGTCCCTTTCACTCCCACCAAAAGCTGCATTTTCAGTCTCTGGTGCCTGCAGGAAGGCAAGGATAGACTCTACTAATATAAACTGCTGCCAACCCCGATCCTTGCCTGTTTCCCAAGCTGTGTTTAAGAATCATCTTCTACACGAAGACTTTCTTGTTGAGGCCTATCTCCTGAGACCGTTTCCTAAGTATGTAGGTGGACTTAATTTAGCTTGTGACAATTGGATCCTAAGAGCTTAGCTTTCTTTTTCTCCAATGCATCTCTGTCTCTGTCTCTTTCTCTCTGTCTCTGTCTTTCTCTCTGCCTCTCTGCCCCCCCTCTCATGTGTGTGTGTGTGTGTGTGTGTGTGTGTGTAGCATTTTTATGAGGTAGATATCAGTTAGGTGCTCCCCAAATAGCCATGGTCTTGCTATATTTCCCAGAATTCCTTGCACTTAGATTAGGGTCACATGATTAGTTGGAACAATAAAGGGTGAAAAACAAGTGATTTTTTTTTTTCTTAGCTAGAGCAAAGCCCTGGGTTTTGGTCCCCAACACACACACACACACACACACACACACACAAAGAAGTGATAAAAACCAGCCCCTTCAAGGCAGTTAAGAATTGATGTGCCTTTTATCTTGGGGTAAGGGCCATGTTCAAGATGACATAGCTAAAAGGTGATTGCCAATCAGCTCTCTCAGGACTTTCTCTGATCAAGAAAAGATTCTCCCCTGTGTGGAGCAACCAGGCCCTTAGTATTTGTGACTGAAGAACAGGCTGTTTATCTTGACTAATACACTTGGCTAGCCAAGTCATCCTGGAGCAGGAACTCGGTTCCATCTCGGCTTACCTCACCCTCTCCATCTCCCTGAAGCAATACACAGCAAGAACTGCATCTTGTTTAAAGACTTCCACCTGCCTGTCAAGACGGGCCGCCAGTACATCTGCCCACTTAGCCACCTGCTACCAACCGGATGGCCCCTCTATCTTGCTCCTTAGCCCTCTACCTTGGGTTTTATTCCTGTCTGCCTCTATTTATCCCTCTCTTTAGATACCCGGGGGCTGTCCCACCCCACCGTCTCCACTCACTGCCATCGTAGTCCAGGGTGGCAAACTGGGCGGTCTCATTGCCACAGCCGGCGCTGTTGCAAGCCCTCATGCGTAGCTCATACCACGTCGCCTCTCGAAGCTCTGTCAGAAACACATCTGTGGAGCTGTTGGCTCGGACGCCCTGCCAGGCCCAGGTCCCCTTGGGCCGGTACTCCAGGACAATGGCTGTGATGGGACAACCTCCATTGTTCCAGCCCTGCAGGTTAAGCCGAGCATGCGTGGAGTTGATGTGGGTGAAGAGGTGTTGGTCTTTGCTGAAGGAAGGCTCTGGGAGACCAGAAGGGGGAGGAGAGATGTTAGGGTGTTCTAGAAGGAAGGAAGGGGTCCTTCATCTATCTGGGAAGGCTTTTCCTGGGGCAGTTGGGATTATAGTAGGGCTGCTCCAGGGGTGGAGAGGCGAGAGGAGGAAAGGCCTTTCAGCAAGGGCCCAGCAGTGAAGGGTGAACAGTGGGAGGAAGGAAGGATGCCAACCCTCTGACCCTCCTGGTAGTAGGACCTTTTAGTTAATTAATTAGTTAGTTAATTAATTTTTTGTCAAGGTCTTAGATCAGACTGGCCTCTATCTCTCTATGCTGTCAAAGATGACTTTGAATTTTCTGATTCCCTTACTTCCACCTCTGAGTGCCAGGATTAAAGTTTTTGTGGTGATGGGGGTTGAACCCAGGTGGCCATGCACAGTAGCCACTCCCCCCACCCCTCCCAGTCCAGATCACTTTTGCCTGCCAATGAGCGATGAGCGTATCCCAAGATGCTTTAGTGATAGGAGCAAGGCTGAGTCTCCTCCCTCTAGCACTTGGCTCCTCTTTCTGTGTCTGTTCCCGCTGATGTCACGTTTGCCACCCTACCCGCCTCCCACCTGAGCCCCCGCTCTTTATTGCCACCCCTGACCCGGCCTCACCCCGCCCATGGGTCTTGGCCTCGATGATTTCGCTGATGCGCCCGGAGCCCACACTGTTCTTGGCTGCCAGCTTCACCTTGTACCACGTGCCACACTTGAGGCTGTCTAGCTTGAAGGAGCGCTCGCTGGAGCTGATGAACACATCCTTCCACTCCTCACTGTTGTCCACAGAGTATTGCAGCACAAAGCCTGCAGGAGGGGTTGACTCAAGTGGGGCAAAGCAGAGAAGGGCAGGACAGGAGAGACCCAACCTCGACTCCAGCAGAGGCCATAGGAATGGGCATATGCAAATGAGATTCAAAGCTGGAGGCCTGCCATCTTAGTGCTGGGGGAGTCTGGGTCTCTCCATAGCTCTCCGTTAGGTTAAGAGAGCTGGGAAGCTTACAACACTAACTGTTCTAGGAGGGGCAGGGAGTCCTTGACCAGGAGTGTCCCCATTTGGGGAGAGCAATTTGGAAGTACACTTTTAGCCCCACCTCAGACTACTGAACAAACGCTGAGCTGCGTTCTTACAACGATCTTTGCTGAGCCACACAGACCCTTGTTTGAGAGGCACTGATGCTATGTTTGCCTGCTTTGAAAGACTGGGAAGCCAAGGTCCAGAGAGGAAAGATCTGTTCTACTCACAAATGGAGGGGGTGGGGTGGGGGGGGGAGTGCTCTCCATGTGGTTCAATGCCTCACAGTCTGAACCACCCTCCAGATTCTCGGGGATTATGGGACCAAGTATTAGAAACAGGTGAATAATTCCCTCCCCTCCTTACCTCTGATGGAGCTGCCCCCATTGTCCCCTGGGATCCAGGTCAGGGTGATGGAAGAGGCAGAGGTTTTGGAGACAGTGAGGCGGGGCTGGTCCGGGGGAACTGCGAGGGAAAGCCACTGGCTCTCAGTGCGAAAGGTATGGAGTGTCCCAACAGGAAGGTGCCGGCTCTTCCCGTATTCCTTCCCATCCCTCATGCCTCCTCTCCTTTTCCCACCTCAGTTCCACCAAGATCTACCCACCCCCAACACCCAGGGTTGGCTTTCTCTGTCATTCAGTCTCTCTAGCAGGTTGAGACTCCTGTCCCTGTCACACCGCCTGCTTTGCAGAGTCTCACCTTGTACCAGAAGGTTGACAATGATGGTGTCAAAGCCACCAGTGTTGGTGGCTGTGCAGGTGTAATAGCCGGAGTCTTCAGCCTTCACAGCACGAAGCAGCAGTGTGCCGTTGGTGTGGATAAGCCGGTGTCCATCCAAGGACACGGGGATTGCTGAGTCTTCACTGCCAGACCGGGAGGTGGCGTGGGTTATGACACACCCTCCCTAGTCCTGCCTCACCCCCATGCCCCACATGTGAAGGCAAATGGAAGAAAGGCAGGAGGGGGCTTACAGGGGATTTCGGGTTCTTGGGGTTTTGTTCTGTACTTCCCAGGGATTTCCAGGGAACCCCTGTCTTTCTTCCCACACAGGAAGAAGGTTATGACTGGAGGAAGGGAAGCAGTGGTTTGGAAACTGCTATGAGCAGTGTCATATGCCCTGTAGGGCCACCACAGGGCACAGTGATGATGGTTAAGCAGCTTTCTGCCTCCCTGGAGCCACCCCACTCCTCCCGGGCCAACCACCTACCTGTCTTTGGTCCACTTCACAGCCGGGGCTGGATCTCCCACTGAATTGCAAGGCAGCCGGACATCTTTCATCCAGGGTGTTGTTACAGTGCCTCCAAATGAGATGATCTTTGCAGGGGCTATAAAGAGGAGAGCATGAGGGTCGCCCCGCTATTTATCCTTCATGTTCCCCTTAACCCCATTCACATTGCTCCCCAAATTGACAGTCCAAGTCAGGGGAGACGTTTGGGTAAACTGGCTGCTATGGTGGAGGTGGTCCTGTGGCAGAATGGGGACAAGGACCGATGGGACCCAAGGTCTGCTGGTTCTGAAGAAGATGGTGGGTGATGAGGATTCCAAGCCATCTAGGGAGGGATGGCATTCTAGCAGGGACAAGGTGCCCAGGAGAAGGGCATGTTGGGTAGGAGAGGATGTGTGTGTGTGTGTGTGTGTGTGTGTGTGTGTGTGTGTAAGTATGAATTTGTGTGAGTTTGTGTAAGCATGGCATAGCTGTGTTTGTGTAGGAATGGGTTGTGTTTGATGCTCACAGGGGCAGGGGACAGACTTCTGCTAAGAGCTCAGGACCTAGGACCTTGTCCTGGGAAGGGGGCAGGCTCTAGGCTCCTTTGCTTCTAAAGGAGGTGAGACCTGGAGAAAGGGTAGATGGTACCCTGAGAAGGAGGTAAGAAGGTGAGGCTGTGGAGACAGTGATATGCAAGGAGTTCTGACTCGAAGCTGCAAGGCTCAACACAGCACATCTCAGCTGTCTGGGATGGCCAGGCCATGCAACTGGATGGAAGGCTGCAAGGATGAGCCCATGGTTTACCATGGACCCTCAGGTGGATGCTTGCTGGCTCTGTCCCTGGGGCCCACAGGGAGGCTTCTCTCCTTCTAAGGCAAGCCAGGCCTGGGGGAGTCAGGTGAGCATGGGATTGGCTGGGGGAGGAGAAGGGGCAGGAAGGTGCCTAGAGGTCAGAGACATTGGAAGACTTGAGGCTCACTGTTGCCAGTTCCTCTGCCCCTTGGCCAAGGCAGACAAACGGCCATTGTTCCATTGGGTGAGTGACCCTGAGTTTTGGGTAGGGCCTCAGAGCTATCATTCTCTTCAAAGATTGGGAATACCTCTGGGTAGTCCCCCATGCCCAGATTGGGGATCAGTGAGGCCTGCCCTGAGAAGGTCTTGTTCCCCAGCCTTCTGGCGGATAATGGAGCACTACCAGAGAGAACCTTCTGCCTGCCCTCTCTGGTTGCAGCACGAGGCTCTCTCTCTGGAGTCCCAAAGGCCCCTTGGAAGCATCAGTGCACCCCATATCCTGAGATGCTCCTCTTTCAGGAGCTGAGTGCTAAGACCGAGGCTCTGCTGCAGATGGGGGCTGGAGGGGACCCTCAAGCCAGAGGAGAGTTAACAGCGTAGCCAGTGAGGGTTTAAGCGAGGGCCCCATTGTAGCTTGTTGCGTGACTTTTCCAGAGTCAGGGGGCAGCAGGGGGTTATTCCTTGGTGAATGCAGAAGGGAGGACTACTGGCCAACTCCCCACAGCCAAAGTCATGGGTAGCAGGGAAGGGACACAGCACCTATTTGGGAGGAGCCAGAATTCTGCAAATGAGTTTCTGGAAGCTTCTATCAGACCCTAGGCACAGGCTTCTCACCCTTGCCAGCAGGCTCGATGGTGACCTTCTCGCTGCTGTTCCCCCTGCCTGCAGAGGTGACCGCAGCCACCCATAGCAAGTACTGCTGTCCCCGGTTCAGGTGGGCGATCCGGTAGAAGAGCTGCTCAGGACTGCTCTCGTACTCACTGGGAGCCTGTGGGTGGAGACAAAGTCACACTAAGAAACAGAACCGGTGTGCCTTGACCCCTCGCCTGCCATTGTCCTTGGTGCCTTGGGCAGGATCTGTCCAGCACGTTCTTTCCCAGCTTGAGACAGGTAGTGGACAGCACTGTGCAGGGCTCAGCCCCAGGAGCTAATGGAGCCAGTCCTGCAGTCTTTGTAGGCCAACCTTGGTACCGGCTCTAGTGGCTGTGGCTACAGGCCAACACATATGGGCATTTTGAGTAAATGATGAGAAGCAGTCAGAGAAAGGAGAATGAGGGACTCGGGGTCCCAGGAAGACCACATGCAAAGAGAAAGGTTCTGTGGAGAAGCCAAATGATTGCCTTTGCCTTGTTAGGGCTGTAGCCAGCCCTCCAGCCTGTCCCCTGCTTAGTCACCTCCCCGCCCTGCCACCTAATTACACTTTTTCCTTCTCAGGATGGGGTAGAGAGGCAGTGGGGAGAGTTTTACTGGGCAGTACTTTATTAGTGATTATTAGTAGTATGGATCACTATATATATTTGTAGGTTACATAAATCTATAACATTTTTTTTAACCAAATGACAGTTTTGACAAGTTGCCAACAAAACAATATCAGATCCCAGTGGTTTTACCAGTTGCTTTGATGAAAAGATTATGTTGCCTTGGAAACCAAAGGCTCAGATATTGAAATGAATTTGAGAAGGCGCTTTTGATAAGCGCTAGTTTGTAGCCCTCCTGTCAGCCTCTTCCCTGGCCTCGGCCGGATGGGGCTGACTTTCATTTTATTTTATTTTATTTTATTATTTTTTTTTGGCCAGCCGCAGGGAATGGGGGAGAGGAGAGCACTAGGGCCCCTCTGAGATCAGGGCACAAGTCCAAGGAGGGGGAACAGTTCCTGGAACAGATGGGGGCCCTGAGGCCAGAGGGAGCTGGTAATTAGTTATCTCTGCAGTCGTGAGATCTTGCACGCAGGCTCTCCTGAACATGGCTGTGCGGATGCACACATGTGCTGAAAGATAGATGTCACCGAGGGACATTCTCCACGGCCAATGGGAGAGCTGGAGGACCCAAGGACTTGTAACAGGACAAAAGGAATGTCCTTTTCTTGGCCTCGGGCTGTCTGCAGGGAAATGTTGGGAGAAGGTTCATACACCCTTAAAATGTGCTCAGGTATCTTGTCACCGTCCCTCCTGCCTTCCCAGGGAGGGGTGGGCGAGTGATGCTGTGTCTAACCTTGTGCACAGTTCCTGTTGGGGGCAGGTGCAGGGCCACTCTGAGCCCTTTTTGGCTAGGGCATCTGGGGATGCTGAGTTCACGAGGGAGGGCGGTGCCTGAGCTCCCCCTCCCCACAGAATGGGGAGCTTAGTTCTTTTGCAAATTAGGAATCTACAACCTTATCTCTTCTGGGCTGTGACTCTGAGTCACCCAGAGGCAAGGAGTGCACAATTGTTTGAAAATCAGAGTGCAGTTCTCTGTGCTCATTTTCAGTGGGTGTAGAGGTGTGTGTGTGTGTGTGTGTGTGTGTGTATGTGCACACACATGCATGCTTGTGTGTGGAAATACATAGATGTGAGGGTAGATATTAAGTGCATGTGCTTGTGTGTCAGTGTGGATTTGAGAATACATTTGTGTTTACCCAGGGCAGTAAAGTATGTCTTTCGCTTAAAGGTCATCTTCTATTTTTTTGTGTGTGAGCATATTTGCGTATGTGTGCATGTCTATATCTGTGTGTATTCTCACACGTTTGTGTGGGAGTATGTGAGTGTGTGTGGGGGGGTCAGAGGCTAATACTTCAGTATTTTTTTCTCAGAAGCTGCGCACATTGCTGTGTGTTCTGACGGAGATGGTGTTTCTCACTGGGTCCTGGGCTTCCTCATTAGCTGAGGCTGGCTTGTCCTGGAGTCCAGGGATCTGCTGGCCTTCAGATCCTCAGACTGCTGGTGAGCCTCCTGCCTCAGTCTCCCCTGAGCTGGGAGGACCGCAGGTGTTGATCCTCTGCATCCAGAGATATAATGGCATTTTACCAAGATTCTAGGACTGTCGGTACCAAACTACCACTTTCAGAGAGAGCGCGGCATTTTACCAAGATTTAATGCCTTCCTTTTCATCTGGACTCCCTACACATCCCTTGAAATTCTTTTAAAATCATACTGTCATTTCTCCTAAATAAGACTTGGTGAATACAAAGTTATAGAACAAAAATCAAACTATGACCAAAAAAACCCCAATAGGTAACAGTTATATGTCTTTCTAATCATAGAGGCAAAAAACAAAACAAAACAAAAAAAGACTGATAAATTTAAGTTCTCTAAAAAAATTATCATACATCAATCAAATTAAAAGGCATGAATTTGCAGCTTCTTGCAATTTATACACTAGAACATGGCTGTTATCCTTAATATGGAAAGAATATTTAAAAATCAATAAGCAGGCTGGTGAGATGGCTCAGCAGGTAAGAGCACCCAACTGCTCTTCTGAAGGTCCTGAGTTCAAATCCCAGAGACCACATGGTGGCTCACAACCATCCGTAATGAGATCTGGTGCCCTCTTCTGAAGTGTCTGAAGACAGCTATAGTGTGTACTTACATATAACAAATAAATAAATCTAAAAAAAAAATCAATAAGCAAAGTGCAAGCAACCCAAATAGCCAGGATGAACACAAGAATTGAAAGTGACTCCAAGAAAAGACAACCTATAAGTATTTGCAAACAAACAACCCGAAAGAATTCTAAGAAGAAAAATTTAAAGTAAGACAACTATTAAAAATAAAATCCAAGTTGCAAAAATGAAATGCAAATCTGAAATCAGTGTCTATTCAGAAACCTGTGTGCTCTGTGGCACACGCACATGCCTCTGTGCTTCCGGAGAGCGACTTGAAGGCATGCACGCAGGGCCTCTGTGACCTGGAAATACAGACATATGCCCATGAAGCTTTGGGAAGAAGGTTCACCGGAGTCTTCTTTACAAGGGTGACAGCGGAGCAATGCTTCTAGGCAGGAGGGAGGCCTTGTGGACAGTAGGTTGTGCCACTCAAGAATGTGTTTGAGAGAAAGATGTAGATTAGCTCAGTCGATAGACTGCCTGATTAGTTAGTGTGTGCACAAAGCCTTGGTTTAATTCCTAGCACTGTGCTAACTCTGGTGTGTGTGTGTGTCTGTGTGTGTGTATGTGTGTGTGTGTGTGTGTGTGTATGTATGTATGCGACATGCTCATCTCAGAACTTGGAAGGCAGAGGGATCAAAAGTTATTAATTTTTTTCAAGGGAGGGTTTCTCTGTGCAACCCTGGCTGCTCTGGAACTTGCTTTGTATACCAGGCTGGCCTCGAACTCAGAGATCTGCCTGCCTCTGCCTCCCGAGTGCTGGGATTAAAGCCTCTAAGATCATCCTTAGAGCCTGGGATATGTGAAATCTTGTTTAAAAAAAAAACCAACACAAAACAAAAATAACAACAAAACCCTTCAATGACAATGAAAAATCCCACGACAACTACAAAAGAACACAGAAAAGAACCTTCTTAAGTTGAAACTTGTGCATGAAAAAGACATACATGTAAATTTTCTTTAATATTATGTAAAAAAAAACCACTCCAATCCCATAATCTCTGTGCTGATCAGTGTAGAAGGTTAGGCCTGGTGTTGTGTACAAGCCTGTGGTTTCAGCTCTTGGGAGGTGGAGGCAGGGAGGTCAGAGGCCCAAAGCCTTCTTGAGCTCCAAAGGGAGTATGAGGTCAGCCTGGGCTACAGGGAACCCTGTCTTACCCCACCCTCCCAAACCCAGAGGGCTGTTGATTAAGGAGGGAACCCAGTAACATAACTTTGTCTCTTGTCTTTTTCTGCACTTGAAGGAGTCACTTGAAGGAGTTTCTTATAGCACTTCTTTCTGTATGGATATTGTGTGTGTATGTGTGTGTGTGTGTGTGTGCGTGTGCGTGTGCGTGTGCGTGTGCGTGTGTGTGTGTGTGTGTGTGTGTGTGTGTGTGTGTGTAGGTCAGAGGACGGCATTCAGGAGACTGTTCTTTCCCTCTTCTGTGGGTTCTAACTCAGGTTGTTAGATTAATTTAACTCATGGCAAACCCCTTTGCTCAATGTGGCATCTCTCCAGCCTTGTTATTTACTTGTTTATTTTATATATTTATCCACTTAGTGTGCGAATGCATGTGTGCACACATAGAGGTCAGGGGACAACTTGTACAAGTTGATTCTCCCCACCATGTGGTTTCTGCAGGATTGAACTCAGCTCATCAGACTTGGTGGCAATCACCTTTACCCACTGAGCCATCTCTTTGGCCCTGGCTATTATTTTTGTCAAAAGGGAAACATGGCCACTGTACTGAATAAAGTATTTCGTAGAGTTTCAGCCTTTCTCATGCAGCTTTGGCTGCCCCGAGTCATTCACCGTGAGCCATGCACCTGTGTTGGCATGTTCAGATGCACACACCAGTGTGTACGAGAACACCCAGTCTCTTAGCCACCTGCTTCTAAGCCTGCATTTACGCCATGGTTTCACATGTTTCTCGCATGTGAGTGTGCTATCATCCTAGCGCCTGACCAGAGTTCTTCTCGTAAATAACTGGTAACACTGTCCACTTGGAATGTGGACTGCATTGTGCAGAGTGATACTATTTCCCATGGCAGCTCTCCCTGCAGACCTCACTGAGCTCGGGGTATCTCCCTCCCCTCAGTCCTCAGTCTCCCTGTGTAGTTGAACTGAAATTCTCATCACTTTGTATAAGCTTCGTGTGATACACTCCCCTGGAAGTCTTCCCTGAAAGAGGGGGTTCTTATATGCTCGGGACACAAAGAGCTGGAACAGGGTCTCTGCTGCATTTGGGATCTTGAATGCCCCACGTTTTAAGGGCTTGGTGTTCAGCCTGTGCTGCTATTATTGGAGGCCTGTGGAACTTTTAAGAGGTGCGATCCAGTTGGAGGGAGCCAAGTCATTGGGAGCATGTCCTTTTTCTTGCTATGTAGGCTTCAGTGAATGTCTTTTGTTTACCTCCCGGCTGTGAGCCTCTTACTCCCTGCCATGAGGAGGCCCCTCACCACCAGCACAGAGGCAGGCCACGGGGTCAACTGCTCATGGCTGAAACCTGCAAAGCTGTGAGCTAGAACAGACCTCTCCTCTTTAGACGTGACTCTTTCAGGTATTTTAAAATTTTATTTAGAAGTGACTCTCTCAGGAATTTTTCATAGTAATGGAAAGCCAACAGATGCAGTTCCAGTGTCCTTAGCAGTAGGAGAGGGGACGGGGACCAGAAATTGTGCTGACAGCTGGGACAGGATCCAAACCAATCTCTGGACACTCCCAAAGCCTGAATTAATCAGGAGGCCACCACAGACTGGTCCCTTAGGAAGACTTCATTATTGGCAGCGGAAATGACTGTAAAGGCCAAGCAAGAGCATGGCTACCTTCTCCCATCAGCTAGGAAAGGGGACATGCCACATGTTTTGGGCTTTATAATAGCAGCCAGGCTGTTAGATATTCAACCATCAAACATGCACCAGCGATTCTAATATTCTTGATAAGTGCTCCACAGCCTGGAATCCAGAGAGGAAAAGACACTACTCCCATGGTCTTTGGGGCCTCTGAGACCGAAGCAGTCAGCTGTGCCAACAGTTAATGTCCGTAGGCAGTTGGGTGACGGAGAAATAGGTCCCAGTAGGACTCAACAGAGGCAAAAGCTGGGTAGGAAAAGGATGGTGGGCAGTTTGGTGCTGTGAGAACTGAGAGAAAACGGCGAGGGGCGAAGGGGGGGGGGACAGAAGACATGCTGAAAACATTAATTGGTTAATCCCAAGGGTCTACGCTAATGCAGGGCAGCCCCAAGTGTGCAAATGGTGCGTGTGCCTGCATGTGTGCACAACACACACACACACACACACACACACACAGAGCTTAACACCAACAGAAGCATAGTGCTCCCAGGCACCCTCTGCAGACCCCGTGTTCACAGCAAGCCCTCTCCCAGGTACCCACTCTGCAAAAAGTGTCCTGAGCTCTAAGAGCTCGCAGCCCAAGCCTCCGCCTAGGATGTCAGTGGACAGCACCATGCAGAAACACAGGAATACAAGCATAAGCAACAAAGACACTCTAAAGCCAAAGCGAAGAGCGAGAATGAGCTCTCCCGGTGTCTCATACCACTGATGAAAGCCACTGACACAAAGTAGGGCTGAGTGACAGGAGCCAGATGTATAGCAGGGCTCCATCCACACTGACTGAGAGAGGCAGCATTCATCCAAACTGTGGAGTTGGGAGGGTGGAGGTAATGGAGAAGCCTCAGAGGGTCTTTGGGGTGCTCTAATGTCCTGTGCTCCGTCTGAGTGCCACCATGTGGGCACGCTGCCAACATGGCATTGCATGTGGCAGTGCCCATGAGGACAGTGAGGATGCTTATGAACCCATGGGCTTTCTCTCTGGGAAGAGACTCCTGGCCTCCATGGTGAGGAGCCGTGGTGCTCACTCCAGAAAGGTGGTTCACAAAGCCCACAGGATATCTGACGAGGGAGGGGTGACAGTGGCCCGGCAGCTACAGGCTGCATTCCTGGCTCAGAAATCATGCAGATCTGTGGCTGATGGCAAGCTGCCATTATAGAGGGCAACACTTCCTCCTGCCCCTTCCCCAGCCCTAAGCCCTGACGGCCCCACGCCTGAGACGTGCTTACAGGCTGTTTCCCACTGCTGAAGCTGCCCAGGGCAGGGGTTTCCACCTGCTCCTGTCCGAGGAAAAGTTGTGCTGCAGAGAAGACACTTAGCTGGGTGTCAGAAAAGGAGAGGGGAAGGAAGCATATTATGGGGTGTGGGCATATGCAATGCTTTGCCCACCCCGTCCTCTCTTTCTTCTCTCTGGGGACTCTGAATTCCCGGTAGAATTCTGACTCGTGCTTGTACCTCTGCCTGGGGTGCACAGCAGCCAGGATCAGGGAAGATACTGCAGACTCTTAGGCTCTTGTCCCGATGGAAGCCCAGGCCCTGGTCAGAGATGCCCTTACCCCTATCCTGGTCCCACCGATCCTGTTCCTTGCCTAGTCATTTGCCTCCAAACCTGGAGGACCCTGATGAGAGGCCATGCACTCCCAGAGTCCACGGAACGGCCAGTCCCTGGAAGTGCCTGTGGTCAGGAGGCTGGAAGAGCAGAGTTGAGTGGCTTTTCTTTTTCTCTGTCTGCTTGGCTGTGACCCACATGATTCAAGAGGGGCTCCCAAGCTGTGACAAGCTCGCAGTCTCTGTAGAAGATGCCTAGCCCATGATGGATAGCATGCAAGGGTTCATCCATTTTGGAGCAACCAGTACCCAGACTTAAAAGCAACTTGCAGATGTAGATTATCTTCTAATGTGTGGGTCCCAGGGCTTAGACTTAGGTCCTCCAGTTTAACAGTTGGCACCTTCACCCAGTGAGCCATCTTGTCTAGCACCCATTCTGAACTACAAGTCCCAGAAAAGCATAGATAAGTCCCACAGTTTGACTGACGGGTTGTTCCTAAAAGATCTGCTCCCTTGTCCCCCTCACCACTTACCGGCTGGCCGGATCCAGGGCTGGAACAGAAGATGGTGTATTTGCGGATCACCCCATTGGGCTTGGTTGGGGGCAGCCAGGACACGACCACACTGCTAGCTGATGAAGGGACAGCTTTGATGCCAGCAGGGGGCCCTGGAACTGAGTAGAGAGAAGATCTGGTCAGTCTAGAGAATACAGCTCATGCATGGGAAACAGTGGTGGAGGGGGGACTGAGTGAGTCTTGGGGAGCTCCTTAGAGGGGACCCTAGAGCTTTGGGCTAGAGAAGGAGGGCCAAGCATGGCCTACAGGCAGAGGGCAAGGGGATCATGAGGGGGGTGTTACAGGCTCTGAGGTGGAGGCTGGCAAAGGGGCCAGCTTCACAAGTGTTTGGCCAGAGAGGAGTGGGACACAGGAAGAACGCATCTGCTTCCTCTGACTTTAATCCTTACACCCAGAGCCCTGACAACCGACAGGCCCATGTGTGGCACACTACCCCACAGATGCGAGGCACTCTGCCCCTTTAGGCCTGTGACTTCCTCTAGGCTGGGACCAGGAACTGCTTTTTGCTGTGTGCCTAGGGTATTGTCTCGTGTGCTGGTGAGGTCTTTTCTGTTTTCAGGGAACTATACCTGGCAAGTGAACTCAGAAATCCACCCCAGAGGCTCATACAGACTCGGGGTGGCCCTGCCTCTCAGGACTGGAGGCCCAGGGCTCCTTTCCAGGGCAGCTTTCTGTTCCATCCACACTCCCCACCTTCCTTTCTCCACTCAGTTGCTCTCTTCTCTTCCCACCCCTGCCATTTTTTTTAATATATTCCTTTGGGGGTAGTAATTGTACCCTATTCAATTTTTTACCGTACCTCCCCCAACCTCGGTGACTCCACCCACGTGGAGATGAGAATTAATGTTGTGGTGAGAATTAATGTTAAGTAAAATAAAGCACCCAGAACATTGGTACTGCACAGAAGACTCTCAATAGATGGTGAGAGTCACGGCTTTTGCCTCCTCGCTGCCAGCTCTCAGCATGTGACCCACAGTGACTTCTCCCTAGGAAGTGGTCAGTGATTTGGGACCAATTAAAGTGATCCTCTTCAGGAGCAGCATAGAACCTAGAGGCTGAGAGGTATCCTTGGCCCCATCCTCCTTCCGGGCTGCAGTATCCTGTTGTCAGGAATTGCTGTGGTTGTGATGTGCAGAAGTGTATAGATGACTCTGGGGTAAGTGAGGTTGTGTCTCTTTGCACACTTTCTCCCTGTTATTAAAAGTTGTGTGTTAAATCCACAATTGTGCATTTGTTTATTTTGCTGTCTATCATACATCTATATCATCTATCTATCTATCCATCTATCATCTATCATCTATCTATCTATCTATCTATCTATCTATCTATCTATCTATCTATCTATCATCCATCTTCCTAGCATCTATCTTTCACTATCTATGTATCTATGTATCACCTATCTATCTATCTATGTATCAGTCTTCTTCTTCTTCTTCTTCTTCTTCTTCTTCTTCTTCTTCTTCTTCTTCTTCTTCTTCTTCTTCTTCTTCTTCTTCTTCTTCTTCTTCT
>NC_034599.1:40863580-40869300 GCF_900095145.1 Mus pahari | reverse complement strand
TCTGCCTCCCGAGTGCTGGGGTGTATCAGTTTTCTATCATCTATTTGCCTATCACCTGTTTACTATCATGCATGCATGCATGTATGTATGTATGCATGTATATGTCTACCTGCCATTTGTCTATATTATCTATCTATCTATCTATCTATCTATCTATCTATCTATCTATCTATCTATCACCTAATTATCTATCTGATATTTTTGAGATCAGATCTCACCAGTTGGCTTTGAATTCATGATCCTCCTGCCTCTGCCTTCCAGTTGCTAGGAAGTTTATGTGCCATCATGCTTGTTTCTTTGCCTAGTAGATGGAGTCTTGTAACCATGTGTCCTTCTTTTGTATCCTAGGTCTGATATTAACATACTAGTCTCAGACAGGTGTCATGCTATTCTTTGTATTTGTCTATCATTTCATTTCAAACTCACCTCTGTATGTTATCTTGTATGTGTGCACGTGCACATATGCCACAGTGCATGTGTTCATTCTCACCTTTCACCGAATTTAAAACAGGCTTTTTCTTGTTCTTTTACTTCTGCATATGCCAGGATAGGAGGTTATAAAATTCTGGGACTTCTCCTGTCTTTGCATCCCATCTTACCACAAGGAGCTCTGAGATTTTGGATTAACTGTTTTACACGGGGTCTGGTGATTCAAACTTAAGTCTTCAGCCTTACTTGGCAAGCACTTTACCCAGTAAGCCATCTTTCCATCTCCTTTATACATCTTTATGCTTTAGATGTCTTCAGTATAGTATGCATTTAGATTTTGCTAATAATCAGTTTGACAGTCCTTTCTTCTAATCGGATTTACTCAGTTTACTTTTAATGCAATAACTGACACACTTGTGTTTAAACCTATCCTCTTAAAAATGTTTCCTACTTGTTTCACTTCTTAGGTTTCCTTCTTCTTTGCTTTTGTGACTTCTTCTGAATTGAGTATTTTGGAAATGATACTTCTTGGGCTGGAGAGCTGGCTCAGTGGTTTAGAGCACTGTTGCTCTTACAGAGGACCAAGGCTCAATGCCTAGCATCAAAAGTGTCTTACAACCATCCATAACTGCTGTTCCAGGTGATCCAATGCCCTCCTTTGACCTCTGTGGCACCAGAAACACACATAGTGTACATATATACTCACAGGCAAAATATTCATATATGTATGGATGTTTTATACTGCATGTATATGTTTTTTACACACACATATAAAATTTGCATTTATATAAATAATATTGCATTTCTTATTAGCCTGACTTTAGACAAATTGGTACCAGCAGAGTGGGGTATTCCTGTGACAACCTGACCATGTTTTGGGGAGGACTGTGGAAGGACTTTGGAACTTTGGACCAGAAGATCCATTTGGTGTTAAGAACTCTGTGCGATGTTGTGTAGCTGGAGCTGAGAAGACAAGGTGTGTGCTACAAAGGGCATGGCTGGAGAAGTGANCCAAGCCCTTGGAGGAGCCCAGAAGATCATGAGTTGGATCCCAGACACTGGACAGTTGGAGTTTGATTTTGCTTTTCATTGTGACTGTGCCCTGATGCTTTTCCCTTTGAAGGAAGTATTTTAGTGGAACCCACAGTTAAGAGACTTTTAATTGTAAAGACTTTGGATTTTAAGAGAAATTGAAATTTTAGGAATTTGTAAAGACTGTGGGACTTTTAAAGTTGTTTAGATCTTGGGGATGAAAAAGCAACTAAGGGTTGAGGCTTACTAGTGATGTGTTTGTGTGTCAAGTTGGCAAGGGGTCAATTGTACTGGCTAGTTTTGTGTCAACTTAACACAGCTGGAGTTATCACAGAGAAAGGAGCTTTAGTTAGGGAAATGCCNCCATGAGATCCAGCTGTGGGGCATTTTCTCAATTAGTGATCAAGGGGGAGAGGCCCCTTGTGGGTGGGGCCATCCCTGGGCTGGTAGTCTTGGTTCTGTAAGTGTGCAGGCTGAGTATGCCAGGGGAAGCAAGCCAGTAAAGAACATCCCTCCATGGCCTCTGCATCAGCTCCTGCTTTCTGACCTGCTTGAGTTCCAGTCCCAACTTCTTTCAGTGATGAACAGCAATGTGGAAATGTAAGTTGAATAAAACCCTTTCCTCCCCAACTTGCTTCTTGGTCATTATGTTTGTGCAGGAATAGAAACCCTGACTAAGACAGATGTCTTCAGTATAGTATGCATTTATATTTTTGCTAATAATCAGTTTGACAGTCCTTATCTTCTAATCAGATTTACTCAGTTTACTTTTAATGCAATAACTGACACACTTGTGTTTAAACCTATCCTCTTAAAAATGTTTCCTACTTGTTTCACTTCTTAGGTTTCCTTCTTCTTTGCTTTTGTGACTTCTTCTGAATTGAGTATTTTGGAAATGATACTTCTTGGGCTGGAGAGCTGGCTCAGTGGTTTAGAGCACTGTTGCTCTTACAGAGGACCAAGGCTCAATGCCTAGCATCAAAAGTGTCTTACAACCATCCATAACTGCTGTTCCAGGTGATCCAATGCCCTCCTTTGACCTCTGTGGCACCAGAAACACACATAGTGTACATATACTCACAGGCAAAATATTCATATATGTATGGATATTTTATACTGCATGAATATGGTTTTTTACACACATATATAAAATCTGCATTTGTATAAATAATATTGCATTTCTTATTAGCCTGACTTTAGATTAATTGGTTATTCAACAAAAAAAATTTTTTTTTTTTATTTTGAGATAAGGACTCTCTGTAACCCTTGTGGACGTTGTACATCGTGGTGCGCACTAGGCTCCGCACCACGATGTACAACGTCCACAAGCAGTCCGCCTGCCTCTGCCTCCCGAGTGCTGGGATTAAAGGCGTGCACCACCACGCCCGGCTAAATTCTTTCAGCCATTGCTGGAATGAAGATGTCTTCTTTAAAACATTATTTTGTTGTTTAGATTTTTTTCCCCATCATTTTATGTATGTGAGCATTTTGGCTGCATGTGCATGCCTGTAGAAGTCAGAAGGGGACCTAAGATTCTCTGGAACTGGACTTACATATGGTTGTGAGCCATGACATTGGTGCTGAGAATTAAACCCAGGTTCTCTGTTAGAGTAAAAATCCCCCAAACGGCTGAGCCCTGTCGCCAGTCCTCTGAATGAACATGTCTTCGTTTCATTTTTTTTTTTCAAGACAGGGTTTCTCTGTATAGCCCTCGCTGTCCTGGAACTCACATTTTATACCAGGCTGGCCTTGAACTCAGAAATCCACCTGCCTCTGCCTCCTGAGTGCTGAGATTAAAGGCGTGTGCCACCATGCCCAGCTTGTCTTCATTTCATTTTAATCTTGAAGCATAGTCTATGTGAGACATCACAGGTCATAATGATTTCCTTACATATAACTGATGCTTTTTTTTTTTAAAGTTGTTTTTAGCTTCCAACAAGTTTGACAAGTTGGTTGACAATCTTATTGCTTCTTCCTTTTGGTTGCTTCTAAGACTCATTCATTCACTCTCTCTCCATCTCTCCCTCCCTCCCTCCATTTTCCTGCTTGATTATATGGTGTTTCAGTGTGTATTTCTTTAAGTTGCCATCTACAGAGTTAAAACATCTTGGCTTTGTGGCTTGATAGTGCTTATCATCCTTAAGACATTTCCAGAATATTATCTCCTACTTCTCTTTCTCCTTTTTCTGGGCTGTCTTCCACATCTCTATATCCTTGATACTCAGAATAGTCCATCAGCCAGCATGGACATCAATTGGGAACATGTTAGACATTTGAAAACCTCAGGTCTTATCCTTGGCCAATTGAACCAGAATCTGGGTTTTAACATGATTCCTGATTGATATGTGTGCATATTAAGCTCAAAGATAATTAATTATAGATAATCTCTCTATGTGTTAGCGTGGCCATTTTTACTGTCTAGTCCACTGGTTCTCAACTTTCCTCATGCAGCGACTCTTTAGTACAGTTCCTCAGGTTGTAGTGATCCCCCAACCATAAAATTGTTTTTGTTGCTACTTCATAACTGTCATCTTGCTCCTGTTATGAACTGTAATGTGTATCTGTGTCTTCCAGTGGTCTTTGGGGGTTGCAGTCCACAGGCTGAAAGCCATGGTTCTAGGCATTTGACCATCTGCACTTCATTTGCTTCTTTTCTTTTGCCTTAACTTCCAATTCAAAATTTATCTCTTTAGCTGTGTCTAATGTACTTTTAAACTCATTGACTGAGCTCTAGATTTTGATATTAGTTTACATTTTTTTCCATTTGATAGGTTTATTGCAATTTTTAGCCTTGCCAAACATAATTGTCACAAAGTCCATGTTTGGTCACTTTTGAGTGTGGAAATTATACATTCCTTTGTGTATTTTTTCCTAGTGGCTTTTCTTTATTTGCTGATTCTGTCCCACTAAGTTTTATTGTGTACCAGCATAATACTTGCCAAACTGTGTCAGTAATGTGAGAATTCAGATGGTTACTGTACTGGCTAGCTTTGTGTCAACTTGACACAGCTGGAGATATCACAGAGAAAGGAGCTTTAGTTGGGGAAATGCCCCCGTGAGATCCAGCTGTGGGGCATTTCCTCAATTAGTGATCAAGGGGGAGAGACCCCTTGTGGGTGGGACCATCTCTGGGCTGGTAGTCTTGGATTCTATAAGAGAGCAAGCTGAGCAAGCCAGTGGGAGGCAAGCAAGCCAGTAAAGAACATCCCTCCATGGCTTCTGCATCAGCTCCTGCTTTCTGACCTGCTTGAGTTNCAGTCCTGCATCCTTTGGTGATCAACAGCAGTGTGGAAATGTAAGCCGAATAAACCCTTTCCTCCCCAACTTGCTTCTTGGTGATGATGTTTGTGCAGGAATAGAAACCCTGACTAAGACAGTTACCATCTACCCAAAGAGAAGGTACATTCTAGACATTAGCAATTCTGGCGTCCTTAATTCACCTGGACACTTTAATTCAAATTATAGGTCTGAGAGAAACATGTACGCTTGGCTTATGTTAATCCTGGACTCTAAGGCATGTTTGTACTTCAAGGTTTTGATTTAGGGAGAGTGATATTCACTAGACAGACTTAAACTCCCCAGCAGGCCCTGGCCTCTAATTTGTGTTCTCCTAGAGCTATTCAGTGTCTCAGTCATGGCCTCAAGATTCAGAAAATGTCCCTTAGGGAAAGTGGGCTTCACATCAGGGCTCTCTTCCTGAGTCCTGATCCACCCTGGAGTCCTGGCTCAGTAACTGACTCTCTTGTCAGCAGTATGATAACCTTTAGGCAGGCGTTAAAAAAAAAATCACTTGGTTTCTAGCTGCCTTCAGCAGGAAGGCAGAAATGAGTCTCCTGGCCCTCGGCTCTTACCCCTTCACCTCCTCCTCCCACCAGCTGCTGCCCCAGCATAGAAGCACCACACAAGCTTCTGTCCCTGGTCCTTACCTGACTCTGCTCAACAAGGGCTGTCCTCCCAGAATGCCTCTACTCCTGCTCCTCCCTCAGCTAAAGGCCTTTAAAGCAGTCTAGCATGAAGTTTCACATGGCTTTGGTTTCCACAGGGAAGGCAAGGAGTAGACAAGAAGCTCTGTAGTTTAAGAACTGAATCCAACCAAGACAGCCTGGAGCCAAGAACAGGCTGAGTTCTGCACTTAGAAGAGAATGTGACTTCTATGTTTGTACTTTTCTTCCCCTTCTTCTTCTTCTTCTTCTTCTTCTTCTTCTTCTTCTTCTTCTTCTTCTTCTTCTTCTTCTTCTTCTTCTTCTTCTTCTTCTTCT
>NC_034599.1:40848440-40863495 GCF_900095145.1 Mus pahari | reverse complement strand
CTTCTCCTTCTCCTTCTCCTTCTCTTTCTCCTTCTCCTCTACCTCTTCCTCCTCCTTCTCTTTTTTCTTCTTTTTAAAATGATTTTATTTGTATATTTTTATTTTATGCATATGGATGTTCTACCTGCATGAATGTATGTACTCCGGGTGTGTGCAGTGCCTGCAGAGATCACAAGAGACTACGGATCCCCTGGAACTGTAGTAACAGATATTTTGAGCTGTGTTGTTGGATCTGGGAAGTGCAAGTCTTCCTAAGTGCTCAACCACCGCTCCAACCCCCTTTTTCTTGTGTGTGTGCATGTTCATGTGTGTGCTAGTGCATGGATGCATGAATGTGCAGACCTGAGTGAGGGCAAGCACAGGTGGCCATGTTCCTGAGGAATTCTCTACCTTGGTTTTTGACATAGGGTCTCTTACTTGGACCCAGAGCTTGCCAATTAGGCAGAATTAGCTGGCTAATGAGTCCCAGGGATCCCTCTGTCTTTACCTCTTTACCTCTGGGATTACAAGAGTATGTTGCCATACCTGGCTTTCTATGTGGGTTGTGGGGGATCAAACTTCAGTTTTTATGTTGTATGGCAAGCATTTTTAAGAGTGAGCTATCTCCCCAACCATGTATATTTTTATATTTCTTTTGGTTGCATCTAAAAGATTTGAATTTCTTTTCCTTAGGAAAAATGTAAAATCCCAAAGGGATGTCGGTCTTAAGACCTTCAGATTCATCTACCTGGCCAAGGTGCCACAGACGGGCTGTGCTCGGAACAGGGAACGCTCTGCTCTCCCCGCCAAACGACTACAAACAGGAACAGAACATGTCAGATGCATGCCAAGTCACAACTGCTGTTTGGGATGAGTCTTATTTGATGCTACACCCTTTCCGACTTTGGGACACTGAGTCTCTCCCCTGTTGTGTCATTGATCGCACCTTGTTAGCCACAAAGCAACTATCATTTTCTGTCACTGCAGGTTGCTTCTACAGAACTTTCTAGCCATCTCGCTTCTTTTAGTTCAGCGAGGCACCACTGTTCCCGCTTTATGATACAGAAACTGGGAGTGGGCGGCAAAGGCTTGAGACCTGACGACAGGACTGAGCCAGCTCTTCTGTGGAATTGGCTAGGACCCTGTCCACACCATGCATCTGTCTCCTAAAGGTGGGAACAGTGTCCCCAACTCCCACTCTAAGCCTGGATCCTGTTGTGTGTGTTCCTGAGTGGCCCTGAGAGTGACTTTGGGTGGACTGTTGATGGCTCCTGGAAGGGCAGGATGATGTCTGAGGCCCCTGGGCTCCCTTGGGGCCTCGCTTTGGTTAAACACAGGGAGATGCTCATGGCTGTGGCATTGACTAAAGTGTCAGGAAACTTACAGACCTCAGCAAACCATTTCCAAAGACCAGGGAGATGCTCATGTAGCATGATCCCAGGTTTTATGATGGGACCAGGCTGGGTGAGAAAGCTTGGTTTATTCTTTACCCAAGGGCAGGTGGCTCTGCCCAGAGCTGTCCTAGGAAGCTATGACAAGGTTCATGACAGGTACGTGTGGCAGGAGGGTTGGGAAATGCTGGGAAAGACTGGGAGTGGATACAATTTCTCCCCAACATTCAAAACTCTGACCCTTACAGAATCTCTGCCAAACATCTGGGTAGACTCTAGATCCCATGTCTCCATATTCCTGGAAGAAACCTAGGCCGAGTAAGAAGGACACCATGATGCCAACGATGAGTACTGTTTTGCCTACTGTGTTCCAGGCACTCCTCAGCCAAATTCGGCCTTTCTAAGGACAGGGCACCTGACCCAGGGCATGCAGTTAGGAAACAGCCAAGGGCTCGTGAGATGTCTGATCAGGTAAACACACATGGTGTGCAAGCCTCGAGATGTGAGTTTGATCGCTGAAACCCATGCTAAGACAGAAGGAAAGAAACAATCTCACCAGGTTGTCCTCCGACCTCCACACATGTGCTATGACATGCATGCATGCACACGCACATCACATACACACATATCATAACAATATCAGAGTACTCGGGCAGGATGGGGAAGAAATGGATGGGCAGAAGCAGGAGTCCAGAGTTGTGTGTGGGGTATGGGCCAGGCCACCTTCTGCTTCAGTGCTCTCCCAGACTTATGCAGTTCTGGGCCCCCGTTGGAAGCCCAACCCTTCTCCCCACGGGTCCCTCCATGGTTAACTCTGCCTCCAGCCTGCATTTATTCACACTATATTCCTGAGTTTGGCCCTAATTCTGCTCAATTGGGAAGAGCCTAGTGATTACAGCTCCACATGGAGGCCAATTCCATTTGTCTGCCAGTGAGTTCAAGGTCCGACCACACTGGGGCCTCAGTGGGATGACCACCAAGTCCTTAACCCTGACTGTATTAGGTAGCATTCCTGATCCCATACCAACTGCAACATCCGTACCTAGAGGAAAGTAGTCTGTGTCTGGCAGGGGAGTAGATGCTTCAAAAGGATGCCCTGTGGGTGGTGCCGGGAGGGGAATTGTCAGAGAGCAGAGGGGTAAGGGAGGTGGCAGTTGCTTAGGTGTTCCAGCATTCATCTCAGAGTGTGTCAACAAGCTCCAAACCACCCACCAAGGGCCCAAAAGGGGCAAGAGAAAAAATGGTGTCCTGCTCTTGCCTTGCCCCCAGGATAGTGGCTGGAAGCAAGTAGTATATATGTGGGGTGTGCTCCAAGGAGGTCAGTTCCTGAGGGCAGAGTGGGAGGTCATTCTCGGACTTACCATCTTCCTTGGTCTGGATGTAGAGCACGCTGCTGCGCACACCATCCCCAGCCTGCGTGTAGGCGAGCACCTGGACGCTGTAGTTGGTGAACTTCTCCATACCCCGAAGCTCCACTCGCTCCCTTGTGGTGGTGACATTCTGCATCTCGCCCCACTCTGTGGAAACAGGCCTCTGATCATGAGGCTGGCCCTGTCATGCTTCTGCCAGCCTGGGTTCAGACCTCTATTCTATAGGGATGAGGGCTAGATGGCCACCTGCCAGGCAATAGACCTGGGCCACTGTCCCTAGACCATATCTCTCCCTAAGCGTCTAACCAGGACCTGAGTATGTGCTGCCTTTGAACCTCAGTTGACCTTGTACCAACTCCCCTCAGTGACAACCAGGTAGAAGCAAAGGGCTCAAGCCAGGTGGTCAGGTGACAGTGCAGTATATAGGGTCCAGAGGGTGAGAGCACCATGCCCCATCATGTTCAAAGATTCAAATCTTTGAGGCAAGGGGATGGCAGAGGCCCGAGTACAGGAAGCAGTGCTGACCTGTCTGGGACATATAGAGAAACCTAGGAAGATCAGCTTGTCTAAGAGTCCGGTGGTCTTTGGAGGATAGAGAGGCCAATGCAATATCTTCTCTGAGTGCTGAGTCAGAAAGCCTTGGAAAAGAGAAAGCAAGCTCTGGAAGGAGCCTTACTCTGACACAGTTTAACGGTCACATCTGTTTGTTTGTTTTTTAGAGACAGGGTCTCTCTGTATAGCCCTGGCTGTCCTGGAACTCTGTAGACCAGGCTGGCCTCGAACTCAGAAATCCGTCTGCCTCTGCCTCCCAAGTGCTGGGATTAAAGGCATGCGCCACCACTGTCTGTTTGCTTTTTTTTTTTTTTTTTTTTTTTGATCTGGGCTCTCAGTATGTAGCTCTGGCTGGCAGGGTGGCCTGAGATTTCACATCAAAAGGTCTTGGGAGACCTTTAGGGGTCAAGCCAGAAGACTGAAGCTTCCTGGCTTTGGTAGGAGAAAATGGATCAGGGATGTCCTTCCAGCAGAGTCCAGGTGGGGAGGGAGGTGCCAGTGATCTGGACAGGTAGCTGTGAGCCACACCCCCAGGTCCTCTGGAGAGGACAGTGCTGGCCCTTGGGAGGCATGATGTTCAGGACTAGGATGCAAGCTCATCACAGGCCCCTGTGCTCTGCTGAAGTGAGTGAAACTTTTTTGTTCATAGATAAGGATGCCTAGGCTAAGGCTCTGCGGCCTACGGACTTCCTTGTCCTAGAAGATCTTAGTGTATACCACTGGGCATGGAAGCAGATGTGTTTGTTGGGGCTCCATAGACCTGCCAGCATCTGAGGCAAAGAAGGTTCCCCTAGGGTAACTCTTCCGCTTGCCTCTCGCTGTCCTCATATTACTGAGGGCTTGGCCCCTACCCTCACACACCCCAGGTTGCTCCCTGCATTGGACTCACATCTTGGGCCCCACCCCTCACACTCCCCCAGGTCCCTGCTTGAAGTTGGACTCACATCTTACTGCCCATCTGGGTTTACTGATGCCTGAGTTTGGTCAAGGGGCGGCTTCCCTAGGTTTGAATAAGTCTGCTTCCTCCCTCTGGGCCTAGATGAAGATAGCTTCCTGCAGGTACTAATACTGGCCACCCTCTCTCCCTTCACTGAAAACAGCCCCTCAATACACAGTTGTGTATGCCATCTGTTCCTCAACCAAGAAGGCCATATAAAAGTCCCAATAAAAACATGTTGTTAGAATAGCAAATGTACCTCAGCATCCTGATGTGTGCTGCTGTCTAGGTGTGGTTAGTACCTACTGTCCCTCACCTGGTAGGTGGCCTTGTATATGACCTTGACCCTGGGTCTGGCTCTGGTTCCAGACTAAAAACGACACGTGCAAATGGACCCTGGCCTACTCTCTTACTGTCCCATCATACTCTTGAGGCTTCCATATGTGTGCAGAGGGGGCTGCACTTGTACTTGACACACTGCTGAGAGCTGTCAGCTCTAACCAGGCCTGGAGTAAACCCCATCAGCCTGGACCCAGCCACCAATCCCAGAAGACTTACCTCCATCAACGTAGAGTGACCAGAAGATGACCCGGTAGCCTTTGAGGACACCATTGAGGGTGCTTCGTGGGGGCTCTGACCAGGAGATGACAGCCACGTCAGAAGTGATGGACAGAGCTCGGACATTCTCTGGGGGCTGGCTGGGCACTGCAGAGGGGGGAAATCAACAGTCAGTTATGGTATGAGAGACAGCATAATGTATGCATCTCAGATTGGGCCATGTTGCCCTACATGGTAGGGATATAGAGTTAGATGATTGGAGGGACTGTCCGACACAGCTCTGGGCGCTGTACTGCTATTCAAATCTCCTCTGCTTCAGTCTGAAGCAGCTAGATATCTCTCCAAGTCTCAGCTCCCAGGTTTCTGGGGCATGGTGGTCCTGGTTCTGTTAGATTCTGGAGGCGGGGAAGAACTTGGGAGCAGTCCAGGCAACTCCTCAGTAGGCCATGACGGAGAGCTCACGAGATGAATGCGGTGGCTTGGGAGACCAATCAAGTCCCATTCTGTAATTTAGCTGAGGGCTGCCAGCCCCTTGGTGCTCATTGACCATAGATGGATCTGAACCCAGGTCTGACCTGGAGGATTCTTTGTTCTGGGGCTAAGCTGAAGGGAAAGAGAAGAATGGGGATTTCAATGGACGATGGTATAGGGTTGGAAAGTTCCCACGGACATCACCAGGACTTCTGGGCCCATTATTTCTTGCCTTATGCCCACATAAGAGCATGCCCAAATGTCTAGATGTCCTGAACGCACAGCACGAGGCTAACATGGGTGACTGCTTGCCCTTGATTCTCTCTGATAGTTCCCTCTGTGGTTCCTAAGTCCCCTACCTTGGGTTAACTGTAGGCTACTTGCCCTTTCTCACAGTGGGAGCAAAACACTGGGGGTGGTCTCTGCTAAGAAGAACTTCAGCGACACTTCGTGCTGGTTTCCAAGGAGCCCAGGACAGAGGGAAAGAGCAAGCCCAATCTGCCATGAATGGGAGAGAGGAGGCAGAGGCTGGAGGGAAGGTAATTAGATCCCGTTGCCCCACAAGAGGCAACTCTAATTTTTATGAGCATTTAAATGATAATACATCATCCTAACGATCCTCTTTGAGAGTGATTATTGTTTCATATTACTTAGGTGTAAAAATATAAGCACCATGTAATTAGGGACCCAGTGTAATAAACTAATACAGATCGCCCGTTCGAACAAAATGAAGGTAATACAATTATGGAAAAGACGCTCTTGCTAAGGCAGGGGCCCTTGAATACCCCAGGAGGAGTGCTAATATTGCCAGAAAACGATCAGGATCTGACAGGCTAACGAGGGCCTTAATTAAGTATGAAAAACTGCTGAGCAAATGCACGTGGAAACTTTCTTCCTGTCTCCTCCTTTGTTTTGAAAAGGACTCTACAGCCTGAACTGAGTCCTTTCTGGTGGAAACTCCAAGGGCTCTGTCTGTGTGGCGGACGCCATCCTCCTCTGAGGTCCTGGTCTGGACTGTTTGAGGGATGCGGGATGAAGGATGAAGGATGGGAGTTTAGGGTTAGGCAGGCTGGCCTGTGCTTCAGATAGACCTTCCTGGGGGTGTGTTGCATCTGGTCTTGCTCCCAAACACAGGGGAAGCAGGGGTTCCCGCTTGGATATTCATCATGGTGGTTATATCTATAACTAGGTAGGGAACTTCATTGCTGCCAGTCTTGGCCGCACTCTGGGAATTCTGACCCAGCTATGGCTCTCGTGGGTACTCTATGAACCACAAGGAGCAGTAGCAGTCGCTCCCCCCTCCCCAATCATCACCTTGGAGTCCCTGTTACAAAGAGCTCTAGGGTCCAGTGAACACCGACGGGCTCCCAGGGGCTGCTATGAGACTCCTGAGCTAAGGCTTGCCCTGCTTGAATTGATACTTCAGCCTGAAAGGTGACAAGCTGGTGTTCCTCAGCCCAGCCAGGTCTGTGGCCAGCGTCTTCGGGTCAGGGAGAAGCTTTGGGACCAGGACGGAGTGCCTGTGCTCCTTCAGGCTCTCGACACCCCTCTGCTCTCTGTCAGCCTTTCCTCTCCTTTTCCCCACTCAGATCTGAGGTCTGCCCCATCCCAAAGCTCAGCTGTGCCCTAGAGCAATGAGAAGGATCTGGAGATGGAGCCTAGAAACCAGGGTTTGAAAGCTCCAGACAGTGCCCACCTTTAGCCAAGGTTCAGAACAGTGGGACAGGCTTCTGCAGTGTGTCACTCTGTCTTTCAAATAGGAAAGCAATATAGGAAGGAGCTTTGAAGGCTCTTCTGCATCTCCTTTATTCTGCTTTCTGGGAGTGTGTGTGTGTGTGTGTGTGTGTGTGTGTGTGTGTGTGTGTGTGTGAGAGAGAGAGAGAGAGAGAGAGAGACACAGAGAGAGAGGGAGAGAGAGAGGGAGAGAGAGGGAGAAAGGGATAGGGAAAGAAACAGGTACAGGGAGAGGGACAGGGACAGGGACAGGGACAGAGACAGAAACTGACTGCCTGGATCCTCCTCTGGAGGAGTTAAGACCCCATCTCCTATCTCGACCTGATGCAGGGTGTTATCTTTCCTGTGTGTGGACAGGAGGCATGTTTCTGTTCTCCCCATCTCTGGAGAACAAGGGTGCTTTCATTTACTATCAGACTGTGGGGGCTTTTCTAGTTATCAGGGTGCTAAGATGTATTTATTTATACAAGGCCTCACTATGTATTTCTAGTTGACCTGGAGCTCACTGTGTAGACCAGGATGGCTTTGGTTTCACAGAGATCTGCCTGCCTCGGCCTCCCAAGTGCTGGGACTAAAGACATGCGCCACCTCAGCCAGCAGAGTGTTTTTAAGAACTAGGCTCTAAACCCTTTTGCCAATCAGCTATTAGAACTTCATAACTCTCTTCATGCACCTTAAAGACAGATGGGGACACAGTGAAGCCTAGAAGAACAAGGGTAACTTGATATATATATATATTTTTTTTTTTTTTTTCAAAGAAGAAACTGAGCCTAGAATGAGAATGAGGGGAAAGCTTGGGCAGAGAGGGTATGGGACCAGAAGGAAGGAGAGAGATGCAGGAATGGGGAGACATGGATAGACAGGCTAATGTCCTATAGGTAGGCCAAGGGGCAAAGCATCGATCAGCAAGTGAGGGACAGAGAGAGGTGACGGGCTCAGGCTGTATTTGTTGAATGGATCAAGACCCCCTGAGAGCCAGTCAGTAAGAAGAGATAGGGGTGGCAAGTGTGCTGGTTAGGTTTTGTTAATTTGACACAAATTAGAGACGTCTGGGAACCTCAACTGAGAAACTGTCTCCATCAGTTTGGCCCGTAAGCAAGTCGGTGGAACATTTTCTTGATTTGTGGTTGATATGGGAGGAGCCAGCCCACTGTGGGCAGGGCCACCTTTGGACAGCTGGTCCTGGGTTTCACAAGCAATCAGGTGGAGTATGTCACAGAGAGAAAGCCATGGCCTCTGGGATCCTGCCTTGTCTTCCCTCAGTGATGGAGTGCGACCCGGGAGTGTAAGAGGAGACAGACCCTTTTGCCCCCAGCTTGCTTTTGGGCAGTGTTTTATCACAGCAGCAGAAAGTAAACCAGAACACCAGAAAGCTCGTTTTGCCTACAGGAGCGATGTAGGCCCAGGCCCTGGGTCTGCCTGCAAGAACCTGACCCCCTGCTCCCAACCTTGTGGCTTCCCTCACCATCCTCCAAGGTGGTGGCATTGATCTCACTAGATGAGGGCCCCGTGCCTGCCCGGTTGAAGGCTTGGACCACCACGCCGTACTGAGCGAACTTCTTGAGGTTATCCAGGGTGTAGACCTCACTGTCCCCCGTCGCCTTCATTTCCACGATGCTGTACTGCCCGTTGCTGCCGGGGCTGTTCTCCCGGTAGCCAATCTGGTATCCCCTGATGACTCCGTTCTGCAGCTCCTTCTTTGGTGCCTGTGGATCAGGGGAATGGCCGAGGACAAAGACAGAGTGACACTCTGAGATGCCTTTGTTCTTAGAGCCAAGAGCACGTCACTACTCTGTGCCCAGACCCTGAAAAGCTCCTGTTTCACTTGGATTGAACCCTTGGGACATTATGGCTACCTGGCCCTCTGTGACCTTTATACTCAGATACAGACCCATCCTCTCACATAGTCTTCTATGCTGTTCTTACCAGACTCATGACTGTCCCAACTCTGGTCTCTCTCCTCTGACTCGTCCTTGAGGAGAGGTCCCCTTCTTTATGAGACAGCCATTAGCCATTCCTGGGTTATTCTAGCTTCTGATATTTATTCCTTGGCTTCTGACATTCTATAGAGTTTACTTATGTGTTTGAACATCTGCTCCAGTAGAACCCAAAGATGAGGTGTATTGACTCTTTAGTGTATCTGTGTCTATAATGGTGTGTGTCATAGAGTGTGCTCTGAGTACACAGTGTGTGTGTGTGTGTGTGTGTGTGTGTGTGTGTGTGTGTGTGTGAATAAACTGGGCTATTACTTGGATGCTAAGGGAACTAGAAGAATCGAACCTTAGGCAAAATGATCGGAGGGAGAGAGATGTAAGCAACGAATTTAAGTAAAAGAAAGTATCCTGTACTTCCTGTTCACACACACTGGGAGAATCATTACTGATAAAAATGACGTGGAAAAATTAGTACCCTCCCCCAATGCCAGCAGGAATGTCAGGTAATATAACAGTAGTATCAGCAATCTGGCTGTGTCTCAAGCAGCCAGACATTAAGTGGCCACATGACCCACGTGATTGTACGATCCCACTTCTGGGTATATAACCCACAGGATTGAAAGCAGAGGCTCATGTTCTTGGATAGCTCTGTCCAAAGCCGCAGTATTCACAAGAGATGGATGAATCAACGATATGAGGTTTATCCACACAGTGGAGTATTACGCAGCCAGGGAAGGAGTGGAATGCTGGCACAGGTTACTGGGTGGATGACCTCAGGCAATGCACTGCATAAAGTGAGTTAGTCACAAAAGACGGGCACCATAAAGTTCCTATTACAGAGGGTTCTGGACTGAGTGAATTCACAGAAGAGGAAAACAGAAGTTTGTAGGGGATGGGAGGAGGGGTTAAGGGTATAGAATTCAGTCAAAGTAATGGACAAGTATTGAAAAACAGCTCATGGTGATGGCTACACAGTTCTATGAATGTGCTAACTGGGACTGAGCTGTATTTTTTTAAATTAAAAAAAAAATCGTGTGGTGTATATGTGGTGTAGGTGTACCTGCCATTCCTATGTGAGGGTGTGTGCACATGTGGAGACCTAAAGCTCTTCCTCCATCATGCTCTACCTTCTTTTTGAGGTAGACGCACTCATTGGTCCTTCTGTGCTTCCTTTGTTTTGGCTAAACCCAAGAGCCTTCTGGCCCCCCAGTTGCTGCTGCATTTGAGCGCTAGGCTTTTCTGTGGCTTTTCGGGTCAAAGCTCAGGTTTTCATGCTTGCCCAGCAAGCACTTTACACACTGAGCCATCTCCCCAAACTCCTGAACTCTTAAACATGGCTACAAAGTACCATAATGAAATTAGTACATGAAATTTTGTACTAAAAATCTTCCAAAGATAAAAAAACAAAACATAAGGACTGCTTGACTTTTGCCTGGCTCAGATTTTCCTAGAATAGGCTGTGTTGCCCCAGACACAGTGGCCAGGGGTGCAGCCGTGATGAGGGTGGGGTCGTGATAAGGGTGGAGCTGCAATGAGGGTGGGGCCGTGATGAGGGTGTGGTTGTGATGAGGGTGGGGCATGATGAGGGTGGAGCAGTGATGAGGGCAGAGCCTGTGGGCAGCCCAAAGATAAAAGATCTGAGATGTCAAGAGGGTGCTGGTGGGAATGAAGGACCAATTCCAGATGGCCAGAAGAAGAAAGCAGAGAACATTGTAGCAACATGAGTCTAGGCTGGGAAGTGTTCTCACCCCAAGCTTGAGTCCTGATATAAACTCTGCTGCACATCATCATGTACATATACAGGTGTCTTCAGAGAAAATATAGTCACATGAACACCAGTATATGGCAGGATCTTACATGACCCCACCCCCACCCCAGCTGTGTAATGCGTGCCTGTGAAATGCTCTGAACACATGTTCAGATCCTTCCGAACACAGCCTAATCCTCACACCTGCCCGGGGCCAGATGCAGTTAGATCCTCAAATAGAAACTGGCTTCTTTAGGGACAGGGCCTGCCCAACTTTAAATTGAGATAGCATAGCCACTTCTGTGCACATAAAACCAGCTAGAACCAGAGTATTGAAGACAATGAAGTTAATTTAAAAGCCCACCTTTTATTGTACTAAAAAATAGTGAGATAAAAAAACAATTAAGTTCGTAAAATAGCCCCACTGTTTCTTTTAATTCAATGAATGTTTTAAATTAATTGCACTTTAAGATCACTGTTAACTCAATAAAATTAAGTTTTTAATTTAATGTAATTGTTTTGAACTCACTAAATAGGTGTGTGTGCGTGTGTGTGTGTGTGTGTGTGTGTGTGTGTATGTGAGTGTGTGTGTGTGTGTGTGTGTGTGTGTGTTTAATTGACTTGACTTTTTGCTATTGCCGGAATCGTCTTCTCTCTGCACTTGGGCAATTCTGCACACGAGCCTGAAAGTGGGAAGATCTGTGCAGCTGGGACTTGTGCACACTCACACACACACACTTAGATTTCTACTGGAGGCACACACTCATCTTCGAGAGCACAATACACTCATTCCTACACACTACACATATTTTGCTATTGCATGTACACAGTCATACCGTTAATACAGTACCACACTGCCTTACACAGTCAGGACTACATATCCCATGGTTTAGCCCTGTACTTATCAGTTGTCTGCACCATGCATACACGTGTATATTGACCCAGGGCTATCTTTGTCTAGTTATATCTCCATACATATAGCCCAGGGCTATCTATACCACAACACACAGCTATGTACATGACCCAGGGCCATATATATCATGATATGCTTGTACATAAGACTACAGTCACACACTGGTAGAAGCCCTGGGCAAGCACTCAGGTGCCCCTGATGTACATGTTTATTTCACACACTTATACAAATCTTGACATACTTTCCCCTTCTCTCTTTGTGTCACTCACTTTTCTCTCTTCTCCTTCCTTTTCTTTCTCCCTACCTCTCCCTCCCTCCCAAACATGCACACTTGGGATTTCAATCAATCTTAACAATATTTCTCTGAAGCATTAAGAAATCAATAGGGCTGATTGCAAATTTATGTCATAAAGCAGAGGTGATCCATCTCACAGAGAGTCTTAACACAGAGTGACTTATCTTTCAAGTGAATCTTTATTTCTCATTAATCTGTTCTCGGTGTGAAAAAAAAAATCCCCATGAGAAGTCAGTGCCCAAATTTATTGACCTGCTGGCTCATTCTGAAGTTCTAACTTTCTAATCAATTTTATTTTTCATTATGAGACTTTAGAGAAATAAATTTGATTCTAAATTTTTATCGACCTCGGCTCTGGGTTAGAACTCTGTAGCAAGTGCCTGTGTGGTGTTTTACACAGTTCTCTGGCTCCACCTTGGGGAGCCCTCTGTGTAGTCCCCAGAGATGAGTTCAGAACTGGGATGCTGAAGGGAATGGGGGGAGGGGTGGGGGCTGGGCCTTACCTTCAGCTTCTGGATAATGCTCTGGGGCCCAGATCTGAATCCCGAGGGCTTTTTCTAAGGGGCATGTCCATGTCCTGAATTTCTAAGATCAGGTTAAGGGAGATGGGAAGAGTCATCCTAAATGTGAGTGACTCCCTTCATGGACGTCCCCACTGAATGAAGAGGAGACAGGGCGCTTGTTGACTGTGCACACTACCTAGTGTGCCTTCCCCACTGCGATGGACTGACCCCTTAAACCGTGAGCCCAAATCAACCCTCTGTCCTTAAGGTGCTGATGCCGAGTGTTTTATCACAGCGACAAGGAAAGCAGCTGACTGGGGCAGCAGGTAGGAGCACATCCTCTGGCCGTCTCTCTCGGGAGGGAAGAGACCAGGCTGCTCGTGCTGTGTGAGCACGCACACACGTGTGGAAGACTGACTGCCCATGAAGATGAAGGTCCATGTCAAGGCTGGAATGCACGTGGAGGACCGAGGCCATGTCCAAAGGAGAACTCTGTTCAGTAGACTGTAGTGGGGAGATGGGTCTGGGAATCCAGTCTGTGTGCCTTGGACTCTATCTTATACCCTAGCAACTATAGGCAAGTCACCTCGCATCGCAACGCCCTTGGCCTCCTCAGCTGGCTGTTGATGGAAGTACCTTTCCAGTCACCCTTAAGAATAGAGCGAGGGGGGCTGGTGAGATGGCTCAGCGGGTAAGAGCACCCGACTGCTCTTCCGAAGGTCCGGAGTTCAAATCCCAGCAACCACATGGTGGCTCGCAACCACCCATCTGACTCCCTCTTCTGGAGTGTCTGAAGACAGCTACAGTGTACTTACATAAATAAATAAATAAATAAATAAATAAATAAATAAATAAATAAATCTTAAAAAAAAAAAAAAAAAGAATAGAGCGAGGGCCAGATGAGTGTGTGCAGGAGCAAGCCCTGGGGACTGGATGCTGCAGAGTTCAGGAAGGCATGGAGTCACTGGGTCATCTGTGCACGTGGAAGGAGCAGGGCCAGAGCTCCCCAGGAGCACCCCAACCCTTGGTCTTGCTCATCTCATGGCTGGTCAGTGAAGCCTCCTCTAAGACATCCTTAAGCAGCAGCTGCCTCAGCTGCCTGCGTTTTCAGGCCCTTGCAGAGACCTTGCACACTGGTCACTGACCTCTTCTCTCTTCCCAGATCTAGAAGGCCAGCTAATGTTTTTCAGTGTTTCAAAAAACAACCCTGGGTTGAAGAGACGGCTCAGTGGGTAAAGGCACTTGCTGCCAAGTTTGAGTGTTTGAATTGTATTACACAGACCCACATAGTAGAAGAAGATAACTGACTCCCACAAGTTGTTTTTGCCCTCTGCCCTCAGCATATGGGCCGTGGGACACATGAATGTGCATGTATTTGCCCTCCCTCTCTGATTTTACCCTGATGCTTTAGGGCACAAAATCAAACCGAGTTGCTACCCTCTAGTGTGGTAACATTGAGTTTAAGGGCGAGCTGGTAAGTAGGCAGAACCACACTGGCACTGCAAGTTTTTCATCTTATCCCTCACCAGATGGCCAGGATGCAAGGGAGCAATGATTGAGAAGAGACTAGTGTCCCTTTACCGTCCTCTCCTCCCACCCTTCGACTGTCCCCGAGCCTAGCGAGAACACGGGCATGGGTACCATATGAGAAAAGACTAGTGAGCTTGATGGATTCACAGGTGGATGGAAGAGGGGCAGGCAAGATGGCTCGTCGCTTACCTTCCAGGTCACCTGGATGCTCTGTGAAGTCACTGGTTGCAAGGTGACATCCATGGGAGGCCCATCGGGAGCTAGGGACACAGAAGAAGCAACGCTGAGTCACATGCTAGGAGAGGAAACAGCCCTGTGTCCTCATGCCCACCTGAAGAACCGCTTAGAAGCGGGAAGTCCACACACCAATGACAGAGTTGGTAGCTGTTTATCAGAGTGGGACCTGGTAGTTTAACTTTATGATCATTCGTAACATTGTGCTCTTATGACTTAAGAATGTTTCTGTATCATTTTGTTTTACAATGACACATACGAAAGGACAGCAAAAGAAATCTTTAATTTTTTTTTTTTATTAAAAATCTGGGGCTAGGCGCACAGCTCAGTCAGTAAAGTATTTGGTTTGTAACACCAAGGGCACGAGTTCCATTTCCAGAACCTGTGTGAAAACATCTGAGTGCAGTGGTAACACTGCCAGTCCCAGCCCCAGGCAGGCAGAAGGAAGCAGACAGATCCCTGGGGCTTGCTGGCTGGGCAGCTTAGTCTTGGTGGACTTTTGGCCAGTGAGAGACTATCTCAGAAAGGGTGGATAGTGCCTAAGAAACCTACCCAAGGTTGTCCTCTGGCCCCTACTTACACCCGTATACAAGCGTGTGTGCACCTGCTTGTTTCCTCCTGACCCTCTCCCCACTCACAAGCCCCACACTGACACACACACAGACACAGACACACACAGACACACAGAGACACACAGACACACAGACACACACATAGACATACACACAGACACAGTCACATACAGACACACACAGACACACACATAGACATACACACAGACACACACAGACACAGACACACACACAGACACACACACCAGACACACACACAGACACACACACAGACACACACAGACACACACAGACACACACACACAGACACACACACAGACACACACACACACACA
>NC_034599.1:40820509-40848432 GCF_900095145.1 Mus pahari | reverse complement strand
CACACACACAGACACACACACACACAGACACAGACACACACACACAGACACAGACACACACACACAGACACACACACACAGACACACACACACACACATAGACACACAGACACACACAGACACACACACACACACACACACACACACACACACACACACAGGACAGACTCCTTGTCTTGCAGAGCACTGCATATTTCTTTCCCACATAGGCAGGAGCACAGGAAAGCAAGGCAGAACCACGGACAGCTCCCCACAACCCAAGAGGGAAAAACAGTAAAACTCAAACAACCAACCCTCAGAAAACCACAGCCTCTCTATGACTCCTAAAATACATGTCTGGGTTTCTCTCGATGCTCTCCAAACTACAAGCCAGCTGTGAATAAACAGGGTTGGCGGAGACTGCTGCCCATGAGTCCCAAGACCGTGGGCAGTGGGGGCGGGGTGCAAGAGAGGTGCTCACCAGCCTCTTCCGTACTGATGGTAAGCTCCTTGCTCGGCTCGCTGCGCCCAATCTTGTTGAAGGAGTACATGCGGATGCTGTACACCGACGCAGGGTGTAAGTCCACGATGTTTGCCTGGTTGATGGTTGGGGAGATGTTGCGTGTGGACTGCTTAAAATCCCAGGAATCTGTAAAGGAGACGACCATTTCAAAACACAGCTTTGCAACTTCACAGGGACTCTAAAGGGTCCATTTGAAAAAGCTCCAGCTTTGGAGAAGCCAGACTTTCCTTTGTCCTGGGCAGCCTGTGAGGTAAGCTGAAGACAAGGTTAGACAGGGTGCTTTCTAATGTCCACTAAGGTCATCATCTGCTCACTGTCCCTGGGTCTGATTCTTACTGCATCTTTTGGTACCTCTGAGACTTACCATTCTGACTGAGAGATACCCATTTACCCAGGGTCTCCGTGGGAAAGGGGAAGTGAGGACCACTCTCCCTTCCTCCTGGCTCTCTGCTTCTGTATCTCCCTTCCTTGTGTACCTGTGACAGGATCTGGGAGTTCTGTGTGAGGCTGGAGGGGACAGATCAAGTGCCAGAGCACACAGCGCGACCCCACCCTCTTTCCTGTAGCAGCTACAAAAATGTAAGATATCAGAATCGTCAGAATGAGGGGCCAACAAAAGGATTAATGTGTTCACAGTTCAAGTCATGCAAAGAGACTGGCAGTCCATTCCAGGGCTAATGTTTAGCAAAATTGTAGAACATGGAAAATGCCAGATAAATGTGTCTCGGGGATCCCATGGCTGTAAACATTATGCCTCTCCAGAGGAACGCAGCCATTCACCCATGCTTGCTGTCCCCAGCGGGGGACTCTAGAACAAGATGAAGAGAGTCTAAAGTTACAATGATGGCTGAGCCAGGACCTTCCCAACCCAGAGCGCTTGATCAGGCGACCCCTTTAGCACTTTGGGGAAAAATGGCAAAGACCAAGGAAGCAAGCTGAGAGTGGGGCTGACAAGCGTTCTCTGGGCAAGTTCATGTCCCTGCTCATACTAACAGTCTGTGCTTGGGAATCCACGGTGGCATACAGTGTTCTGAAAAAAGTCACAGTGGAAAAGATTAAGCCACATTGCTACAGTTTAATTCTGAAGGCAGGAAGGGAGGCTACAATTGTAGGCAGAGTTTAGGGGGATAGTTTTAATGCAGGTGTGTATGTATGCCTATGTTCACCCAAGTGTGTTAGCATGTATGTATATGTGCGTCCACGTGTGTTAGCATGGGTGTGGAGGCTTAAGGGCAGTCTTAGTGTTCCTCAGTTACCTTCTACCATAGTTTGTTTGTTTGTTTGTTTTGAGGCAGGGGCTCTCAATGAACCTAGAACTCACTGTCAGGTTAGACTGCTTTGCTTGCAAGCCCCAGGGGTCCTCCTGTTGCTGTCTCCCCTAACACTGGGTTGCCATTGTGCTTGACAGTTTAATGTGGTGTCTGGGGACTGAACTCTGGTCCCCCTGTTTGCTACTGAGTGAGCCCTTAAGAAGACACTTAAAACTTTCTGTTACATTTAAAATAAATGTGTGAATCTCTGCCATGTGTGTGCGTATGAGTACACGCATTGTGTGCACATAATATAGGGGATCATGTGCATATGGAGGTTAGAGGACAACTTGCAGGAATCAGTTTTCTCTACCATGTGAGCTTACTCACTGAGCCAGCCCGACAGTCCAAAGTACATGCACACATACATATATACATGCACACATACATGCATGTATGTGTACATATATACATACATGCATGCACACATATATACATGCACACATGCATGTATGTACTGTAGCCTGAACACATCAGAATCCTATTATTTCATTTCTGGTTAAATGAGGTCTTGATTCCTTTAAAAACACAGCTCTCGGCTGCACGGGCTTAGCATCTGTGAAGGGCATCAGCCCAATTCCAGCCTGTAGTTTTGCATTTAATTCATCGGTTGCTGGAGCCAGACTAACAACATGGCAGGCTGCGGAGTCTCAGAAACACATTATTCTCTTCTTGTCTTTAAAAACACCCCAGCCACCCAGGGAGTCACTCTGGGGCTGACAGGCGAAGTCAGAATTGCAAATAGCAGGCTCCTACCTGCCACCGACACCCTTTTGATTGGGGATGGAACAGACTAGCCATGTGGAGGCAGGTGCTCATGGCTCTGTATGTGGGGTCCTGGTTGCTGGTGCCAGCTCACAAATCACATTGGGTTTGCCTGTGTTTATGGGAGTGGGAGAGCGATCAGAAGTCGGTGCATTCATTTTTGATGAGCGCAGGCAAAGGGAAGAGCCACGTGGGATGCGTCTGAAAACAGGGGCCACAAAGATGGACTGACATCCGCCGGGCACCTGTGTGGTCCCAGGGGCAGCGGTGGATGACTTAAATATGCATCATTGACTCGCCGGGCCTTTCTCTGATGTTGGTGTTGTATCTCCACTGCACAGGGGCCTCTGCATCAACAAGTCCCATCACCCACGTGGTCTGTCAGTGGGCTCTGCATATATCATTCTCTCTTTCCCCCTTTTCCTCTGAACTGCTCTCTCCTCTCTAGGTTTTCTGAGAAAGCTCTTGAATTCTGCTTCTCTCCTGGGTCTGTTCTGCTGGCTTTTCTGCAGCTGCAGCCCCCTGAGCCTACCCCCAATGGACACTTGCTTCCAGGGTTCAACCCATGCCCTCCTCAAACACCATATACCCCTCATATAGAGGCTTCTGGGCTTCCCCCTGTCTCCTTTACTATGGAGTCTGATAGCTTTTATGCCCCATGTGCTCTTGGCTAGATGAGGGCTCTCTCCACCGATATCCCTAACCTGGCCCAAATCATCATTGTCACTTCTCCCAGCCTTCTCTCCAGCTAACTGTGCTTCTGCTACCCCCTCCCTCCTCCAGCTGATCTGGACCCCACAGCTGCCATTCCTCCCACATACATGGCTGAGACCCTCTCAAGGGCATGTACTATACTTAGGCTTCTTTCAAAGCACAAATTGGATCCTGCCATCTCCTCCCACGAAGCTCTTCCATCTCTTTTTCTTGCTGCTGGGTAAAGTTTTATGGCAGGCCCAAGCCCCTGCAGCCTGGCTCATGTCTGTCTCCCCAGCCTCCGGTAGAGCCCTCATCATAGTCATTGTACAAGATCGTGTTTTGGAGCTCGCTGTTCTAGGAACATTGCCCAAGAAGGTGCCCAGCCCTTTGAAGTCAAGAGTCACGGCTAAGGCTTTAGTCCTTACTCTCACGTTTCAAGTACTGACTTCTCAAAACCTGTCACTGGCTTTAAGATCGGAGCCCCCTCTTGCATTTTGACTTTGAATTTAGAGTGCCTCTGTGGTTTGTCTTTTCTTCACCTGCCTTCCGCATTTTCTAGTCGAAGGAATGAAGGTGATGGGCTGTCCCAGATAGAGGCTCCTCCCTTCTCTTGTCTCTTGTTTGTAGGTAGATTTGACCTTCTGTCCCCACCCCACCCTCACCCCCTTTTGTTTTTGGTGTTTTAAGACAGAGCTTCTTTTTGTAGCCTTGGCTGTCCTGGAGCTTGCTGGCTCTGAAGATCCCCAGACTCACAGAGCTCCGCCTGCCTCTGCCTCCTGAGTGCTGGGATTAAAGGTGTCTACCACCACCAACACCAGCAGCACCAGCACCTCACTCCCAAATCATTTTTAAATGCACCTCTCTCCTGGGGACCCTTCATGACTAATGCATCCAAGTCATGTTTAGAGGGCTGTCCTGAGTTTCAGGCTTGATCACGGCCATCTCTCTGGTGCTGAACAGTTGAACTCAGGGGCCTGTTTTCTTCTGTTCTCTTTTCTGCTCTCTGGGAGCACTGCACTGGATTTGGTGAATATTGTCTTTAATATTCCCTTTCATATGTGCCTGCCTTGCCCAGATTAACATATTTCATTAAGGGCTCTCACGTCCTTTCTTCATCAAAGGGTTTATGATGCAGAATATTCTTCTTAAAAAGTAAGGAAGAGTCTGGGGAGATGGTGGTGCCGATTTTGCAGAAGGCTGCTTTTGAAAGAAGCGCGGGCTTTGGCCGCTTCAGGAGCTACATCACTGCAGAGGGTTCAGGGTAAGAAGAGCTGCTTCAAGGGGAACACAAATCCGGTCTCTATGCCTGATTCCCCCCCTGTACCCCACTTCTGAAGCACACCTCCTATGTAGCACTCTCTCAGTGGCACAGAGATTCTTGGGGTCACAGCGGCAACTGGCAACATCTCAGTTACCAGCCATACCTCAGAACTACACACTAAACCACGTTGGCTCTCACCATGGGGCCAGCACAGTCCCCAGGGTGGCTGGCCCCCAAGACAGTGTTCTGGGCTTTGAAGGCTTTCCTCGGACAAGCTCATCCCTGTCTGTGCTTGGTGAGAGAGGCAAAAGTGGCATTTCTCAGTGTGCGCAGCACCATCTGATAGATTTGTGTGGATGGCGCTATTTATCATTCAGATTCATGTATTATTACTCTACTGCCTGGGGCCGGGAAAAGACAGCATGAACATGGTGTCTCAGAAAGGGCAGGCTTGGTAATTTCCCTTGGAAAGTTAACATGGTGAGCAACGTGGCAGAAAACCTCGCCAAGGTGCAGGGCAATGGTGGAGACCCAGCTTGGGTGTGGTCTGGGGCAGGAGGCAGAAGGGAGGGGGAACAGAGACACACAAAGAGAGCCCTGGAAGGTTTCAACATAGTCATGTTCCAGTTTTCCTCACAACTTCCCTGAGAATGAAGATTCCCATCTCTGCTTTGCAAAGTGTTAGGGCTAAGGCTTGTGAGTTTGCCTAGCATTCAAGAGGCCCTGGCTTGCTCAGTCCCCAACATGACAAAACAAACAAACAAACAAACATACTAACTAACTAACAAAAGCAAGAGTTCTGTTTATGGTACTACACACTCATAATCTTAGTGTTTGGGAGGCTGAGGTAAGAAGATGGCAAGTTTGGGGACAGCCTGAGCTATACGGAGAATTCTAGGCCAGCCTGGCTTTAAGGCAAGATCTTGACTCAAAAATCACCCTACCTTCTAAGAAAAATGGAGAGAGATGCTCAAAGATGTTTAGAAATACTAGTGAAAGGCTGCACAATTCTGATATTTAGTCACTCCAAGTCTGCAGTTTTAGGAATGACTGTCATCTCCCTATTTCCATAGGTACGAAGAGGTGAGCTTAGATAACACACACACACACACACACACACACACACACACACACACACACNACACACACACACACACACACACACACACACACACACACGCACACACACACACACACACACGCACAAACATACTCACTTCCTTCCTCTTTTGAGTTATTCTTCTGTTCCCTTGGACACAGTCCTCCATCCTCATGTAATACATTTAACAGTGAATTGCATTTGATTGGTTAGTGCTGTGTAATGGTTCTGAAAGTGTGTGTGTGCATGTGTGCATGTGTGCATGTGCCATTTATGTTCTCTCTCCAAGGGTAACATTCTGTTTCCTAATTTATTCTCTTTTTCTACTCCATGACTTTTGCATGATTCTGGGGGCAGTGGGAAGATTGGCACGCAGTCCATGTGGCTGACTGACAGACATAAATTGCAGCCTGTAAGTCCCATAGAGTTCTAAACTGCCACATGAGGTATTTGAGCTACTGGGGGAGGGGGGTATATTTGCCCAGGGCTCCCTTTAGCCTAATGCCAGCTGCTTCTAGAATTCTTCACAACCCTCCTCATTAGACATTCTTCATTCTGGAACCACTTTATAGACTGGGAAACTGTGCCATGCTCGTATTCTTTGTCTGTCTCGATGACAGTGAGCTGAAGTTCTCCTGGAGTCCTTGCACCAATGTGCCAGGATGTGCCAGGTGTTTGGTTGGGTGGGCTCTTATGGAGCAGGCCTCTGGGTTTCTAAGTGTGCAAAGCTTGTGGGAAGGCTGTGGGACTTCACTCCAGCTTTCCCGCCCCTGTCCAGCCTACTCCTCATGGTACTTTACTCAGTATGAGCCAGAGGAGGATGGGGTAGGGTGATGCGATATGGACATGTTTAAGAATAACATTTTCCCTGGTTGCCTCTCTTCTACAACTCCTCCCAGATGGGCAATGCGCTCAGTGAGTGTTGCTCATAATCTGAGTTGAGCAGTGCCCTAGGAAGGGTTTCCATACATTACAGAGGTTTGTCTGTGGAAGGGGTGAGTTAGAGAATAGGCAGAAGTACAGTCAGGGAGAAAAGTAGAACAGCAGTTACAAAGAACATAGGAGCAGGGAGCCAAGATGTCCCAGGCACCCGCTACCCACTGACTGGGCATCACCCCACAGAAGTGGCATATGCCTCTGGAAGGCTCGTGCTCAGCTTCTTGAGAGGCCTGTGTGTGAGTCAGACACACTCAGCCTTCTTGCACCTCTGTCTCTGCTGTTACCATGTGCAGGGCTTCAAGTACCTTTTTTGCTCTGCCATTGGATGGCAGTTTTTTAGCACACATCCATCCTTGCAGGGGCTGGGCTCTTCAAGCCTCTTGGGATCTCAGACATAGTGGTTCCACAGAGCAGGAGCTCAGCTTGGAGGCTCCCATCCTTGCTCCAAAGCACACCTGCAGCCATAGTGTGGTACCCATGGATGGGCGGGTCTGTGTAGCCTGGCCTGCACCTGGCCTGGCTCTGAGCTTCTGTTTTCTCTGCAGGTAGTGTATTCTATCGGTTGGTCCTCTAGACCTAGCTTAGTGAAACATCCACAAGGGACCAGGCAGGGCCTTTCCTGATGAACCTTGGCAGATGCACCTCTTCTTTGCATTCAGTGTGATCCCTGGGTGCCTGTCTATAGCTAGACTGGAGCATATCACAGTGCCTCACAGTGATTTGGCAGCAGCATAGAGCCTCTGGGACTGTAGAGGAAGGCTCTGGAAGGGCTCTGGGAGTAGACACTCAGTGACCCCATCTTACTGATCTCCAACGCACTCGCCATCCCGAACCAACACCATCCAGGTGGCCCTGCAAACCCATGACATCCCCACAGAGCAGCCCACAGGCCTGCACTCAGCACCTATGAATCTGACCATGGGTGAGAATAGTGCTCCAGGGGACTGGTCCTTTCCTGACATCAGTGAATCTTAATCTGTATCCTAGCTTCCTAAGCTAGCCATTGTCCCCTGGAGGACAATGAGTGTACATGTGAGGGTGCTGGCGATTCTGTGTTAGGTGGGTGTTGCTCCTTCGGAGACGCACAGGCAGGCTCTGTACCACAAGAGGCCACAGTAGGCAAACCCTCACCATCTGTCCCAGCACTTGCCTGATTTGTTCTTGTATTCAATATCAAAGCCAGTGATGATGCTATTTCCATCAAATCTCTGAGTCCAGCGCAGGTTCATGCTCCGGGCCTTCACCTCCCGGATCTCCAGCTCTGGGGGGTCAGGGGGTTCTGGGCAGTGACAGAAGAGGAACAAAGGTGAGGTAGTAGCAGGCAGCTTAGCTGTGGGCCTCAGGACCCTAGGGAAGGTGAAAGGGCAGGTGGGCAGGTGAACGTACCTTGCACAGTGAGCTGGATCAAACCTCGGTCCTCTCCGTATGAGTTGATAGCATGGCAGCTGAAGAACACGGAGTCCCCACGGTCAGCCGGCTTGAGCTAAGACATGACCAGCAGGGACAGGAAAGGGAGGAAACAGGGAGAGTGTTTTAGAGAGAGTCATTCTAGGGAGACTGGGAGGGAGGTTCCAAAGGGTCCTATCTAAGGCTTCTCTTTGCAGAAGGATTGAGATGTGCATGCAGAGAACTCGAGCACAGAGAAAGGGTCACAGAGGAGACTGGGAACCCACATAATAATAGCTGAGGTTGTCAGAAAGGAGACAGGTTGAGGTTCTGATGCAGAAATATCTGGGTGTGGGAATGGTAGGGACGGAAGGTGCCCCTAAGCTTGGGACTGGGAACTCACCTTAAGCGTGGAGACCACCTCATCGCCGTTGTCCTTGGTAGCAATGGCATAGCGCATGACGCGGTCGGGATCAATGACCGTGTCCCCCTTCTCCCAGCGGATTATAATGGGCCGCTCGCCACGTGCAGTGCAGTTCAGCTCCTTGGCATGGCCCTTGATGGCGATTGTGGTGTTGGGGTGAGATGTGATCATTGCTGGGACTGGGGAAGAGAAGGCAAGAGGCTGTGAATATCCCAAGACCTGTCTGAGGAGGCAGGAGGCGCTCGTGTGGCACAAGTTCTGTCCCTCACCCTGCTCTGCCCTTGGCTACACTGGATGTCCCACCTCTGAGCTCTGCCCTTTGCTGCCCAGCTTCAGAGGGCTTCCTCCCAGGAAGGGGCACCCTGTTCGCCTGTCCCTGGTGCCCCTTGGTACCCATGCCTGGTACTTTCTTTCTCTTCTCCTTACATTCCCAGGATCCTTCTAGTGACACCAGATTTTTTTTCTTTTACATGCACAACATAGTTACAAAGAAAACCAGTTATATTGAAATATGGTTATGCAAATATTAAAAACACTAACAAGCAAACTTTGGATATTGTTTATCACACACTGGCATGTTCCGCTCTTATTCTTTATGTGATGAGATCTGGTGGCAGGCCTTATAATTACTGTCTTATATTACCATGCTTTTGTCGCGGTGATGAGCACAAATGCTATTTTGAGAGGTCTACAGTAAATATGACATGACATGAAAATATCTGTGCATTTCTATGGGTGACAGTCACACACACACACACACACACACACACACACACACACCCCCCATTACTGCTGTGGTTTGTGGCTTATGTTCACTGGCAATCATTAAATATCAGTTAGAGGCTAACATCAAAAAGATATGATTTCTCCACACTTAAACATCTGTCCCCATGGAATCATCCCTGTAGACATCTGGGGCCTCTGTAGATGGCAGGTTCAGGATCATCCTCTAAGGCCAGGGTATCTGCTTGTCAGAGGGGCTGATTTGTTCCACAGGTTGCCTGGTAGGGACATTATGAAAGGCCTTCTAGCAGCAGGAGGAGGGTCCACCCACCCAGCCCTACCTGCTGATCTTGTGGTTTCACCCAGGCAGAGCCAAGGCCCTGGCTGGTCCTTAAGAGGCCCCTTCTACTTGCTTGGCAAGGAGTTTTACCAACAGCTAGGCCTCCTATGGAATTGCGTGTCTTGACCAGAAACAGGGAGGGAGGGTGGGTAGAATCTCTGAATCTTGGTCCATGCCATCTTTACAATTCAGAGCAATGTGTGCTGGGCTCCTACACCATCATGAAGCACTGTGCTTGGCCTTGGGTAACACATCGCAGATAGATCTAATTGTGGTCAATAGGAACAGGGGAGGCAACTGAGGGGTGTTTCTAGACGTGTATGAGAAGGCACAGTCCACATTAGCCAGGAGCATTCTCTAAGACCTAGGATATGGAGGCTGCTCACAGTGGGTTCCGCAGATCAGAGAGTAGCTCGCAGTTGACCATCACTGGCTGGTTGATGCGATGGTGCGTGAAAGAGGCCCTGTCTTCTCTTGTTTCAGAACTTGGACCGCTGGCATAAAGCTCGCTCCTTTCCAGTGGCTCCTCTTACTCCTCGGCTCTCTCCAGTGTTCTTCTGAAACACTTGTTTTATTTTCTTGTGCTTGAGTAGGTGTGTGGTGTGGTGTGGTGTGGTGTGGTGTGTATGTGTGTGTGTCTGAGAGTCCAGGAAGAGACTACAGACTGATGTCAGTTATTGAACTCAGAGCTTATCGATTTGGCCAACCAGTTTGGCCAGCTAATCCGAGGGATCCTACTATCTCTGTTTCCCCAGTGCTGGGGTCACAGGGATGTCATCATGCTCAGCTTTTTAAGTGGGTTTTGGGGGATCAAACTCAGGTTCTCTTCCTTGTGCTGTAAGCACTTTACCAACCGAGTCACTCTCCAGCCATATCCCACTTCCCATTTTAATGGCTAGCCCAGACACTGCTCTTCCCAACCAACTCTCCAGTGACAGCTGACTTTTAGGACCAAAGAAACCTTTGGAGAAAGGAAGACTGGACCTGGAGGGGTCCAATCTCAGGTACCAACTGAGGGTGAAGGGATGATTAGAACAGGTTTAAGCAGGTGGAGGACAGCACCTGCTCCCCCAGGCTTCCCGAGGTCACGCCTCACAGTCAGCTATTCCCTCTGAGGCCTCCATGTGTAGTTTTGATGTGGGATGGGGCTTGGGGCAGCCCTAGGCTCAGTCCCCTGTACCAATGTCCTAGCACATTCCCCTAGTCCCGGCTCATCAAATAATGAAGCAGATAAACTTTATAATGCACGGCGTTACACCAGAATATACAATAAAATGCGAAAGACAAATAACGAGGTGTAAGTTATAATGAAGAAAAAGCCTGCAGTCAGAGACATCCAAGTATGAATTATTGACTAAGGTTTTACACTCTCAAGGATGTGCGCAGGAATATTTTTCCATCAAAGATTTGCATAATTCACTCGTATAAACCTGGGTGGAATATAGAGTGAGATTTTACATCGACAAGCCGAGCCTTGCACTGCAGATGCCTCCATGTTTTACGGGAGGGTGGGAACTAGAGGGTGGGGGAGATGCAGCTGCTTCTGCAATGCCCGCAGGGACTGAGCAAGGCCTGCATCTGAACCCCTGGGTGGGTCTAGGGCCTAATGTGGGGGGTGGGGGAGGTGATCTTGTTTCTCTCTCTCTCTCTCTCTCTCTCTCTGAGTGTGTGTGTGTGTGTGTGTGTGTGTGAGAGAGAGAGAGAGAGAGAGAGAGAGAGAGAGAGAGAGAGAGAGAGAGAGAGAGAGTATACAAAAAGGAGGATGAGGGTAGCTTTAGCCTTTGCACAGGTCAAAGTCGGGAAGGGGAGGGGGACAGGGAGGAAGAGCCCTTAGGAAAACTTCCCAGCTCTGAGCCATGGTAAGAAGCTTGCTCATCTAGGCTGTGCCTCCCATGCCAGCCTCTGGGAACCCATGTCAAGACACCTTCTATCCAGACACAACTTCATGCCAGGGCCTGCAGCTTGCCACGTGGAGCACAGACCCCACGCGTCAGATTCCGCTCACCCTGCGGGCGCCGCCCCTTTGAGTAGCCTACAACCTGCGCGTCTGCTTCAGGGCACTTGTCTTTCCAATCAGGGTCACCCAGAGACAGGCTGGTGGGTAATCAGAGACAGCAGGCTCTCCAGAGGCCTTTGGCTCCTCTGCCCTGCCTAGCAACCACATCTGGAGCCAGCTGCCCATCCTCCGGTTGACTAGATAGATGTTTCTATAGTGACAAGTGCCAGGCACCACACCCGACAGCTCTTCTTACTGCTAGCTCAGGGAAGCCACTGAAGGTGAGGAGGAGGGGGGCTTGAAGAATTTGGGGGTCAGGAGGCCTGTGCTCTAGTCGTGTCACTGCCAGCTTTGTAGGCCTCCAATACATTAAAGTTAGCATCTCTGTGTCCCATTGAGCGGCTGTGGGAACACAATAAGCATATGGGTCTTGTACGGCACCTGACCTATCAGGCTCTGTTCCTACCCACAAGTCAGCCCTCCCCTACTCTGGCTCTAAGGGAAGCATTAGCTAGCCCCCCCCCCCCACACACACACACACCAAACTTCTGGCTTAAAATGCTTCTGGTAGATGGTTCCACAGAATCATAGTGTCCAGATAAAGACTCATTCCACTGCACCGTATCCACCAGCCGCACGCACTGCTGAGCACCTGAAACATGGCGGCACTGATTGAGAGGCACTATAAACGTAAAACAGACAGCAGATTCCAGAAATGTACAGAGAAGAGAGACATACAGTAGCTCACTTACATTTTTATATTGATGATGTATGTTGGTGCTGAGTTAAGTGAATGGTAGGGCTACAACTTGTGATACTCTACAGGGGAAGAAACTTAGGCTCTTTAGGAAAGCCATTTGCCCCAAGGTCACTCCGCTAGCAGGCAGAAGCACCCCTGAAAAGGGGAAAAGCTGAGCACCATGGGACATATCCGTAGTCCCAGCTGTAGGGGTGCTGAGGCAGGAGGATTATTTGAGACAGTTTGAGTAGTATAGTGAGGGCTGTGGAGGGGGAGGGAAATGTGGAGAAGGTGGAGGAGGAAGTAGAAAGAAGGAAGAGGAGAAGGGAGGGAGGGAGGGAGGGAGGGAGGGATTCCAAAACATATCTCAACAGGCAACCACAAGCAGTCTTTCTTGTATTCCTGTACACTCACATGGTGCATCATATGTGAGCTAGTGAAGTTCCCCTCCCCAAATACACCAAGGACCCAGTGTGATTTTGTCAATGAGTTGATACCTCTGTATACACTGCCTACACACACACACACACACACACACACACACACACACACACACACACACACGCATGCCTGTGGTCCTCTGTGGTGGTGAGCATGCCATGTGTCAGCATATATTCTGTGTGCTTTCCATGAGTGAACTCCTCAGAGAGACTCTGAGCTATTGTCCCCTGCAGCAAGGCCCAGTCCCCTCCTGCTACCTCACTTGCTCCGTGGCCTCCTTAGCACCGACAGTTCTCTGGATACCATAAGCAACTGTTTCATTTCTGCTTAGCTCTCCTGATGCCAACCCTAGGAAACAAGTCTCATTAGCCCCATTTTCAGGTGGGGACCTGAGGAGCAGCAGGGGCTATTCACCCTGAGCTGTGGTGACAGAGCTGGCGATCTCTCACCATCTGCCTCCCTGCCTTCCTTGTGTGCAGTCTCTGCTTTTCAGAAATGGGATTGGGTTGTCACTAACGAGTAGCCTCTGTGTGTTTGCTGGTGCAGCCTCAGCATACGACCCTGGCGATCGATCGATCGATCGAGGGAGGGGCTGGAGTTTTAGGGACCCAGACAGAAGTGGGAATGCTTAGGCAGAGGGCTGAGTCCTGGGTTGATATGCTAATGACAGCCTTGGATTGTCATGCTGTTCCCTTTAGGTGGGAGGTGACCCTGAGAGATGTGGTGAGCAGCAGGTCCATTGCTTAAAGCTTTCCATCCTTGTGCCATTAAGTGACACTGGAGTGTCCAACATGGGACAAATGGTGGTAGAGGACACAGCAGCATCCTGGTAGATTCTAGATCTTTCCTAGACTCCGTGTCACACGAGGACACTTCTCCTGCAAGGCTTCCCAACTGGACGTGCTCTCCCGCATGCTGTCTCCTTGGTCTGACGGGAAGACTCCTGGGCAGAAGTCTTTGTGGGCCCCAACCTGCACATATATATGAAAAGGAAGTTCTGTGGTTCTCTGTGACTCCCTGGCAGCCTTGATGGGACACAGAACTCCAGCCACTGCCAGTTAGGTCTGTGGATCTAAAGCCTAAACTGTCCCCTCCTCCTGGTCCCATGGGGCCTTGCAGGCAGGTGCAGCAGACAGCAGAGAGGGACCTAGACTAGAGGGATGCTGACTGCAGAGAGAAGCCATCCTTCCTGAAATCCAGGGCCCTTGGGGGCTGCCAGCCCAGGAGAGAGGAAATCAATTTCAAAAACAGGACAGTTGTCAGAATCCGATGTTACCGGTTCCATCTGTGAAATTACTCTCAGGCTGGCTCCTGTCGCCCCCGAGGTCCTGCCTGGATCAGCTGCTATTTACATTTTAATTTGATGTGAGAGGCCGATAGGTTTTTAAAACACCGTGAGACGGGCGGGCGGGCAGGCCGGCGGCTCAGCTCAGCACCCACATGCTTTGCCGCCTCTCTCAGCTTTAGAGGTAGATTTTTTTTTTTTTTTTTTTCACCCACATGCTTTGCCGCCTCTCTCAGCTTTAGAGGTAGATTTTTTTTTTTTTTTTTTTGAACAGGGTCTCTCTGGCTGTCTGGGAACTCACCATTTAGACCAGGCTGGTCTCAAACTCACAGAGATCTGCCTATTGCTGCCTTCCAAGTGCTGGGATGTAGGCTCTTAGGTTCTGAGACATTACACTACGGGGTAACCTTCGCCAACCTGGCTCCTACATTGTTTCCCAGTTTCCAGCCCCCTCCCACTTCCCCAGGTCTCATTTCCTAAGCAGGGATGGGTGTGTTCCTTAAATTTGCAGAATTCTGCATTATGTTTTGAAGAGCACCTCGTTCTTTGCTTCAAAGGAGGCTAGACTAGGATCTCTCTCTCTCTCTCTCTCTCTCTCTCTCTCTCTCTCTCTCTCTCTCTCACACACACACACACACACACACACACACACACACACACATCCCAGTGTGGAAGCTCAGAGAGGTTAAGTGATCTGCCTGAAGTCACACCATGGTGATCTGAAAGGAAGGGCATCAAGTCTCTAATAGTTCACTATGCCCCTTCCTTTAGTGTTAGCCCAGAGGTCTCCTTCCTTGCACCCCAACACACTCCTGGATGACTTTTGGGAAGAGTCCATAAGAAGGCAGAACACAGGAGGTGGATGGCATACGTGTGTGGGGGGCAAAGGCCAGTCCCTATGGGCTGGGGTTGGGGCAGGAGTAGGGATCATGAGGCAGGCTCCCTCTGTATCTGGCTCCCCCCCCCTCCTCTATGGTGATGGGAGCTCAGTTGCCTTTTCTGACAGTCCTAAAGCCACTAGGGAAGGAAGCTTCAGCTGTGAATCCCCAATGGAGAAGCGCTGGGGGGGGGGGGGGGGGGGGAACAGGAAGAAACCGATGACAAAGGCTGCTTGTTGGGAGTCTGAGTGGCTGACAATAAGGCTCTTAGGTGCCAGTCACAGAGAAGCCTCGATTTGACTGAGGGTTTACTATGCACCAGGTACTGGGAATAAAGATATTGGATCCTCACAGATGGGGAAACTGAGGTTTGGAGAAGTAAATCGGCTATGGTCACATGGACAGTCAGAGTCTGGCACAAGGCATTTGGGAACTTACTGGCCCTGTGACATTGGACAGAGGAACAGAACGGCGTAGAGGTTAGGGACAGGTAAAATAGGTGCCTTGCACTAATTTACTAGAGCTGTGGTGAAGGTTGACTTGGGGAAAGAGGATGGGCTTGGAGGCTGAAGACCAAGGATGCTGTCCCAGATGAGTGCTCTAGGGATGGTCCAGGAAGTTTTCGTATCTGTCGACACTAGAGAACTATTATGAAGCTTAGTAACTAACTCATCACGGGCGTGTAGCTCTGTCTGTTGAGCTTAGCATGTACGAAGCCCTGGGTTTACTTCCCAGCACAACATTAACTGGGCAAGGTGGCCCAGGAGGCAGGAAGATCAGAAATGAAGGGTCCCCTCCAGCTATATAGTGAGTTTGAGGCCACTGTGTGCTACAGGAAACCCTGTCTTATCAAGAACGAATCCCTCAAAGCAAAATAAACTTGGGGTGCAGATGGCACCCTTAGAGGTTGTAACTTAAGGGGTCTGAGTGGGAACACCCTCAGCCTGGTGGTGGTCTTCACGGATCATAGGGCCGGATTCTCGGTCCTTCCCTGGCCTCAGGCCGAAAGTCCTCAAAGCCACCAAACTTAGAAGCCTGATAACAAAGTCAGTATTTACCTCCACCAAGGGAGGGCCTCAGCTTTTTAAGGAAGTCTTTCTGATTGTGCAACGGAAGTCTCCCAGGTCTTTCTGTTGGAAAAAAAAAAAGGTCTCTGGGAGATGAAGTGGGTTTCAGGGAACCCTCTTCGTGCCCTCTGGTGGGCAGCTCTTAGAGACAGCAGGCGCCCCGGAGTAGAGCTCTGAGCTCTGTATGCCCAACCTGTCAGGGGAGAACCGTGTCCTCCTCCTCTTCCTCTCTCAGAGGCTCTCAGAGCCTTTTGTTTGTGAAAGGATTACAGGAAGCCTGAGAGGTTTTTTCCTTTTCCTTTTTTTTGGGGGGGGGGAGGGGTGACTCCTTCCCCTCAAACCCTCCCTGAAAAGCCCGTGTTTCCCTCCATGTTAACAAGCTCCCAGACAAGAACAGGACCTGCTTGGCAGAGTGAGATAAGCCACCACAAAGGGGCATCGTTGGCACACTGGGAGGTGGGAGCGGGTTTCCCCTCAGCCACTCCGCTCAGCCTCAGTGGCAGCCCAGCTCTGCAAGCTTCCCCCGGGACAGCTTGGGGGGGGTACCTTCTGGTTGGTGCCTGCTTTGTCACCCCCCAACCCCCCATTCTTAAAGAGCTAGGCCATGGCGTTGTTAATTTGATTGCACCCGCTCCAGCTTCCTGTCGCCCCTGATTAGGCAAGCTCCACCTGAAGTGTGAGATTGGTTGAAATTGTGTGGCAGCAACCAGCCTGGCCTTGGTGAACAGGCAGGGAGGAGTCTGGGGAGACTCAAGCCCCAGAGTCCAAGGATACAGGCATTAGGTAGGACTCAGCCAGGAAGAGTGTGTGCACACGCAAAGGCTGCTGAATTCTGGGTCATCGAGAAGGGTGGGACCCTGCAGCCTCAAACCTCAGGCCTGTCTCTGAGGCATGGAGGGTAAAGACACCCTTAGTCCCACCAGACCTTTCTCTGTCCAGCCCTAAAATGGGGGCAGTCCCTTTCTCCCTTGGCTGCTGGCCAAGGTATGCAGGATCAGGAGTGGAGTGGGGGATGGGGACCCATTTTCCCTACTGAGAGTGCTGGAAAAAAAGAGACAGTAATAATAATAGCTAACATTTATTGAATGCTGATTATGTGCATGCACCGTGGTTAATGCTCTCCACGAATTAGCTCATTAAACCCCTCCCCCATAGCCCTAGGAGGTTTGAGAAGGGGGGTGGATGGTGGTGGTGGTGGTGGTGGCAATGATGGCTAAAGATGACTTGGAACAGACAGAATCCTTTTAGAAACAGGGGACATGAACATCTTCCTTTGGCTACTAGGAGAAGGTGCTCTGGGTCATCGCTGAGAACACCTCGGAGCTGGAGTGGCAAGCGTTTTCTGGAAAGGGCTAAACAGTATTCTAGGCTTTGCTGGTCACTGCATCACCGAAGAAGCCACCGACAGTAAATGAGGAAGGAAAAAGGGATGCAGCCTGGTACTAGCTATGCAGGTGCAGGCTAGGTGTGACCCTAGGCCTAGCTTGCTGAGCCCTGCTGTGGAGTTGTGAGCACAGGATCACATGGGCTCGAGGATGTTGAGAGAGAGTTTTGGCTAAGAGACTATTTGTGGTCAGGACAAGGTGGCTGTGGTGTGCCAAGGAAGTTCCTGAAACCCACTAGCCGCTGGAGATGTGGTTTCTAACAGAAATGTGAGGTGGTCATGCTGGTTCTAGTAAGAAGAGACACAGAGAAGATGACATGACCTGACAGGGGAGAATCATGTGGCAACCAGAGTAGAAACCAGAGTGCTGTTTCTGCAACTCAAGGAACTTGTGACTTGCTGCCATCCCCAAAGAAGCCAGGATGCTTCCCCAGGGAACGTCAGGGAAGCAAGCACAGGGCTAGTGCCACCTTTTGTCACACACTATAGACTGTGAAAGAATCAGTCTGTAGTGTTTTGAAGCACTTAGTTGGTAGTACTTTGTTGGAGTAGCCAGGGGAAACTGAGGCAGTTCTGGAAGCAGCAAGCTTGGGGGGGTATTCTGTATTCAGTCCTTAAGTCTTGGCTTCTAGGTCAGGAAGATAACCAGCTGGTTCCACAGTGAACAGAGTCCCATGGGTCATGAAGACTAGCGTCCAGCTCTACACAGACATGTCACCCAGTGTGCTGCCCCAGGCTAGCCAGTCACCTCTACTTTGTCACAGTAACCATGCTGCCTCTCTGACCCAGACATCTTTGTGGCTAACACTGCTGCCATCTCTTCTCTTCAGCCTCAAGCTCTTGACTTTCTCAAATGCTTGACACTGTTCCTTCGAAGTCCTCCTTCCTCTCCAGTCCCTGCTCAGGGTCCTATGCCATTCCTACCCTAGAGGAGATCATGCCCACACATCAGGGTGACTTCCCACCCCAGTTCCTAGTTGCCACCGTCTGGTGCTCTCCTCACTGTCCCCCATGCAGACTTCTGTCCCGGTGCCTTTGCCTGGCTGCCGTTCTCCCTGAAGCCATCTTTCTCCTTTTGCTGGCTGTACTCCAGCACCACCCCTCCTGGAAGCTCTGACCGGGTCTGCTGATCCATTCCAGGGTCTTCCATCTTTGACCCGACTGATGACAAACCTCCTCTCCTAGAGGCTTGGTGTAGTTTTCTAATCAGTCAGTAACTCCTGGAGGCTGCGATGGAGACTTAGCCTCACCTTTCCTTCTTGAAGACTGCTGAAGTTTGGGGACTTTATAGGTGTGCCCTTGAGGAGGTGATCCTGAGTCTAGATCATCAGGGTAAGTAGGGCCAATGATTGAATTCTTGTGGCGATTTTAAGGGGATGAAGGGACACACACACATGTACACATCTGCACATTTATAAGCTGTTTCTCACATGTCACACTCTGTCCTGGGTCACTGGGTTTATGAACCCAAATAAACTTCTTTTTCTTAAGACTAAGCCAACCCATGTCTTTATATTGTTAGCAACAGGAAGCAGGTGAATACACAGACAGACCTTGGCACCATGTTGGATGACGGGCTGCTCAGTGGGCACATACCCGTGACTTGCCTGATGTAACAGTGCACTCACTCAGAGGAGCGCTCATCATTATTGGGGAGCAGCTCTGGGCTTTCTCCCCAGGGCAAAGGCTAGAGGTGCTTCTCAGCTCTCTGCCTACTGTCCAGCATCACGCTCTCTACCACATAGAGCCCTGTGTGCAGGACGCCTTGGATCCCCAGTCTCATCTGAGCTGCCCTCAGTGACACCTTGGAACTGGGATCCATTTGGAAGCTGTGGTCATGGGAACATCACAGGCAGGGGAGTGATAATATGCTATCTGTCCCCACCTCTGAGGAGTGTGGCCAAGGTGAGGCACCTAGAGACAACAGGGAGTGGAAATTGAGCGAGCAGGACCAGTCTCCTCAGCAAAGCCTCCCGTCTGTAAGGACCTGGGCTCTTACTCTGAGAGTGCGGCTGGGATGGGGGCTTCTTTAGCACCAGGTCCCCTAGGGGCTGGGGCTGGGGATGTGACCGATTGCTCCTGTTCCAATGACCCTACTAGTGTCATGAGGTCAGTCAGTTGTCCTATATTTTGCTCATTGAGAGGTATTTTATCTCCCACCCCCTAAAACATTTGGGCTATGGATTCTGAAAAGCAGGACCAGGAACCCATTCATTCAAGCTTAGGAGGTGAGAGAAAGTGAGTGAGGTAAGGCCCCATGTCCCAGTAACCAGGGCACAGGTGTCAGGAGCAGATCTCCTGTTCAGGCCCTTTCTGGTCTCTGCATGCTTGATTTGTCTTCCCTGTGTCTTTGGAGGCTACAGACTCCTGGGAGCGTTGTCAGCTCCCTGCTTTTCTGTGAGGAAGGCCCAGGGGCGAAAGGAAGTTACAGCCTGTCCTCACTTCTGCTTGATGAAGCATGAGACGCAGTGTCGCTTCTTACTCTATGAAGCCTGGAAATCAATAAGGCCAGAGAGGCCACTGGCTAATCATTGCCATGGAAATCATCACTCCCTCCCTCTCTTGCCAACATCCAGTGAGTCCTCTATCCTTGTCTGCATAGGAGACTTTCTCCTGGCTTGGCACAGGCCACCCTGAGGCTGGGTAGCTGAGGCTGACCAGTGGCCATAGCCTACGAGGAGAAAGAGCCAGTCCCAGCCCCCAAATCCTACAATTGTGTTTGTAAGTAGGGGTGGTGGCTCAGTTGGCCCCAAGTCCTGCCCAACACCCAGTTTTCTGTCTTCTCTCCAGACGGCTAGCAAATCTGGTAGAGCATCTGCCCTGTCCTTTCAGCTTCTCAGGAGCTCACAGGGCTAAGAGAAGTCTGGGAACCATCTAAGATGCCAGCTTGACCAATCCTGCACGCAGGAGCCTGTCCATCCCCAGCACACGGTGCTAGAGTGGACAGAGGTCTGGTCTGTGTTAGGTGCCAGGGATACAGTTCATACACAGGAAGGACGGATGAGCTCTGGACCCTAAGTAGCTCAGAGGTAATAAAGATTCAAGCTTCACTACCAGCAAATACACAGGAGAACTCCGGGCTACTCTTCTGCTAGATCGCTCTGTGCCTCAGTTTATCATCTGTCCCAAGGGGGGGGTGCATTATGTGTATGACATCCCAAAACCCCGTGACATGGCATTGTGTATGTGAACCGTAAATAGTTCATTCAGGTTGAGGACCAAAGCAAGGGAGGAGAGATGACAAAAGAAGTATTGGGGGGACTGGAAAGATGGCTCAGGGGTTAAGAGCACTAGCTGATCTTTCAGAGGACCTAGGTTCAATATCCAGTATATCCACACGGTAGTTTATAATTCCCCGTAGCCCCAGTTCCAGTGGATCTAGCATTCCCTTTTAGCTTACGTGGGCGCACAAGTGATGCATAGATGTACATGCAGGAAAAATACCCATACACATAGAGTAAGGATAAAATAAAACAAAGTAAAAGCATTGGGCAGCTTGGAGGCAGGCATGGGGCATCCATGTCAGTCCCAGACGTATGGTCTGGACAAGGGTTTGTAGTCTCTGGGTGGTTGCTCCTTTGATTCATTGTCTCCTGTCCTGGTGGGAGGGCAGCAGTCCCACCATCAGGTCAATGGACACACCTCTTCTGTCCGGTAAGAGTTGTTTTCATTTGAATGGGGACTGACGTGGGTTCCGGGGACTGACTGGGATACAGATCATAGAGCTCACTGTGCTTCCAAGGGTTTTGCACCATGACCTTGGGACCAGCAGTCAGCTACAGCAGCTAAGCTGGTCAAAGGTTTCCTTGGGTCAGGCTGGCTCCCTCCATCAGCCCACCTCTGACTAGGGTCTGCTTCCTTCCAAACGACTTCCTGTGATGCAGGTGTGTGGAAGCTGAGGGCCCTTGGAGCTCACTTTAATTGGCCTGACATTTTGCTAAACAAACAAACCAAAACTCAGAGCAAACAAAGAACTCTTCTGGATTTAATTGGCCATGAGCTTTGTCTGTGGCCCAGTCACTGGAGCCTTCAGAGAGGTGGTGGTTGTGGGGGGGGGGGTTGCCAGGGGCAGGAAGAGCAGCTGTCTAATAAAGATGGGGGCCAGGAGTTCTTGGGGGGCCATGCCATGTGATAGTGACATCAAAACACAGCTTATCCCTTCCACCCCAAAGAGCAGCTTGGCTCTGTACCTGCCTCTTGCTGAAGAATTCTCTTTGAAGGTGATGTCTCCTCCCCTGTGTGTCAGGTGGAGGTGGAATTATCTTCTCTTTTTGGTCATTCTCTCCCCCCCCCCAACTCTCTCGTGCTCACCCTTTTTTCTTTCTTTCTTTTTAATTTAAAAAGGAGATTAAAGGTAGCCCTGTGGATGTGGTATTTTCTCCTGCTAATTATATTTATTTTTAATCAAGTCCTGGGAGGCAACAGCCTGGTCCCTTGGGAAGACTCCTAAGGCCGCTGGAGCCACTGCTAGCCCGGCTGGGGGTGCCATAGCTCAGATAAGGCCTGGGTTTTCTAGTCTGGGTGAATTCTGATTTTGTGGGTGAGGAGACCAAGAACCAGAGGAAGGAGGGCAAGGAAGGAAGGGGTGGCTGATAGCCTAATCTGTGGACCCAGCGATGTGCCCTGATGACCTCCATCCACTATCTCAGATTCTGTAGAAGGTAACCATGGCTGGCTTCCCCAGGGAGGACGTGGAGAGAGGGTTGTCGAGTGCCACATGTGAAAGGGCCGGTCTGGGTTCAGGGACTTATGAGCTTAGCCTTACCAAGACTTAGGGGTCAAAGAGGAGTGGAGGCTACTCAGGATTGTCTTCTGGGATGTCCAAGGACTTGGACAACTGATTTCCTGCTCCCCCAAACCCTTGGTGCCTTGGCCGAGCTGGGTGGTTTTAGATGTCAGTTGGCCTGTGTCACGGGATCCCCAGGGACCTGACAGAGTAGTTCTGAGGTTTGTGAGATCTCCCAGGGGAGAAAACACTATGTGAGTTAATAGGGATACCTCTCATGTGCATGCTGTCCAATCAGATGGGAACCCAGAAGGCCAAACGGGCTCAAGATACCGACTCCTCCTCTTAAAACAGGGACACTAGACTCCTCCTACCCATGGACACCAGAGCTCTGACTCCCTGGTCTGGCCTTGGACAGAGTTATACCGCTATGGATTCTCTCATTCTGAACTCTTTCATCTTGGCTGGGCCATGTCACCAGCATCCCAGGGTCTGTTTACAGATAGTTAGTTGTGGGACTTCATAGGCCCCATTAGTACATGATTCAGTTCTCCTAAGAAAGTCCCCTCTATCCATTTGTTAACAAACCTGCGACTTAAAGCCACTGAGAAAAGAAGTTCTGTTCTACTCACCATGGCATCCCCAGCCCCTAAACCAACCGTTGCTAACCATGGTCAGACATGTACCTGTACCAAACACTATATAAATTGTTGTTGAAGCATAGTCTCATTGAAACCTCACTAGTGGGAAAAAGTACACATGCCCCTCCCCCATTTACAGCAGTGTGACCCTTGAGGAACCTATAGTCAGTTGGAAATATCTTAAGTTCAAATACGTTGACTACTCCTAACTGGATGTGTCTGGTGGAGCATGGAGGGGAGGGAGGGCAGGAAAAGTAGGTGCAGGATGCATCAGGAGCTGTCCTCTGAACCTCCTACCTTAAGACAGGCGTGTTTCTTATTTACCTTCATGACCAGTATCTGCCACTGATGTTGCCTCACATTGGGAAAGAGTGCTCAGCCATAATATCATTAGCTTGGAAAAGGAGCAAGCTTTGAATTTTGGATTGTAGCCGTGACCGACTGCTTACTGCTTCTGCCTCATGGTAAAGGTTAAAAATGGAAGCCATCTATGTTACAGTTGTTAGCTTACAGAGGAGGACTCCAGGCTCACATAGGTCACTGTCTGTGATCTCACAGCTCTCAAGTAGCAGAGCTGGGACTTGAACTCAGGGATGTGTACTCTACTCTCCTGGTCATGCAGCAAACACCATTTCCTGTCCAGTGAGCGCTCAGTGACCCAAGGAGCCAGCACTGTGAGGTCAGGGATGTGGCTGTCCCCTCAGCATGGCCCAGCCAAGATGTCCAGTTTGCCCCGTATGACTCTTTAGGAGATGATGCACTCTCTGACATGTTTCCTTCCTTTCTTCTGCTTGGGGACAGTGGGGACAAAGGTCAGTTAGCCCTTTGAAGGCTTAGACCTGGTACCATGGAGCTGAATCAGGCCAGATATTTTTCTAAAAGTGGGAGATACAAGGTAGAGCTTTAGGTGGCTGCCTCTGCAAGTGGGTCAGGGATAGGGCTGGTGGCATTGGGGGATTTAGAATGGACTCAGAAAGCCGGTGTGGTGGCACACACCTTTAATCCCAGCACTTGGGAGACAGAGACAGGCAGATTTCTGAGTTCAAGGCCAGCCTGGTCTACAGAGTGAGTTCCAGGACAGCCAGGGATACACAGAGAAACCCTGTCTCGAAACAAACAAACAAACAAACAAACAAACAAACAAACAAACAAAGAGTTTAGAATGGACTTAGAAATGAATGAGCTTCATCCAGCCAACTCACTGATAAACTGTGTGTGTGTGTTTGTGTGTGTGTTTGTGTATGTGTGTGTGTGTGTGCGCACGCGCGTGTGCGTGTGTGTGTGTGTGTGTGTGTGTGTGTGTGTGTGCACGCGCAGTGAAGGTCCTATGGCTCTCTTTCCTTCCTATAGCAGTCAGAGGAGTGGGAGAAGATGGATGGAGGAAAGGTCCGCATAGGTAGAGTACAGGAGGGAGAAGAGTCAGCATCTCAAGTGGCTACGGGGGTAACCTGGAGCATCATGCTGTGCAGAAGCAGGAGAAGAATGGCAGTTACAGAGAAGACCAGGCACATGCATGCCCCACCACAACTGTGTCACAGGAGCATCTTCCAGCAGCCAGCTGCAATATGGGCTTATTTGGGCTGCTATATGGAGGCTCCCACCCAGACATCTCTGGCACCGTCTACCCCTTCTTCCCACCAGTACTGGGGAAGTCTGAGGGCTCAGCATGGCTGGGACAAGATGTTGAGAGAGCCAGGCCAGGATGGAAAGGAAAGTAGCAGAATAAGGAATGGCGTGCACGTGTGTGTGTGTGTGTGTGTGTGTGTGTGTGTGTGTGTGTGAACTGGAAGGACAGGCCCAGGCAGGCGAGCCTTCCCCGTGTGGCTCTCCCTGGCTGAGGGATGTAGATTGATTGCCTGGCTTTGTGAAGGACAAAGTGCTTTGTGATGGTGGGAAGGAGGCTGCTCCCAGCACGGGGATTCCGCCCGGGGGCTCCCTCAGCATCGATCTCCTGGCAGGGCTTCCCCATCTGGATGACGGCCCAGGATTGTTCATGGGGGGATCTCCTGGGAGGTGTAGGGCGGACTGCACACAGGCCCTACGGCTCGCTGTAGCTACTCTAGAGGGACATTAGAAAGAATGGCACTGGTGACCACACCTGTGTCCAGTCAGGAACACACTGACATACAGGAAGGACACAGACTATTACACCACCTCTGTGGAGAGGGTAGATATGGCCTCATAAGGTCTATGTGCTTAGCAATGCATGGCTGCCATGGTGCTTAACAGAACACCGGGACAGCAGAGAAACAGTGGCTTCCGGGGCCATGAGGGTGCCTTCCCTTGTGTTCGAGTTACAGAGTCGTGTGGCTCCTATGCGCTTCTATTTAGCCTCAGCTTCTGTGTTATTCAAAACAGTTTTATGAAGTTTGCAAGTTGGGAGTGAACTTCTAGGATAAACGGGGAGACTAGAAACCAGAGAGACAAAATGACCTTCCAAGGTCACACAGATCAACCAGAGGCTTTACCTACATATTGGATATGGTGTCTTCCTTTTAAGACTGTTAACAGGTGGCACACAACTCAGTATGTATTAAGTAGCCACAAGGAGTTGTTTGATATAGGTATTGGGATTGGATTGCCAACTGACAGGTGAACAGAATAATTTCCATACAGCAACCAGGACCTGTGTTCTTGCCTTGAGACAGGCCAGAGTGTGCCTTTGCTTTGGATAAGCATGGTCCCAGATGCCTCCAGGAGACTCCCAAGCTCACCTCTGAGCAACCTTGCTGTTTCTGGACAGAATAGCAAAATCCCAGGGGGATTTGGGCAGGCAGGGGAGAGCCAAGACTGACCTTGGTGGCCCTTGGTGGGCCTTGGCAGAATGGGGGCAAACATGGGGGAAGGACTCACTTTTCACGGTGAGGAACATGGCCTTGCTGATGTCAGTGCCCACACCGTTGCTGGCCTGGCAGAGGTAGTAGCCGATGTCCTCTTCCAGGACGTGGCGTATCAGCAGGGAGCTGTTGGGTAGGATCTGGATGCGGCCAGTGAGGGGCACTGGGTGATATTGCTGGGGGTTCCCACTCCCTGGAAGGAGGCAGCAGTTAGAGGGTGTTGGGAGCGGACTGGATGTGACCTAGTGCCTTCAGAAAGGCCTGATGGGGCTCGCTTGCCCACCTGTGACCATTTCACAGCAGAGCCACACCATAGCACAGTACTGGCACCACACAGCTCCTACTGAGTGACGTGAAGTACACCTCAGAGAGGTCTGGCCCTGACTTGGCTCTGAGGCATGGAAACAGTCAGGGCAGTCCTTCAGGCAGTCACTGAACTTTCTGGAATGAATTCCCGAGATAGAAAGAACCGTCTTCGGTGAGCTTGGCAATAGGCCAGAAGACTGAGGTCTCATGACATTTGCTTGGCCACATGCAGTCAGGCCTGGGGAAGAGGCCGCTTTCCAAGGGGACCTCCAATCCCAACATTGGCCATGGGCACAGTCTATCACGTGACATCGTCAGATATCAAATGTATCTTTGCGATAAGGCTGGACTGGGAGAGTACTAAGATCTTACATTAGATAGGACTCCAAGGTGGACGGGGAGGGGTGGGGAAGTAGTACAGACTGTCTTTGGGGTTGCAGGAGGTCAAGCGGTGGGGACAAGAGGAACTTAGGGGGCTGTGGATGGAGCTCAGTAGTGGTGGGGTTGCCTGTTTTGCGCAAGGCCTTCAGTTTGATCGTCAGCATGACAGAAAGCAAACAGGATTTGGATTCAGCATCCTGCTGTCCCTCACCCTGGTGTAGGACTTCTAGACCATCTGATGTAGGAGTTCCCCAAACTCAGAACTCAGTACTCCTCCTAGGGCTGGGAGCTGCATTTAGGAACAGGTCCCATGCCCACCAGAGCAGCCTCCAGGTCCTCCCTGCTCTTCTCACAGAAGAGGCTCACCTTTGGCATGCTTCCACATGACCTTGGGCGGTGGGTAGCCATCGACCGAGCAGTTGAGCACCCCAGCTTTGCCATAGATGCCGTCCTGGTTATTGGGCTGCACCACAAATCGAGGGGGCACTGTGGAAAGGGAAGTGGGGAGAAAAGAGGCTTAGTCTCACCCGGGTCCCCTAAGTCTGGGGACCTCTTCCAGTAGATGTCAGCCCTTCTTGGATCACTACAATGTTGGGAGCAGAAAGCTTGTAAAATCAGAAAGGGTGAGAGCTCTTGCAAGCACTTCAGTGAGAGCTCAGAGTCATGAGTCCCAAACTTGACTCTGCTCTTGACTGATCACATTAAGGATGCCCTCTACTCCAGGTCTGAAAGTAAGGGGCTTGGGTCTCTGTGTCTTTAAGAAGCCAGCCAGCACCAACCTCTTAAGAGCCTGTAATTCCAACTGGAACTCTAGAGAGATGCTCTTGCCCTCCCCCCTCCCCAACCCCCTCCCTGGGACCGGCCTGACCCACTCACCACGCACGATGAGCTGGCGCTCCCTGCTCACGGTGGCCGCTGCGTTGCTGGCGATGCACGTGTAGTTGCCGTTGTGCTTGAGGGAGACACTGGAGATCTGGAGGGAACTCATGAACTCCTTGCTCTCGATGGTCACACCCGAGCCTGAGATGATCACCTGCCCGTCCTTCCTCCAGGTGATGCGGATGGGCATGTCCCCCGAGGACACCACACAGGGGATGTAAAGCAGCTGGCCGATGGAGGCAGGGGGGAACTCGAAGGGCTGGATCAGAGGGGGGACTGGGGGGACAAGGGGGATAGGATGGTCACCAGCCCTACATCAGGGTTCTGGCTTACCCTGGGGCAGGGCTGGAATGTAGCTCTTCAGGTCCCCGGAACTTTGCTTTCCTTTGAATGCGGTATCTTCTGAGCATGCTCTGGTGCCCTGGCTCTTGCCCACCTGTAAACCCAGGCCAGGGCCCCCCGTCTCTGTGTTAGTCTTCCCGGCTCTCAGATTGATCTTTGAATTTGACTCATGCGTGTCCTGACCCACTGTTTAGCTTGTGTATAAATTCTGATCTTGGCAGCCACCTTCCAGCCCTCTGTAGGCCTGGGGTAGATAGAGATGAGGTGTCCCAGAGGCGAGGGAGGATGGCCTGCTTAGATGCTCTCCCTTCTCTCTCCATGATGACTTGCCTAAAACCGGGTGCTTCCATTCCAAACCAGGTCCTCACATGAACTTGCCCCTCCCCATAGCCATTACATGTGCACAGGAACCTCACCCAATCCTTCCCCAGACCTGGAGTTTGATGGTCTCACTTTACAGATGGCAAGATAGAGGAGGAGTTGTGTCTGAGCGAGGTGATGGGGGGGGGGGGCAGGGTGACACTGGGACTTGAGAACTGGTCTGTCTGCTCAAGCCAAGGCTTTTTTTTTTTTTTT
>NC_034599.1:40816607-40820254 GCF_900095145.1 Mus pahari | reverse complement strand
GGGGGGGGGGGGGGGGGGATGGAGGGTCAGGGCGCCTGTCTGCAGCCCGAGTCTCAGGGAGATGAATCCTCCTCTCTCTGCACTGGCGGGAACATCAGCCATTATCTTTATGATAACTCAATTAGGCGGCAGCAACTTCCCCAGCTCATGGTGGGGGGAGAGGAGAGCGAAGGAGACAGACAATTAGCTTAACAAGGATGAGCACGAGTAGATGAGGTCTCCTTTCTGCAGTCGAATAATTAAATTACAAAGCTGCCCACGGTCCTCAGCCTTCTCCCAGGCTCCTGCCCACTCCTCCTTGGAAGCCACTGATGCTATTTCACCACAGGCCTACCCAGAGCCTGGACCACAGCAGAGAGCGGAGAGCACAGGCAGGCTTTGCAGACTCATGGTAGAAAGCAGCCAGATGTGCAGGCTCATGGTAGAAAGCAGCCAGATGTGCACAGAGAGGGCATCTGAATCCTTGGCAGGGTTGGGTAGGGTGGTCTGGAGGACACGGCAGTTAGGAAGTTACTGCTTCTAGTACTCCTATCAGGGGCCCCAGGAGGCCTTCTAATGCTGCCCTGACCTTGCCTGATATTCCAGCTAGGGTGTCCGTCGTCATGATTTTCTATGCCTGAGCCTTGCTTGGCATGGCCTCCTCCACTGCCATGAGCTCCCCATCCTCCAGTCAGCTTGCAACCATCTGATTCCATGCCTACCTTGGTGTTGGCCAGGTCCTAGGCCTTAGTCAGATATCCTAGACATTGGTCAGATCAACACATCCCTGTTACTGCCCCATGTCCTATGGGAGGTTGGCTGGGACATAGGCATCTCTAGATAGAATTCTATGAAACTCAGGCTCCACTGCACTTTATTGATACTCCGTAAGAGACTGTTCTCCTTAGGTCATTGTGAACAACCCCCTGGTGTGTGTGTGTGTGTGTGTGTGTCTGTGTGACACCTAGACCTCTAGGCCTCCCTGAGTTTCTGATAGAATTGCTTCTGAAAGCCAGCACAGTTCTGATTGCCATCATCTCCCTGGTCTTGGAGGTAGGACTTGTATAACAGGAGTGATTGTGGGTACCCAATAGATGCTCATCATATATGTAAATAAGGGGGGACATATGTCTGGATATCTCATCTCAGGGTGACCTCAGGAGTGCCATGCGGTGGGGCCGACAGAATGAGTGCTCATTCTATTCTGTGAGCATTCTGGAGTGTCTCCATGGTTCTTCCTAGGACCAGGCCTTTTCTGGTGTGGCCCTAACCCAGCTGTTGGGACTGAGGAACCTCTGGACTGTGAGCAGAGGTTTGTGTCATTGGTGACACTCCAGGAGCTGGAGTAGGACATGAGGCCAAGGTGTGGGTACTCTGAGCACCTCATTTCCAGGGGAGACAGACAGAGACAATGTTGCTCAGCAAGGAGCTTTTGCTTAGTGGAAGGGACCGTCTCCCAGTAAGAAGGGAGTTAGTAGTTAGGTAATTATGTAATATTTGTGAAATGCTTACCCTGTGAAGGTATTACTGCTGTGTAGATGAGGAAGACAGGACCTTGCCCAAGTTGGAAGAGGTAAGTCACTGCCCTTTGTGATTACTGGGCCAGTGACCCCTGGACACACAGACACAGGACTCGGCAGGGGGAGGTGTCCTCTGGGGGTGATCCCAGCCTCAGGGAGCCCTGAGCATTTGATCTGGCACATGTGCTTACAAAATGATACACAGGATGAAGGAAGAAGTCAGGCTGAGGCAAAGGGCAGAGGCCATCGAGGACTGTTAGAAAGTGACATGGAGGAACCCTTGAGAGGCTACTGATAAGCAGCAGCCAACACTCCTGCTGGGGCTTAGTGACATGGGTAGGATGGTCCAGGGCTCCGTTGTGTCCTGCGTGCCAGATGACCAGACAACTCCTCAGAGGTCCGACGTAGCATGCTGTTCTCAGTCACGTGGCCACCACCAAGTTATGCATGCCACTGTGGCAGAAGCCCTTCACCCACCTGTGTAGCTGGTTACTCTAAATTGAAATAGTCCCTCTTCGAGGAAGGAAAGCCACTTCTAAAAGCGGGGAAGCTCATGAAACTTAGAAGATTCATGAGGCCCTCCCAAGGTTATACAAGTGTCAGACAAATGCTGGGCGGAGTAGACTCCCTCCCGCCAAGCTTCAGGGGTGCAGCCTTCCTGACAGGGGTGCTCCTGTAAGTCACCCCTTGTCTCTGCTTCTGTAAATAGCCCCAGTAGATGTGCTGCTTTGCCAAGCTAGACTTGAGTATAATAATTCCTTTGGTCTGTTAGTGTCCCACCTGGAGGGAGCAGACCTTTGTTCTCTCTGTTAAGGAAAACCCACACAACCCCTTTGCAGATTGTGGAAGGGCCAGGCTTCTCGGGGGAACTCCATAGCTCCAGGCTGGCATTCTGACGACCCTCAAGTCCAGGCTCAGAGATGGCCTGTGCTGTGGGGGAGAGGGGATTCTCAGCAGTGGTGGGATGTTTGATAAGAACACATGATATATATATATATATTTAAGGCTTTGGATACCTAAAAAGAAAGACCTGCCATTTAGCCATGTCTTCTCTGAGCTCAGGGATGCTGAGAGAATGGGTGTGTCATCTTTTCCCCAGGGAACCAATCTTTCAGGAGTTAGGGGGGGGTCTCTGGCCACCTGCTCTCATCAGTGTTACCTGCAGTCCCAAGTCTCTTGTGCCCATGTCCATAACTTCTGCAGTAGCTGGCCTGGGATGTCATATAGAGGGGTGGGGGTGGGGCTTCCTTCCTGGAGCAAGGTACCATACCGGCGCTGAGGCCAGAGACTGGAGTATCTACAAAGATGTAGCGATTGCGGTAGGCCACACGACATCTGGCCGTCATAAAGCCTTTATGGACACTTGTTTGGAAGTGTCATGCGGTACTGACCACCAGCCCAGCCCATAAATGCTTTATGGGATGTCTTATCATCTGTCTTTGAGGTTGAGCCTTTTATTTACTGCACCTGCTTGCAAAGTGTGCACTGTGGGAAGTCAGAGCCTCTCTGTCCACACAGCGTGGACTCAAGAAAGATCTACATCTGGGGCCAGGACATTTGAATTCCAGGCTCTATTGCATTTTCAAGTGACCATAGGCAAGTGGCCTTGCCACAACCCCTGATTTCTGCCTGAGCCTTGCTTTCTTACTCTGTACAATGGAGGGGTGCCAGGCCTGGAGAGATGGCTAAGAGTGTTTGCTACAAAGGCAGGAAAACTTGAGATCTGATCTCAGTCACACTGGGGGAGACCTGTGTGGTGAGATTTGTCTACAGCCCTAGTGCTGTCAAGGGCAGAAACAGGAAGACCACCGGGCCTTGTTGCCACTAGCTTAGTTCTAGGTTCAGCAGGAGACCCTGTGACCAGGGAGTGATCAAGCAGGCCACCTGATATGTTCTTCTGGTCTCCACATACACAGACAGCACATACGCACACATGTAAGTGCACACATACACACATACGTGCGCGCGCGCACACACACACACACACACACACACACACACACACACACACACACACACATGTATGTATGTATGTATGTATGTATTAGACAACACTAGCATGACACTGAGTTTTCAGGTTCAATAAATCTAATTACTCTAGGAATAAGCACCGTTTTCTTCAGCTTTTATCACAACCATTTCTTCTTG
>NC_034599.1:40811479-40815977 GCF_900095145.1 Mus pahari | reverse complement strand
TCTGGGATAGGGACATATGTGCGTGAGTCTGGGATAGGGACATATGTGCGTGAGTCTGGGATAGGGACATATGTGCGTGAGTCTGGGATAGGGACTTATGTGCGTGAGTCTGGGATAGGGACATATGTGCGTGAGTCTGGGATAGGGTCATATGTGCGTGAGTCTGGGATAGGGATATTGGAGGAAGCATCTGTGTGGGGTGAATGCCCTCTTCTACTGGCTTGCTATCTGTGGGAACTTGGCAGGGCCTTGCTCCAGTCAGAGTGTGCCTCTGGCCCTCAGTTTAGCTGTAGAGGCTCTCGGAGACCCCGATGTAAGGTGGAGACATTTCCCCCCACAGAACCGTGCCAAGGGGCCCCAGTTGCACACCCTGTCCTTGGTTAATCGAACATTCAGTCTTTGCACCCGGAGATGCTTTTATTTCTCAGCTGCTGAGGATTCAAAAGTCCCCATGTCTAGGTTGGCTCTGTGTGGGCTCCTCTTAGTATCATGCCAAGGATCTGTCCCGAACCCCAGAGACAAATGCTGTCCCCTGCAGCTGGTTCCCCTTGTCATTCAGTGCTGCATGTGCCAAGCCCAGGAATTCCTCAAAGCATTCCTTTGCCCCTCCGTCTCCTGCCTGGCTGAGCTTCCCTCGAAGGAACTCCTGAGCAATGTTTCATATAACCACCCGTAGCTGCCTTTCATGGGTCAGGAATGTCCTTTTACAGGAGAAGGCAGGCAGTCATGCACAAATAACTGTTCACATGCACATACATGAATCTGCCCCAGCACGGGCAGACTAGTATGCCCTTTTGACACTTGATCGTGAGTGTAGTTTGTACACATGTGTGCACCTCACACATCACTGCACACGTATGTATATGCATGTCGGGTATGTTCTGATCTTGGCTCACTGATTGAAATTTTCATTAGCAGACAAGCAGTCCCCAGAAGGAACCGAGTCAGCAGTTGTTTTTCCAGCTCACGAAGCAGCATTGGTTTGGCCACATCTGGTCCACCAGTCTTGGCACCCACAGAGAAGTGGGGGTTGGGGAGGGGACTTGATAGCTGTTGCAGGCTTCCAGTTCCTGTCTCATTCCATCTGAGCCTTTTCTGCACTCTGTTCCAGTCTGCCCCTCTGACTTGAAGCACCTTCCAATGTCCAGTAGCCATAGGGTCCAGAGTCCATACTCCTGCACTCACCCCTTCCTCCCTGGAGTCTGGGCCCCTTGCCATGTCCAGAGGCGCCTCCTCCTCCCCCCTCCTTGGGGAGCTCTTGGAAGAGCACAGCCGCTAATCAAGCAGCGCGATCATAATCAGCTTTGATGGGCTCTTCTGCAAAAGTGCATTCTAATGAGGTAGGGGAGGCGAGCGGAGAGGGTGGGGTGGAGGAGCTGAGCTTTCGGAGAGGTGGGGGAACTGGCTTTCAGGCCTTTACGTGAGTGTCTGCTTGAGAGGAAACAGGGGACCTTACCCCTTCTATGGCTGCATACTGGTCTTTCTTTCAAACCGTGAAAAGGGGGAGCAGGGAGGTTTTCACACAAGCTTGTATCACACATTGATAGACACACAGATACACAGACAGACACACAGACACAGACACAAACACAGACCCACACACAGACAGACACACACATGCATGGGCATGCAGACAGACAGACAAACAGACACATACATATAGATAGACACAGACAGAGACAAACAGGTACACACATACAAACAGATATACAGGCACACATACATAATCACACATGCACACACACACATAGCCACACATGCACACACACACATAGCCACACATATACACACACAGTCACATATGCACACACACATAGTTACACACACACAGAGTCATACATGCACACACTCTCCACCCCCCTCCTTGGACTGGGAGATACTGTCACTATACTATCACTACAGGTCCACCGAGTCGCTGAGCCTGAATGCATCAGATTCAATTCATTAGGAGCGATCGCTCCCTGAATGGGGCTGAATAATTGATGAGCCGAGAGCAGCTTTCAGGATGTTCCGAGTACTCTGAGGCTTGCTGGAGCCCTGTTATTATTATTTTTTCTTTTAGCTGACAAACTGGCCAAATGCTTGCTGGAGCATTGGGCACAGGGAGCAGAGCAGAGGTTAGATGTTTTAATATGTGATGTTTACACTGTACACTCTCGGCCCACTGCTTGTAACAGAAATGGATACAGGCTTCTGTGATGCCCAGTGGGGTGGAAGCAGGGCAGGCAGGGCTATGGCTCATCATTACCAAGTCCATTTGCTCAGGTGTGGAAGGGAGATGGGGGCCTGGCGTGTGGGACCATGGGCTGCCCCGGAAGGGCACGAGGTAGGGAGCACTCTGTCATTGGCACAGCCTAAAGCAGGGAGGTGGTATTGCCAGTGTATATCTCAGCTCTCTTTCTCAGGCCTGAGATGGCCACGAAGCCCCCCAGCTTTCGGAGCTCACAGTGTGGCTTCTGTAAGTTACTCCAACCCAGACTAATGCGGCAGATTCGGTTCAACAAACACGTGCCGTCTGGCACTGTGACAGGTGGCAGAGTGGGTACACAGGATGCATGTGACTCGGCCCCCCGAGAACTGCTCAGGGTGAGCCAGATGACAGTAAGGTAAGAAGCACAGGGAGGAGGGCTTCCTCCACCTTCTGCCATGACTGTCAGGTTCCTGTCCTTCCCATCCTGGGATCATTGTCATAGCTCATTGATACAGCATGTGTCCCCCAAACACTTTCTCTCCTATACCACCCCCTTCCTTGTATATGTGATGCTACTTCAAGGATCAAAGCAGAGGAGACTCTGGTCTGAGACCCTCAAGGGCACCCCGGGTGTCAGGACCTGGGAAGCTGGCAGGCTGCAGGCGGGGAGGGACCTACCTTTGACGGCCACGTGGACACTCTGGCTGATGGAAAGCTGTGGCTGGATGAGAACACTGCACAGGTACTCCCCCTCATCCATGCCCTTCTGCACATCTGTCAGCTTGAGAGTCCCATTCTCAAACACCACCTGGCGGTGGTTATCGGGTAGCAGCAGGGCATCCTTGTACCACTTGATGGAGTAGTAGGGGTAGCCAATAACCCTGCAGTTGATGAGTGTGTCCCGCCCGGCGACTGCCGTGATGTTCCTCATTGCCCGAATGCTGGGGGGTCCTGGGGCATGTGGGGGAAAGAGGAGAGGAGGGGCAGGTGGCGTCATGAACCAATGCCACTTTGTAGTGGGGCTCTTCTCCCTTGCTTGGCCCTGAGGCTTCCCCTGGGGCAAGAGACCTTACAGGTGAGGGCAGAGGGGGGTGCTTTCTTAGCTAAGTGCAGAGGCCAGGATTGGAGTCACCCACCGGACTCCTAGAAATCACTGTTGTCATGGTAAGATAGCTGTAAGCAGCCGTGAGCCACACAGGCCTCTTGCAAGAATCCTGTCCCTTACAAGACTGGGCCAGGCCAATCCATAGCCACCACGTGTTGCTTCTTCCAGTCAGGGAAATTGTATTGCGGGTACTGGAGAATGGGCTGCAAAGTGAGGTTCTGACCATAGTGGCCGGGGCTTGGGAGGACCCTCAGCAGGGCTGACTGGCAAGAGGCACCATGGGAGAGGGAGAAGGAAGCTTAGAGGCCACCATGAAGGGACAGTACTGGAGAGCATCATGGAAATCTGCTGCTTCAGGTCCCCATCCAGAAGATACAGGAGGGAACTAAGAGTCTTCCTCCAGGGCCCTAAAGCATGGCTCCAGTTCAGAGAGGGACACAGAGGTTTGGCCAGGTAGTGGACTCAGATTTGTCATGTGGCGTGGGGGAGCTGGCATGGGTGAGTTTAGACTGAATCTCCATCTCTACCCCATCTTTGCCTCAGGGCAACTGTTAGCATCCCTGGACCAATGTCTATTTCTGACACTTTCTCTGTCCTCTGGCCTTAGGTTAGAGGTCACTGGTAGGGTCCAGAGAGGACCAGTCAAGGCTGCAGAGCATCAGGGGGACTACTCGCGGCATGTTAACTTGGAGGACTGAAGAAGGGCGTGGTCCATACCCTGTGGGCCCTTCTCCTATTCCTGCAGTCTGCCTATCCCTGGGAATTACCCAACGGGGGGTGGGAGGGCTCAGTTCCAATCTTGCACTCCCGATGGCTTGAACCTTGTAGTGAGAACATGATCTCAGGGCCCCTGACTGCCTACATTTCTAGGGACATTTTGGGGTTGGCTCAGTGGAGGATGTTGGGAACTCACTAGTACTAAGGTTGAGTATGCCCTATTTCTGTCTTTGTCCTTTCAAGACCCTGCTGGGGGCTGGCAGATGCTAGCAGGTGCATAGAGCACTGCGGGGCCCAGAGTGATTTGATGGGGCGGATGGGATCGGGAGGATGCGCAGATCAGGTTGTGGGAGGGGAGAGGAGGCGGGGGAAGGAAAATGGGGTGGACTGCACCAGACACACACTCACACATGAAAATGGTTGATGGGACTGTGGTGGGCAGGGAAGAGAGAGAGAGAGAGAGAGAGAGAGAGAGAGAGAGAGAG
>NC_034599.1:40799146-40811429 GCF_900095145.1 Mus pahari | reverse complement strand
AGAGAGAGAGAGAAGGAAGAAGAAGAAGAAGAAGAAGAAGAAGAAGAAGAAGAAGAAGAAGAAGAAGAAGAAGAAGAAGAAGAAGAAGAAGAAGAAAGGAGAGAGACAGACCTCCACTAAAATCAAAATGACAATTACTAAGAAGCACACAAGAATGACAGTGACCACAAAGATGGCAAAGGAACTCAAAAGCCTATTCTGATATTTAAATGTGGACAGGCACCTCTTACGTTTATTCGCGCCTGATATTCAGCACTGCCCACCGAGTTCCGCGCTGTGCACCGGTACACGCCCCCATCCCGGATCTGGGGACCCGTGACGTTCATGTGGCTGATGGTGGTGCCGTCGGACATGGTGTACTGGTTGGTGCGGTGGCTTCCGTCCCGCACGACGGGCTCGTCGTCCAGGGCCCAGGTGACCGTGGGGGGCGGGGCGCCCTTGGCGGCACACATCAGTGAGAACTGCTCCCCCGGGTTGACCACCTTCTCGCTGAAGGATGAGACGATGCGGGGCGTGCCGTCTGCAGGGAGCGAGGAGCCCCCTTCAGGGTCACTGAGTCACAGAGAGACTATCCCACCAGGCCACCCACCCAGTGAGGGGGAAGAAGGCAAAGTGGCAGCCAGGATAAAGACAAAGAGCTGTCACTGTCACGTGTGGCTAGCACAAACCCACGAGGTACAATTCCTATTGTGGAGTGAGGAGCCGGGCAAGTGCGGGGTCTTTTGAGTGGATTGCTTTATCAGTGGACGATGAAGATTATTTCCACTTCTTCTGGACATGGTGAAGATTAAATTAATTACTGAATTCAGGATGCTTCTCTGTTTATTAATAAAGACTGCAAGGCTCAGAAGGCATGTGTGGGTGGACTCTAGGTGCAGGTGTTGACCATGCCAGAGATAGGGAGTTAGCCCGATTCACAGAAGACCTTAAGTGTGTTGTTTAAAATGCAAGTTTCCCAGAGACAGTGAGGGTGATGGGAGTCTGGCTCCAGCCTTAAGCCTTGGCTAACCACTATTAACTTCATGTCCAACCTTCCTACCACGGAATATGGGGGTGGAGTTGTCACCTGATCCTCCTTCCTCACAGGATTGGTGTCAGGGATTAAACAGACATTAAGCACACTGTATCCTGTAAATATGTATGCTTATTATATGCCAATTAAAAAATATATCTGGATTGGTAGTGTGTGCAGGTTATTTCAGCCCTCAGGAGGCTGAGCCAGGAGGATGGTCACCAGTTCAAGGTCAGCCTGGTCTACATAGAGAGACCATGTCTAAAAAAATACATAAATAAATAAACAAATAAGAAAGATCAGATAATAAAAGTAGATGCTTGAAATAAAATAGATAAATAAATAAATAAATAAATAAATAAATAAATAAATAAATAGTAGGGCAGATGTCGTAGTGTTGTTGATACTCTTTAATGTTACACAGCAAAATGCCGATGTTTACCAGAGATCTGGCCAGCCTGCCCAGCCCTGTCCCTGCCACTGGATGGGAGAAACACTCATCTAGAACTGAGGGAGATCCTGATGCTTGCCTGAGCCTGGGAGTATGGAGTGCCCTGTGACCTTTGACCCCTCCTCTTCTTCCTTCCTTCCCTCTCTAGGCTGGCCCTGCCTTCCTACTCCCACTTCCCCCCCACCCCCCACCCCGGCTTCATTTTCCATATGTCTGCTCTCCAGAGCCATCCTCTAAGGTGCTAGAATTCTACCCAAGGCAAAGGGTTGGTCCCTCCAAGTGAAAAGATGAGCTACCTAGTGGGGCGCTCCTAAGGGGGAGGCCCTGAGGTGACGGACAATCCACTTCAAAGAAACCTGCACTGGGATGGTGTGCTTGTTGGGAAGAGCAGTAAGGGACAGGTTGAGGAAGCGTTGGGGCTTCCTGTGTACAGCCCTGTGGGTAGAGGAAGTCACAAAGGTTCAGGCTCAGTGGCTGTCCAGCTACCAGGCCTCAAAGGCCTTGTAGTGAGACCCCCTCCCCCCCATTACAGGCCTGGGGTTAGCATCTTTGTGAAGACAGCAGTGGTGTTCCCTTATTGCTGTATGGTTTTGTTGTAAAGGGATCAGCTGGAGACACACAGAACCTAAGCCTGTTGGAAAGTCAAGTTCCTGACAACCCTGAAAGCCCCTCTCCACTAACGAGCAAGAGGCGTCCCCTCTGTGGCCTCAGCCTGGAGCTGGGATTCGTGGTGGGGCAAGTGGAGTGTGAGCTTGATTCGGTTCTCATATTTTGGCTAAGCACCTTGCACTGTGCACGGTGTGAACAAGCACACCCAGAAGTGCCGTGAGAAGGAGCCCAGGTGGTGGCAGCTTTAAGAGGATAGAGAACAGGGCGGGGATGGAGACTCCAGGTTAGAGACAGCCCATTGAGGAAAGGATCCAGCTTGGGAAGGATTCTAAAGTTCAGGGGTTCCTGGCACCATAGCCTTTAGACCCCGAGGAAACCCCTCTACTGAGAAAGTTCTAGTAACTACTGAGGGCAACAGTAATATATAATAGTATTGCTAAAACCCTTGGTTACTAGACATGCCACCAAAGCCTTGATTCTTCACCTTCAAATTAGGGGACATTAAAAAGGACCTCCGCATAGGACCCTTGCAGAGCTGACACAAGGGCATGGGGCCTGCCTTGTGTGCACTGAGCACTGCACACGCACCCCCCCCCCCCAGGCATACGTAGCTCCTCTCAGGGGACTGCAGACCCACTCTTCCCTGCCACCGGCACCCTCTTACCTTCCAGCACAATGATGGCAAAGTCCTGGGCTGTCTGGGCCTTGCGGGTGGCGAAGCACTGGTAGGCTCCCGAGTGGCTCTTCTGTGCCGAGGAGATGAGCAGGGTCTCATTGCTGAGCCCGCGGATGGAGATGGCCTCACCCGGCAGCACCAGTTCTGTGTTGCGGTACCAGCGGATGGTGAACTCCGGGGAGCCCGTGAGGGCGCAGGACAGGATGACCGTGCTCCCGATGCCTGTCTTCAGCTTCTTTGGTGTCAGGGTCACATGAAGAGGGTCTGAGTGGGGCCAGGCAGGCACAGAGGGAGGTGGGAGGGAAGAAAAGGATAGAAAGACCTTAATTGTGATGGCATGTGGCTAAATGGACAGAGGCCACAGTTCAGCTCCGCCAACACACCCGTGTGCAATTTAGGACTAGAAAATCCCCTGCTCCGGGCCTCAGCTTACTTACGAGGCACCTGCAGGTAAGACCAGGATTTTCTGTGGGTTCTCTTATTCTGGTAGCCTCTACCTCTCTAAAGAGGGTCTCTCTGTTTAGTCAGAGCTTCAAGGTTCCCTCAGGTTGCCCAGAAGCACGAGACATTGATCTGCATGGCACCCAGAAACCAGAAGGCACACTTTTCCCCTCTCAACAGCCTCTCATACCCATGCAGGCCACCAGCCCCCTGCTTTGTGCTAGTCTAACGTCCTTTACATGCAAGGCCTGCATGGTCCCGGTATTACATCGCACAGAGGAGACGTGAGCCCAGAGTCTCCTAGGGATGCAGGGAGAGGCTCCCACTCACCGATGACTGTGAGGATGCCATTGGCCTCTGCTGACCCAAAGGTGTTGGTGACCTCACAGATGTAGGTGCCGCTGTCCTCCGTGCGCAGGTCACTGATGGTCAGCCCTGTAATGCGCTTAGCCCAGCGGCTGTCAGCAGGGAGGGGTCTGCCATCTTTGAGCCAGCGGATGGCAGGGATGGGGTAGCCGGAGGCAGCACAGGGCAGCTCTACCGCGTGGCCAGTCCACACTTCCTGGGAGTGGAAGCCATCCAGGATGGTGGGAATGGACTCTGCAGGGTCTGGAAAAAAGAGAGGGTCAGTAGCTGAGGCCACCCTGGGCAGAGAAAGGGAAGTGTGGGGAAGCAGGCCTCCAGACAGAAGCCCCTTGCCCGTGCTTACAGTGAGCAGGTTTCCAGGGTGGTAGCATTTCCAGAGGAATGCCTGGATCCATGTGTGTGCCTAGACCAGTCTGAGCCCTGAGAACCATGCTTATGAACCAGGCTCCAGGCATGACTGAGGACAGAAAGAATGACAAGGGAGGATGTGGATGGTCTCTTCACCCTGGACATCAGAGTGGTGGGTATCTATCTGGGCCTCAAAGCAAACTAGAGATACCCTCCAAATGGGTGAACAGTTGGGGTGCCCCGCCCTTCCTTGACGTTTTAGCTATGAGACTAGTAGCCTCCAGTGGCTAAGCCAGCTCTCCAGTCCCTTGCCCAGCCTTCTGCTCAGGCTCAGAGTGACTGGTACATATCCCAGGGTTCAGAACAGTGTGGGAGTAAAGCTTCTGCCATCACCTGGGAGACATGAGCCTAAGAGGTGGAAGACCTGGGCCCCAATAAACAAGATGTCCATGTCTTTATGGGAGTTCCTATTTGTTTTCTCAGACCAACTCTTCACGGATAGGTCCTTCCTGGCCTTCTGTTCCTTGAATCCCAGCTCTGCTGTCAAGGGTCTACCAACACTTCTTCTCCGCATACCACACCTCCCTTTTTTCTTCTTTACACAGGGTCTCTAGTCAATGTTAATCTGTCAAGGGTAACATTGACCTTAAGAAAATTGTAGTGTGTGTGCATGTATGTATGTATGTATGTGTGTGTGTGTGTGCACATTGGAACACATGGATATGCATGTGCCATGGCTCATATGTTGAAGTCAGAGAACACCTTACAGGAGACGGTTCTCTCCTTTCACGGTTGGGTCCTAGGGATCTAACTCTTGTTGTCAGTCTTGGTGGCACCTTTACCCTCTGTGCTATCTCACTGTACCATGATCTTGAATTTCTGATGATCTTGCCTTTACCTCGTGAGTCCTGGGATTACAGACATGTACCACCATGGCCACCTTATTTTGAGATCAAACCCAGGGCAGCCTGTAAGATGAACAGACACTTTACCAACTGAGTTGTCTCCCCAGCTTTCCTCCAACACACCCTTCTTTTGCTTTTCCCTTCTTTTCGCTCGGCTTAGTAGTCCAGGCTAACCTCTGATGATTGGCTAGCCTCCTGCCTTACCCTCTTGAGTGCTGGGATTCACAGGCATGTGTCACCAGCTCTGGTCTCAACCTCACCTTTTATGCTGACTCTCTCACCGTCATCTAGGGTCTCTCCCTGGCTGTAGCTCATTCTATCCTCACCTCCCCAGTTCCCACAAAGGCTAGCTGGATCACCCAGACACCCAGCCAGTCTGCTCTGCAGAACCAACTCTTTCTCATTGTTCACCAGCCAGCTTTGGTGTCTCTCATGTGCACCCCTCCCCCTCACTGCTGCCACTCTCTCTGGACCCCCACGGCGTTTCCTTCTTTCCTTTCCCTTTCAAACAATTCCTTTCCTTTTAAAGAAAGAAAACACGGGAAAGTTATTGTTTTTTGAACAGGTAATATATTCAGGTGCAGAGCTTCAGAAAGCCGAAGAACATAGATGGAAACGGGGTCTCCCTCAGCCCCTGGCCTCAGCCCCTGGCCTCAGCCCGCTGTCTTGCCCCTCGAGGCCACAATTGTGGCTACCTGTCTTTTTTAAATAGCAGCTGCCGCAGGCCAGGCATCCATCTTCCCAGAGGACAGCCAGGCTTTTTGAGGCAATGTTGACCCGTGATGTCCCTCCTGCGCCCAGTGTGGAGTGGGGTTCCTGGCTGTTGGGCCTTCTGTTTCTGGGGGAGGAGGGAGGGCGGTGAGCAGGCAGTCAGAAATGAGGGTGTGCGAGTGAGCTGAGTTTGCTGGATAAACTCCACACTGACAACTTTATAGACTATAGCTGCTTGTGACTTTAGAGAACACAGGTTACTGAGACCAGAGGAGTATAGGGACCAGCTCAGGAGGACATGGCAGACCAGAGCTCTGAAAGCAGCTGGGGCTCCAGATGGAATAATCTAACACGACGAATGGAGTGGACGGAGGAGCTGCAGACTCACCGCATCAATGGGGGCTGTCAGCTCTTTGAGCTTGTCCCTTGGAGAGGAGTCAGGGCAGGAGTCTCTTCCAGAGAAGAACTTTCCAGAGGTGCTTCTCTGTCACACCAGGAGGTCCAAGTGACAGATCTACCTGGTCTCTAGTCTGCCTCAAGACTTTGGGTGAGTCTCATGACCTCTGCTCTGAGAGTCTCCCCTGCACAGGGGAGGTGGTTATGGTACTGCCATATCTTTTTTTTTTTTTAAGATTTATTTTTTATTATATCTGAGTACACTGTAGCTGTTTTCTGACACACCAGAAGAGGGCATCAGATCTCATTACAGATGGTTGTGAGCCACCATTTGAACTCAGGACCTTCAGAAGAGCAGTCAGTGCTCTTAACCATCTGGCACCTCCATACCTTACGTTACCGTCCTAGGCAATGCCTGGCAGGCTGTGTGCCACGGTGCCTCACAGACACAGGAGGGGCAGATGCACCGATGATTGCCAACTCATGCTCATCCTCTCTCCCTCCCTTCCAGATCTGCTCTCCTCTCCCCTCCTCTAACCCAGTGGGAACGGCTGATTGGTTGGGATCAACCGAGCCAGTGCCAGAGAAGAATTACTCAATGTGACACTTAATTGATGCGAAATACACAAATTCCATGGCACAGGGCAGAATTTACAAGCAGAGGGGCCTCCAGGGTGGCTGAGGAGGGGCAGGGTAGGGGGGAGAGAATTAATCACTGAGGCCTAGGCGTGAAATTAAATTCCGGGGGGGTGGTGGTGGTAGGGAGAAGAAACCTCTTTCATTACCAGGAAGCAGAGATGTAAAGGGCTATGGTGTGTACACGTGACATCCCAGGGGACTGGGTGCTGCCAGCGTAGGCTCTGGGCTAGGAGCGACAGCCCTGCCTGAGGTTGTGGGGCCCCTGGTCAGTCTGCTGGGATGCCCTGTGATGTCTGAGCTAAGGCTGGGACCAGGGAACACAGGGTCTACTCCATGGTTGTCCTGCATTTGCTGGGGAATGGGAATCTGGTTCCACATCCTGTCTGGTCCCTTGGTCTCTGTCTCAAGGTGAGACCCAGACTAAGTCTCTGAGAGGTTGATGCTCTGCTTTGGGGAAGTCTCTAGAAAGCCTCAAGTCATATGGAGGGGGTGTTATCACGGAGGATTCAGGGGAGACTTGGTCTCTTTCTGTAACTGCCCTGTTTGACTTAGAAAACAGAAAAATAAAATAAAGTTCCCTACTCCTATGCCCTGCCTTGGGAATGTGACAGGGACGGGAGGACGGTGTAGGAACAACAGGGCAAAGACACAGACCTCCCTGCCAAAGCTGGCTACTGGGGGCCTGACAGGCATCAGGGACCACTGAGTCCCACATGCCATAGCCAGTGGCCTCCCAACGACGGCTCAGCTAACTATTCTCTCGGACTTCACTGGATGCTTGCTAGTCCAGCTCACAAAGAGCCTCTGGCCTTCTTGCATCATCTCCAACCCAAGGTGTGGCCCCCTCTTCATCCCCCTCACCTTTACCTATGGGGAGCCCTTTCAGGCGCTCATAGGCCTTAGAGACACAGAGGCAGGTGCTTCCTGGGGACGGACTGGGCTTAGGGCGCGTAGGGGCAGTGAGCCTGGCAGTCCTGAGCTCTCCTGATGCCTTTCCCTGCCTCCCTCTCAGATCACTTGTGTGTTTTTTTTTTTTTTTTTTGCAGAGACAAGCAGCTTGCAGCTGCCTTGTCACATCACATCACATCAGGGCCCTGCGTCACTGCACGGCCTCTCCTCCTCTCCTTGCTGTTCCCTTCCCTCCAGCATCTTCCTTCCTTTTTCCCACTTCCCTTTGTCTTGCTATGTCTCTCTGGTCTGGGTCTAGGTCTCCCTTCCTGTCCTGGACCACTCTCTCTGGGCCCAGACCTCTCTCCAGGATTGTCCGGACGCCTTTTTATCTGACCTCTGTCCCTTTAGGTGAGGTTTTATCTCCAGTCCTTAGAGGCATGGCATCTCTCTCACGGTTCCCCTACCATGCCTTTTACCCAACACGATGGTGTAGGACTAGAAAGAAAAGCTGGCACATCCTGCAGCTTCCAGAATCTGTTCTTTTGAGGGACCCCTGCCTAATCCTCACTCCCCACCCCCAAAGCTGTAGGTCTGGCCATCGGAGCACAGAATGAAGGATTTGATGGGGGGAGAGCAGAGCAGGCTTGCAATAGGAGCTCTCTGTGCCCCCACCCCTGCACTGTGTGACAAGCATGCAAATGAGATGCAAAACACTGTGCAAACAAGGCTCTGTAATTTGGAAGCAAACCACTCCAACGAGAAACACAGAGAAACACACTCCGAGTTGGCTACAGATTCAGAAGTCCTACCACATGGTCTGTACTATGGCCAAGTGTCATTGTCTCACCACAGACACATGATTTCCGATGGCACTCCCTAATGCCATAAATGTTTACTTGGTGTTCACTGTGTGCTACCCACAGGACCAGACATCAGAGACATGAGGGTCAGACTGGGCAGTCCGGTTATTGCCTCCTGATTCCCGTTTGCTTGATCTTTGTTTCAACTGTGTTGGGCACATGAGACAGGTCCTAGGGGGTCACCTGTCGATGAGGATTAATGTCCCTAAGCCATAGATGGAAGAAACAGAGTAGCTGAGTCCTTTCCCAGAGCCCGGAGTGGGGCATGATTCTGTGGTTTTAGCCCCCCACTTTATTGAGTTTCTATCAGTTCATCCTCTTTCCATTCCTCCCCATCTCTTCAAGGCAAGGATGTTCAAACTGCTGGTCAACGCCCCCACCCCCACCCCAGGAGGCTGTGATATCCATTCTGTGGGTTGCAACCAGCATTGAAGAAAATCACAATAGCATGGGATATGATAGAAAACATGGGGGGCTGAGGATGAAGAGTTGGGAGTATGCTTGCCTAGCATGCGTGGGGTCCTGACTTGACCCTCAGCACAGCATACATGTGAAGTGGTGGCATACTTAAAACTCCAGTGCTCAGGAGGTGGGGGCAGTGGGATCAGAAGTTCAAGGGTATCTCTGGGCAAGTCTAAACTACATGAGGCTCTGTCTGAGAAGACAAAAACACGGAACCAAATCAAACCCCACAGACAACACAACCCACACGGCAGAGAGCATCAGAATCGTGGTGCGGCGATGCGTGCTTATGATCCCAGAATTTGGCAAGCTGAGGCGAGAGGATCACTGCATGCTCCAGGTCAGTGCCCGCTCTAAAAGAAAATCCTCCAACAAAAGACATGTCAGAGCTTGTGCTGACAGTGTGGGGTAATCCCAGCACGCACTGTAAGAACATCTGGCTGTGGATGGGTGTCAGAAATTTGGAACCTGCTTGTGGAGAAGGCCTTATAAAGGGACATGTAAACAGCCTTCCCCCCCCCCTTTTTGCTAGAGTTGGTATGTGGGTGATCTGCAGGCCCTCTCTTGGCTTCAGCAGAAGGGGACTGCAGCTGTGTGTGTGTGGGGGGGGGGGAGGAGACTGGTGTGTGAACTCTGCTGGGCCTCCCCTGGCTTGATAGCTCAGGCAGGACCCTTGGCTCCCCTTGGGAATATAGAACATTACACAAACCTCACAGGGCTGTGACGCTGGCCAGGTGGCACATGGAGAGCTATGTGGTACATAGTGGGTAGGATACATGCTCCATTTTTCCTCAGACATACAACTGCACCCCAGAACGAGAGTGTCCTAGAAACATTTATTATAGTCTACCTGCTCTCCAGTGCAGTGAGGCAGCCCCCCCCAAAATGTATACACACACACACACTTATACACTCATATGTACTCACACTCAAACACACACTCACACATTCACACACACATACAATCACATATACTCACACATTCATATATACACTCACACACATACTCACATGCACATACTCACACATATTCACACACTCACCCACACATACTCATACACATACACTCATATATGCACAAACACACACACACACACATATACACACCATCACTACCACCAACACAAACAAAACTTCTCCAGAACAATAAACAAACAAAACTTCTCCAAATCTTTGGAAACACCTAGAGACACAAGGAAATGAAAAACCCTCCTGAAATCTAGTCTCATGATTATACAGAATTTAACAATGAGTCTCCTGACAAAGATGGCAAGAAGAGGAAGTGGGAACAGTGGCTGTGGGAATGGAGAGGATGCTGAAGTGTGCCCGAGAACCAGAACCTCAGAGGATACTCAGAATCCTTTCAGTCCATCAGGAGAGCCAGGTGTGGTCTGACAGTGGCCCCCTGGAAAGAAGAAACCTCTAGAGAAGCTCACATCAAGGCTACTCGGCCCAAGCTGAAGACTCACCCAGCGGTGTCAGTGCCCACAATCATTACTCTTTCTCAGTGTGGATACACAGGGCATCCCATAGCCACGGAGGGCCAGCGCCCTGGGCAAGCGCCTACCTGTCACAGAGAGCCGAGCCCCGTTGCTCTGACGGGTCTCCCCACTGTATTTGTGCTGAGTGATGCAGCGGTAGGTAGAGAGAGCGTCTTCCTTCTGCACGTCCGAGATGTACAGTCCACCATGTGATGTGATGAAAAACCTGTTTTCTGGAGACACGATCAGATAGAGCCGGTTAGTTCTGCTGGGACAGCTCTGGCTGGCAGGTGGCCCGCTTGGAGCTATCTTGGAAAGCCAGGGATGAGGTGGAGTGGCCTCACAGGTGGATCCTTGCCAATAGACAAGCTTTTCCTTTTTTAAGATTAATTTATTTTGTGTATTGCTTTTATTTATATGAGTACACTGTCGCTGTTTTCAGACACACCAGAAGAAGGCATCAGATCCCATTACAGATGGTTGTGAGCCACCGTGTGGTTGCTGGGAATTGAACTCAGGACCTCTGGAAGAGTAGTCAAGGCTCTTAACTACTGAGCCATCTCTCTAGCTCCTAGATAAGACTTTTAGCCACCCACTGACACAATGAAAAGTAGACATGATGACAATTTTTTAGAGTAGTCACTATGTAGCTCAGGCTGATCTCGAACTCAGGATCTTCCTAACTCTGGCCCGAAGCACTGAGAATGTAAGTATATGCCAGCCACCTGACAAGGAATCGGGTGCTAGAGTCAGACAGTGCAATCCACTGGATGTCACCACTCGGTTTTTCTACTTGTTAACTGTGCTATCTTGGGTTTTGCTTAGCCTCTTGAGCCTTAGATGCAGATACTCCTACACTGACTGGATATGTCAAATGTCTGCATACAGGAAGTGCTCTTGCAGTGTGGAGGAGCCCTCACATTCCCCACCCTTCCCTAAGAGAGTCCGCAGAACTTCCTCAGTCATTGCTCAGTGACCCTTGGAATGCTAGGCTGTTTTAGAGGCGGAAGCAAACGTACTGAAGTGACTGGTACGGATTGCAGTCACTGGACCAGAACTTGGGGTTCTGATTCCCAGCCTTCTTTATAAGTCTAAGAAAATCTTAAATCCTTTCAGTACTGGGGCTGTAGAAAGGCAGACACAGTCATTACTCGCAGGCCTGAACAGCCATGGGACGGCTCTGGGTTTACTTTGGAACCACTGTCCCAGCCGTTCCTGCCTTACCAGCTGGGATTTGGCAGAGAAGTAGAGTGGACAGGTGGTGGGACCCTCACGTGGTTGCTGCTGTTGCATCTGGCCACAGCAGAATGACTCTCTCTGTGTAGGGTTCCAGTGAACCTTGCCTGACTCTGAGCTGATGAGAACTGACCTAAGGGAAGATGCGGCCTTGGGATGGGGTGTGTCTGGTGGCAGCTTAGGACTCTGCTCATTGAGAACAGAGGACATCAGACAGGGACTGCCTCGGGTTTTTGCTGTAATTGTGCTTCTCCAGGAAGGCTGGGTCAGGGTGGGGAGTGATGTGAGCCTGTTAGCAGGGCACACTCTAGGGGGAGAACTTTTTGTGGAACCCCACATCTGACAAACTGGACCTTACAGAAATTTGCTTCCCTTTACCTGGGGCAGAGTCACAGCCCCTCTTCCATCCTAAGAAGTACAAGCTTTAGATGTGGCTTACTCTGTAAGGAATGCTCTGTTGTGCTTCATGTATGTATGCCCCAAGCACACATTTTGTGTGTGTGTGTGTGTGTGCGCGTGTCCACACGCACGTGTGCGTGCGCACTCTTGCTCGTAGACCAGGGGACACTGTTGGTTACCACTCCTCAGCAGCTGTCCATGTCTTGTTATTATTGTTTGTCTTTAGTTTTCTCTTTCTGAGAAAGTGCCTTGGGGCTGGAGAGATGGCTCAGCAGTTAAGAGCACTGACTGCGAGGCAGAGGCAGGCGAATTTCTGAGTTCGAGGCCAGCCTGGTCTACAAAGTGAGTTCCAGGACAGCCACGGCTATACAGAGAAACCCTGTCTCGAAAAACCAAAAAA
>NC_034599.1:40735531-40798151 GCF_900095145.1 Mus pahari | reverse complement strand
TGTGTGTGTGTGTGTGTGTGTGTGTGTGTGTGTGTAGATCAGAGGACAGTTGTGGGAGTCAGTTATCTCTTCCCACCATGTGTGTTGTGGGGGACTGAGCTTGCGTTGTGAAGCTGCACAGTGACCGCACTCACTCCCGTAACCATTTCACCAGCTTTCCATAGCTATTTCTTCAATATGGCTTTAAATAACTTCATCAATCTGGCTCTTCTGAATGAATTTTGGTCTAACTGCAATTCTCCTAACCACTTCTCCCTTCCTTCCTCGGCCTGCCCTGCCCTGCCCTGCCCTCCCCTCCTCCCCTCCCCTCCCCTCCCCTCCTCTCCTCCACTTCTCCACAGTGCCCTGGGCTAGCACCAGCCAGTCTCTCTTTGCCAAGTGTGAAGCCTCAAAGATCCCGTTCTGCTGATCCAGGTAGCATAGAACAACACCCCCTTCATGGAAGACACTGTTAACTTTTCTGGTTAGGCAGTGTGACTCAGGAGAGCATCAGTCAGTCAGCTAACGCCCCGAATTAGCCTTGTGAACCGCTGCTAGTTTCCTTCCCCTGTGCCCACTCTGACAGGTGGCTCTATGGGTCCCAGGGTCTAGCTGCCTCTTGTTGGGAGTTCTCCCATGGATACCACAGCCTTCTTCCTCTAAGTGCCCAGGGAGAGAGGCATCATGGGTTAAGTCAAAAAGGGACCGGAGAGGGCTGAGTGACTGTCAGTTGTTGAGGCGGAAAAACAAACCCCGCCTCCAAACAGACCCTGCCTTCCAACAACCCCCGCCCCCCTGTGTGTTGTGATGTGACATCCTAAAGTCAAGTTCCAAAGCCCTCTGGACATTATGTAATTGGAACTGGGGTGCAGAGCTATGTATGGTGTCACTGTGGATCAGAAGAGGAGGAGGAATGGAGAGGGACGTCAGGAAAGACATCAAGACAGTGTGGACCCCAGCCCTGGCCAGCCTGGATCCCTATGATCCTGGCCTCTAGCACACCAGGGCCCACACAGCCCCGTGCTACTGGGATTCTGCACCCAGAGTGGAGGGTGGGTGGGTGATGTTGCTGCTGGTGGGGATCTGAGTTTCTATAGCAACCAGCAGCTGCTGCATCGGATGTTTCCCATCTTTCATTGTCCTCATTTTCCCCTCCTCCCCCCCCCGTGCATATTTAATTGCAGTAGCAAGTTCGTGTTCTTCTCTCTCTCTCTCTCTCTCTCTCTCTCTCTCTCTCTCTCTCTCTCTCTCTCCCTCTCCCCCAGACACAGTGTGTTTTGCTCCTACTGAAACAAAGGCAGGCTGCAGCCCAGAGACACACAGTGTGAGAGGGGAAGGGGAGATGGGGGGGTCTATGTTAATCCCCTTTGGAGGGGGCACTCAGCTACAGTGCTTTGCATGTTTGATGAGAATCAAAAGCAGGGTTGAGGGTTCCTGCTGGGGACAGAAGGCTAAAAAAGCCTGTGGAGGAGACCCAGAGTCTTGAACAGTGAGCTGAGCCCAGGACGACATAGTTAGCTCCAATGATATTTGGTGGCCATCTCAGCCTAGGGGTTGGTGGCTTGAGATAATCTTCATCTTTGGCTCCTCCTCCTGAAATCAAGATGTGTCCTTCTGCAGGAAAGGAGTGTGGCTACTCTGCGGCCATTTGGGATGCCTTAGGTAGCTGTAGGGGTGGGTGGGGCATGGATCAATTTTTGGTTGCTACCTTAGTCAGGGGTGCTGATGGCATCAAGCTGTTGGGATCCCAGTTGCTGGGCACCTGAGCAACCACTGAGGATGCCAGTAGCATCCCAGTGGGTTTATGACAGTGTGTCACCCACTCTTAGGCCAGAAGAGTAGGATGGAGAACTGTGCTTAAGTATGAACTCTCCGCGTCACATGACACCTCTGTCACCATGCTCACAGACATGGAAATGCTGACTATGGTTAGCGGGCCCTTTTCTTCACTATACACATCCTGGCCCATGTTGTCATTCTCTTCTTCTTCGGTGGCCTTGACAGAACTTGCACTTTCCTAAGAGTTAAATATTTATTGAACATCTGTTATACACTAGGCAATAAGAGGCCGATGTAGACCTAGGTGCGCAGGTGCGGAGAATGCCCTGGAGAGATGGAGGGAGGGACTAACCGATGTATCCCCAGCCAAGAATTGACAAGGACCACTAGTAACCTTGGGAAGCCGAGAGCTTGCAAAGACCCCACTCTGGGAGGACCAGCTCTGTCCACACCTCAGCCTTGGCTACCTCGCCTGCGACACTGGCACAGCACAGGGTGTCCTCTCTCGGAGTCTCTGTTTCTTACTCATTCAAGGAGGGAGAGGATCAGGGGCATGCTGTCATCAGGTTTATTCACTATTCTCACCCAGGCAGCTTTCCAGAATCTCGAGGGTGTGGTGGTCTGGAAACAGGCTTTTGGGGGAGAGTGGTTGGTGTATGCTGCAGGGGAGTCCTTGGTCAGAAGCAGTTGGAAGGACACTGCCCACGGAGCATGGGCAATCTTGCTCTCCTTTAGAAGGGTGAGAAAGGACCGAACACACAGGCATGGTCTCAGGGTGTGGGGCAGTTACATAGGGGCGGGACAGAAGGCTTCAAGACTGCATCTTATGAAGGAGGCAGGTAGGTCTGGCTTTTGGCTGCTCTCGGGATTCTGAAATCTTGCGGCAAGGTCTTGTGTGTGTGTGTGTGTGTGTGTGTGTGTGTGTGTGTATTTTGTACATGTTCATATGACTATATGCAAAGGCCAGAGAGCCATGTAGAATATCTTTCTGTCTGTCTCCCCAAGTCTGGGTATCTCACCAAACCTGGAGCTACAGCTCTAGCTAAGCGGTCAGGTCATTTAGATCCAGGGATCTATCTGCTTCTGTCCCCGAGGGCTGGGATTAAAGCACACATGCCATGCCTGTCTCTTTATGTGGTACTAAGGATCCAGACTCAGGTCCTCACGCCCTGCTTCAGAGCTAGGCCAAGGAGCGGGAGCCTGAGAACACCAAGCCCCACTCCCTCGGGTAGGTGCTAAGTTTAGGTGACAGCGTCTTTCCTGTCTTCTCCCAGAAGGTCAGAGAACGGTGCCTCAGAGAGTCCTGCAACTGCAGAATTTACCAAGAGACTCGACTGACGGAGACTTTATGACAGAGGACTTGACAGGAGAAGTCAGCTTCCGAGGCGGTGACCTCTTGTTCTCCGCCCTCTGAAAGGCACCCCCAGGGGTGGGGGGGCACAGGAGAATGAGGGTACAAGCAGATGGCGCCTGAGGGTTTGTGGAAGGGAGTAAACTGTGCTGGTCTAGCCACAGAAGTAGGGTACGTTTTTTTTTTTGCAGTTCCCCACCCAGCCTCTGCTTCCAGCTTTGCCTCCCTAGTCCGTCCCCAACCCACACCCAGAATGACGATTTCAACCCAATTCAGATCACCCAACGTACTAGTGATATGTCCTCAGTGGGATCCTGTTTTACCCAGTGCGACAGTGGCGCTGGCCGAGGCATAGACATTCAGCAGAGCTTTCCAGGGCAAGTGAGCACAATCTCTAACCTCCAAGGAGGTGACAGTGGCTGATGCATACTCCTCTTCCTGGAAGCCTCTCCTGTTTTCTGAGATAGAGTTCCTAAGCTGCCCTAACTTACCACCTCATCCACAACACCCAACTAGACTTTTGTTTATTTAAGTCAGGATCTAAATCTCAAGCCCAGGCTGGCCTGAAACTTGCTACGTATCCCAGGCTGGCTGACTCCATATTCATAGGGATCCTTCTGCCTCAGCCTCCCACATGCTGGGATGACACACATGAACCACCATAGGACACTTTAAAAATGATGGTTTCAAGCATGTAAAAAGTCAAGACTAAGAAAAAAAATGGAAGTTTGTCAAAAAAATAAATATAGAAATAAGCAAAATAAATAATTCCCACATCATCCTACCATTCCACTTGTAGGGAGACAGGAAGCGGGCCTTAAAGAGTTTGCATGCTGTATCCATGGCAGCATTGATAACAACAGCCAAGAGGAGTCACTAGTAGTTGAGAAGATAAACCAACCAAGTGTTGTACGTGCTTTGGAATACAAGACATTCTGATTCGTGCTTCACCATGGATGTACTCTGAGGGCACAATGCTATAATCAAAAGAAGCCATATCCTGAAAGACAGACATTCTCCCTGCCTGTCTACTCAGAGGAGGTTTTTGGAGTACTGACCCAGTAGAGAAAGGAAACAGGATGGTTATTGCCAGGATTTGAGAAAGGGGACAGGGTGCTGTTGTAGTTAGTGAGCACAGGGTTTCGGTTTTGTAAAGTGAAATTGGGTTTAAATGCGACCGAGTGAGGGTCTCCTCCTTTTCCAGCACGGTTACGCCTTAGAGCTTAGAGCCTGGTGCTAGGGCCTGGTGCAGAGGCTTACACTCTAGGACTGCAAGAAAGAGCAGCCAGGGGTCCTCTGCCCCATATATATGACAGGGTGCAGAGCTGGGGCCCTAGAGGAGGACCTGTGCTTAGGACCTGAAGCCTGCCAGCCATGTGGGTACCCGGCCATGTGGGTACCCCTCATGGATACGGTGCATCTTGCCTTGAAGAGGGATCCAGGTTGAACTCATGAAGGTCTTAATTTGTGTCAAACCCAGCAAGGAAGACACCCTGAGGCACCTGCATCCATGATCTTGGGTTCTCGGACACTAGAACTGTGGGGATTAAGTTCAGTAGGCCCTTGGTCTGTAACATCATGCTTTTGTTGCCCGAGGAGACCTATACGGTCCTCGCCTGGACTGTCAATTCCATTGAGACCCTTCCCCAGGTGGGGAAGAGGTGCGGATCCTAAATCAGACTGTGGAGGTTGGGTTTAGAGATGAGAACAAAGGATGGGTGGGAGAAGGCAGTCTAAGTCCTCCCGCGAGCACTGGGGGTTAGGCCCTGAGAGAAAAGCAGTGACTCAAAGACATAGGCAGGGCTTCCTCTGTACTCTCAAAGGCTCAGACCATGTCTACCGCTGCACGTTCTAACTCTGGGCCGAAGTGGAGATGTCAGGAGAGGCCTCCTATCTCTGTGCCACAGAATCGAGTAGCCTGAGCAGACACATCTGTGGCAGAAGAGACTGATGGGAGGTAGATCCTGGATTTTCAGAGGAACAGGCTCTGTGTGGAAGTCAGCTGGCCTAGACCACCCGCTTTCTGTTGCAGGGAATCCCAAAGATTGGTCTCATATTCACTTTAAGTGCAAGACCAGGCTGAGATGCCAGGTATCTAATGGGTGCCATAAAGCACCAAGTGTTCGCTGGTGGTGTGGGAGTATGAGGATGAGGGGCAGGGGGAATAATCTCATTCATTCTCTACTGTTCTAAGCTAAGTGGCTGATTCTGGAAGAATGATCCCTACAGGGTCCCATTCAGACTCAGTTTCTCCTGCAAGGCTAGAGAGTCACTGTGGTTATCCTCTAAGCTGCCCTGTCCCCTGTAGAATGCAGCCCTCACTCTGAGTTTGGCTGACCTTGCATTCAACATGTCACCCTTTAGGTCAGCCGTCTCCCGCCTCCTTTGGCCATAGAGTTCCGGTATGTGAGGGCACTTTGCTGAACAAGGTTCCGTGGCTAAGGCACGTGGAAGCAGGTATGGCAGAATTGAATGCACTGGTCTGGGAGATGGGAAATCTGGCTTCTTTTTGGCTGTGTGCATTCAGACAAGCTTCATTAACCGTGTGGGCCTCAGTTTCCCTGAATGCTGAGTGAAGTAAGATAACCAGCTGCTCTCAAATGTGTCTTCTAAGCGTCACTTTCTTAGGGGCTTGGTGGGCTCTCCCCCCACCCCACAGACTGGGCAAAGATGGAGGGCACAACTCTTTGAACTCCATCTCAGTCAGCAATTCAAGGGCTACACAAGGCAGGGACCAATTTTTATACAACCCCTGGGTTAAAGTCACCTTCCCCATCTACTCAGCACCGTCAGAGGGACATGCCAGGTTCCACTTGCTCCTCATCACTGCTCTTGGGTCCAGTAGCAGAGGATGTCACTGGAGGACCCAGGACACCAACAGCACAGTGAGAGGGGTTAGAGGGCAGGGCCTCACATCAGGCTCCACTTCCTAGCTGGAGATTGTGGGAAATTCTTGAACTCTCTGAATCCGTTCCCTGTTAGAAGTAAATGAACTAATGAACGTGTCTAACAGAGTGGCTGAAAGGTAACAGGTGGTCAACACGCTAAGCTAATGATCTTTGCTGATTCCGGGAAGTGGAGGGGTTCAGCTTTAGACCTGGGTCTCAGTTTCCATGCCCAGGCTCTATCAACTCTCCCTGTTCCCTCCTTACAGCTTATAGGGTGGTCTTTTAAGTATATAGGATGTGTTGGGACTTATTGGTGGCAGGGGTGGGGTAGGGGTGAGCTGGCTCTACTTCCCTGGGGCCCAGGAAGAGTGCCACATGGGCAACTGAGTTCTAGAAGGGCTCAGCACTGTCTCTGCAGAAAGCCCCAGGCAGCTGGGGGCCCAGGGGCTGAAGATCAGGTCTCAAGAGGGACAGTCCAAGCTGGAACCTTGGAAGGGGCTGACATAGCAGCTAGTTTCTTCTCTTTCCCAGAATCCCGTTCTCTACAGCTCTTTCTCTGTGCCAGGATTAGCACACATCTCTCAGTCTCCTATTGCAACAAGATTTTATTTCTAATTATGCTGTAATAAAACTGGAGCGCTCCCAGGCTTCCTTTCAAATGACTTGTATACACACCGCCGATTGGACCCTCCTCGGCCTCATTGTAATAGCGGCTCCTGACATTCATTAGACATGCATGAGAGGGGCGCTTTAAGAATAGAATTGCATTTAAATGGATTTGCTGAGAGAGGAAGATGAAAAAGAGAGAGACACAGAGAGAGCTCCCAGGGAGGGGGGGAGGGAGGGAGGGAGAGAGGTCTGTTGAAAAACTATGAAAACAAGATGCCTGTAATAACAGGCTGCTGAAATAAGCCTCTTTATTCCTCGTCCTCATCCGCTGCACATGGCAGAGCCCAGCCAGGGGCGACAGCCTCCTACCCCCACAGAGTCTTCACCCTACTTCCATGCTCCCTGCCAGGGCTTCAGAGCTCCTCACTCCATGCCTCCCATGTGTCAGACGCCTGAGGCAGAATGGGAGCTGCTGCTATTGCAATGGGAGAAGCTGCCTCAAACTTCCACAACCTTCATAGCCAAGGGCAGCCAGGGAGGGCAGCCCAGTGTCCCTGGGCTTGTGGGAGGGGATGTCTGCAGGTCCTTACCTAGAGGGCGTGACTCTGTCCTCTGTCCCTGGCCCCTCTCTGAAGGGCTAACCCTGGATGGCTAAGAGAGAAGAAGAAACGATCTATTCTGACCCTTGACTTGACCCTCATGGAACCCTGGTTCCATACTCTGCCCTTCCCCAGTAAAGCACTGCAAAGGCTATTGGCTGTCACGTACCAAGAACCTATTTTGTGTCTTCTTGCTGATGGTGGCATCTAACCCGTTCTCTTTGCCGTAGCCAGATACTTTTAAAATGGCCATCTGATATCTCAGAACTGCCATGGTGTCCTAGGCTTGTTAATATGAAGACAAGAATCCTTAATAAGACAGCCCCACCTTTGGTCCTCCACTGTGGCAGTTCTCCCCTCTTGGATGTGGCGCTATGTGGGATATCCCCCTCCCTGCTCACCACAGTCCACCCTGATAGTCTAAGACCTAGGTCCACACCCTCTTCCCCCAGGAGACCCTCCTATACTCGGCACCAGACATAAGCTGATTCACGAGAGTCAGACATTGTATGTGTGGTACCACCATCACCACCACCACCGCCACCGCCACTGTTCTTTGGTATAGTCCCAGCATAATGTAGCTTATGGGAGACAGAGAATGTGTTAGACAGTTTTCTATTGCTGTGCTAAGACACCATGACCAAGGCAACTCATAGAACGAAGGGCTTATTTGGGCTTATTGCTCCAGAGGGATGGGCTCATCATTGTCACCACGGGGAGTGTGGCAGCAGACAGGCATAATGTCTGGAGTAGTAAGCTGGGAGTTCACATTTTAAACCACAAGAAGGAAGCCAGAGGAGAAACCGGGGATGGAATCTCAAGCCCACTCCCAGGGACATACTTTCACTGACAAGGTCATGCCTCCTAGGCCTCCTCAAACAGCACCGTCAATTGAGGACCAAGTATTCAAGCGCTGGAGACTGTTGGCGGGCATCTATCTCACAGCAACTTGCCTCAAAGCTCAAAGTTTGGTGTTGTCCAAATCTAAGCCAGATTTTACCAAATACTTCCAGGCCAGCTGAGGGGTTTCCCACAGAGGGCACCTCCCTGTTCTGTACCGCAGCGGAGTCTACACAACTTTCTCTGAGAGTCCAGCTAGGGAAGACCCCCCCCCTCCCTTTCCAGACGGTTCCTGATTTGTACTGTTGGGCTATATCATGGGACCTGTATGGGCCTCCGTGGTTCCTGACTACAGCCTCTGGGACAGTCTCAGACTCCCAGACACAGTGCAGGCTTCTTCAAGGTATCGCATATCACCCTTCTGAGTCGCCACCATGCCTGGTCGGGATGAGAATTCTGACCAGATCATATTGTCACGCAACAGCCAGAAGAGTGGGCTCTGTCGCTTTTTAGTCCTGTGACCTGGAGGCTAGTCTCACGAGGACTCTCACCCTCTACTGGACCCTCAGCCCCCTCATGAGTGGGAGTAACCACCCCCACCCCTTGCAGGTCGCGAGGAGAAGGTGGTGGATGCTGCAGTACTGTGCCTCCCGGGTGCTCATTTCTGCCTCTGCTTCATTAACTTTCTCTGGTGTGTTGGTGACAATGACAGGGAGTGAGAACAGTGCTTTGACTATGCTCCAGAGGGGGTGCAGCTAAGAGAAAGTCAGCACGTAGGCCATTTAAAGCCATCTAACCCAGTCCCTGTGTTGTTCCAAGGTACTATGGGGCAGGGAGACCTCCCACCTCTCTGTCCTTATAATATCTGTTTCTCCACCTGCCTCAGAGCCTCACAGCCTCCCCTGTCTCCACACTGCAGAGAGGAACAGTGACATTGGGTAGGGCAGTCTCTAAAGGGCAGGAAGAGCCTCAGGGGTTCATGTGTCTCTGCCTCCTCGTTCCCGGTATAGCCCCAGCTGAGGGTCCGGTAAAGCCTGATGTGTAACGACGAATGACTGCGGACTCCACAGGGCAGACGGGGCTGTCTCCTGGCCTCAGTTGCGGTCATCCTGCTTTTGTGGATCAAAGGATGAATGGCTGAGTGCGTGCAGGCATCGTGGCCTCTTGGCTCTATGGCAAGTCTGACTTTGGTGCTGAAGTTGAGTGGACTTTTGCTCCATGTGTGACCTCACACAGGCGCCTGGCCCCTTGGACTCATTTTCCTTATCCCTAATTGTGTTGGTAGCAGTGTCAGTCAGAGGTTAGAGTGGTCCTGAGTTAAAGCACTCGTCCTAGACTTGGCCAGGCTTTGATTGTTCCATCAGTGATACTGTCACTCATGCCCAGCAGCTTGCTGGAAAGGGATTCTATCCAACACCTACTTCATGTGGTGACCACATGGCCTGTCTGTCTCAGATCACTCCACACCCCAGAGTCCTCAGCTCAGAACCTTCACGGTCCTCTTATGCTGACAGGAGAGACCCTTGAGCATTGGCAGCTAACCAGGCTAAGGGTGCAGCACTCACCCACTCAGACACACCAGCGACTTCTTGAGCAAAGGTAGAAATATCCATAGGCCCACCTGCATGTGGCTTTCCAGATCTCAAAGGGAGTGAGGTTTATCACAAAGATTCAGATATACTCGTGCTGGGTCTCAGTTGTCCTGGACGCCCACTGTCTTCCTGCCTCTGTGCACCTTTGGGGCACCTTGTCCTGGCAGCCCCCAACCTGCCTCTCTTCTCCTCAGCACTGGTTTCTCCACTCCTCCAGCTGGAGTAGCTGGCTCTTTACCTGGCTTTCATCATGAGGTTGACACAGTATGGAATTTTACAGTTTTTGCATGGATGGCTTGTCTTCCTGGGTGGCAGTGGGTGGGAGAGGAGAAGGGAAGGCTGGGAGAGCATTTCTCTCATTGGTTTGTTTCTCCTATGCATCCAGTCCTCCTTTATCACCTGGCACGGTGCTACAGAATACAGTGGTCCTCCTTTATATGAAGGGAGAGGTTTTAAGACCTCTCCCCAAGTAAAAGCCTGGAGCTGAATGGTACCTGACTCTACCTAAACCACACATGTATAATAACTATGATAAGGTATAATTTATAAGTGAACCCAGAGGTTAATGACAATAATAATAAAATGAAATTATGACAGGAGTCTATAATGTGAGCCATGTGAGTTTTTTTTCTCTCCTAAAATATATTCTACCGTGTTCACGCTCCATGTGATGATTTGAGATGAGACAATTCCCACACGACAAGCTGAGATGAGCTCCTGGCACTGTGACATAGCCTCCAGCGGCTGTTGACCTTCCACTGAATGTCAGGAGGTCCTCTGGGACAGGCAGATGCTGGTTATCCACAGGTAACAAACCACAAAAGAGTGAAACTTGTTTCAGGTTGTTCTCCTGTTCTATTGTCCCCGTCAGTCCCCAGAGACTTAGAGTATCACCCTGCTCTATGGATAGAAACCCAGGTTTCAGAGATCCAGGAGCGAGCCCAAGATTATACAACTGGGGGGGTCCCTTTTGGGATTTTATCTGTATTGCTGAACACCATCCATAGCTCTTTAGGCAGAGGTCTCACTTTGTCCATGGCTCCTGAACCAGGTACCCTGGGCCTGCTTATTGACTTTAGCAGTGAATAGTGACAGATGTGCCAGGGTCACAATCATGACCGGTGGTGTGTCAGTGAAGGTGGCTCATGGCGCTGGGCTCACAGTAAAGGCTATTGGTAATTTTGTGCTATTTTCATATCTATCTATCTATCTATCTATCTATCTATCTATCTATCTATCTATCTATCTATCTATCTATCTATGAGATACAGTTCCACTTAATAGCCCAGGCTAGCCTTAAATTCAAATCAAACCTCTCGTCTCAGCCTCTTGAGTTCTGGGATTACAGCTACCACACCACCCCAACCTCGCGGTTTGTGAAGTAGAGAAATTGGTCCCACTGGCTCCTGAGGGGCACCCTCTCTAATCTCTGTCCCCACTATGACTGGGGTACGTTGGATACCTTTTTTTATTTGATACCCTATAGACTAAGCTTTCTGCTAATAATGCTTTGGGTTGAAGTTGCCACCACATTCCCTCAACATCAGGCCTTACCACTGTGTAAAGGGACAGAGACTGGGAGGGAATAGTGCATACAAGAGAGCTTAGAGACACCAATTTTTGGGAAATCTGAAGTTCCCATCCCTGTGAAGTTCCAGTTCTGAAGTAAAAGAGGAGACAGATAGCCCTGGCTGAGTGGCTTCTGTGCACTAACTACTCCATGCTTTGTCACACCTTGCCAGACAGCTGAATCCTCAATGAACAGATGATTAAAGCAGGACTCAGATATGTTGGCTAAATCGCCATGTATGCTACCAACTAACTTGTCCTGCTTAGAGTCACATGTGAGGGGTGAGGTAGAAGCTGAAGAAAAATGAATGTAGAGGTTGGAATAAGAATGGCCCCCATAGGCTCAAATATCTGAATCCCCATTTGGTGGAACTGTTTGGGAAGGATTAGGAGGCGTGGCCTTGTCGGAGGAGGTGTGTCACTGTGGGTGGGCTTTGAGGTTTCAAAAGTTTCTGGTCATTCTCAGTGTGCATGCGAGCTCTCTCTTCCTCTCTCTCTCTCTCTCTCTCTCTCTCTCTCTCTCTCTCTCTCTCTCTCTCCTCTCTCTCTCCTTCCTGCTTTTTCAGATGTAAGCTTTTAGCTGTTGCTACCACCATCTGCCATCATGGGCCCTAAGCATCTGAAACTGTAAGCGTAAATGAAACAATGCTTTCTTTTATAAGTTGCCTTGGTCATATCGTCTCACCACAGCGACAGAGCATGGACTGACACAACACGTGTTCCTGTCCTTGTTTTAGGGACAAAATGCCTGACAGATACAACCTGAGGGAAGAGGATTTAGTTGGGCTCATAGTGTAAGGGGATAAAGTCCATTATGGTGGAGAAAGTATGGTGGCAGGTAGTAGCTGGCAGGAGCAAGTGGAACAGGAAGCAGAGAAAGAAGAATGTGGGCATTTAATCTGGCTGCTTCTTCTCCCTCTTTTATTCAGTCTGGACCTTGGGAAGGTTGTCACCCTGACAATGTAGGATGAGCCTTTCCTTCTCAGTTACAGTACAGTCATGGGCGTGCCCGGTAGTGTTGTCTCCTAGGCGATTCCAAAGCCAGTCAAGCTGAGAGAATGACTGACAATCGCAGGGCAGACTGAAGACCCTCTTCTGCCATTCTTCGGCCACCTGCATTCCAGTGGAGGCCCCATCTCTCTGGCTCCTCCATTGGAGGCAACCACTATCTCTAAGGAACCCCAGGAGTGGCTGACTCAGGAAGGAGAGGGCCTGTGCCTGGTGTAATTTATCCACAAGCCTACAGCCACTGTGGGGGGCACCCTAGCCTATCAGCAGTCACATGATCAAAGAACAAGGAGGAATTAATATCCCTGAGGTGGTCTGGAGCCTCTGATACCAGCAGAAAATTACAGGACACAAGATGAGGGTATTACAGAAGGGAAGGGAGGGAACGGGAGATTTCCATGGCTAATCCTGTTAGCGAGACAATTTCTTATCAAACTCATTATGCCTTGGAAAGGAGGGGAGAGGGTGGGAGAGAGTGGGCCAGAGTGGAGGCAGCTGGGGGAAGGGGAGGAGCCACCACGGCTGCTTCCGAGGTGAGCAGGAGACTGGCAGCTGTCTGATCTTAGCTTGGTGTCTCTCTCCTCAGCCCATAGTGAGATCTGGGGTCAAAAAGTTTCCCTGGGAGCCAGCTCCTTCCTCAGCAATTGTCACCCAGTGAAGCAGCTGTTCCTGTCCTGGCCACAGATGTCTGGAGTGAAGCCCCAGCCTCCACCTTCCTTTTTAGACCCAGATCACATTGTGTCTATCTGTATGGATCACAAGGATCATGTCTAATCTACACAAAAGCTAAAAAAAAAAAAAAAAAACAAAAAAAAACCACAAAGATTCTGGTCTATAAAAGGCCCTCACCTAATCTTCCCAGCTTGCCTCCTTCCTGAGATGGGGTAGGAAGGGATTATACCTAGGAAGTCAAAACCCTTCCTGGCATTCACTAGCTGAGCACTTTTGGGCAAATCACCTAACTTTTTTGGGCAAGTACTTCCTCAGCTTGAGTATATTGGAGAGTTACATTGTGCTCTGTGTTCTTCAGTTTCCCTATGAAGATGGAAGGGGGTGGGTTCACTCGCAGAAGGGTTGCCATCTGTGAAACTTCCGCATAAAGGGAAGAGACTGTTTTACTTTGAAATTGAGACAACAGGTTCAGCTAGGCTGTCTCCCTGGCGTAACAAGGCTGGACATGGTGGCTCAGTCCTTGAGTCTTAAGTTTCAATTCTGTTTTTTTTGTTTTTTGTTTTTTGTTTTTGTTTTTTTTTTTCTGCTTGCATGGAGTCACCCCATCACCCTGCTGACTGACCAATCACAAGGAAGGGGTGTGATGTGTGCAAACCTGAGCGCTTGCTTGCTGAGGGCTACAGAATGCTTAGCAATGCCCCAGGTTCACCTGGAGGAACAAGTACTTTTTGGAAGATGTCTGTTCTGCATCTATCCTTCCTTTGTATGAATTTGCTTGGGTAGGTAAATGTCCATCACATCTCTTCTGAGTGCCAAGATGAGCTAGTGAGGGTTGGGGTAGGAAAGGGCTTCCTTCCCTTTTCCAAACAAAAAGGAGAGGCACTAGAGACAGATGTAAGCTAAGGATGTAAGCCTAAGAAAGAAAATGATAGATGCCTTAGAAGAAAACAGGGCAAGTTTTGTGGCACTGGACTTGCCAATGGCTTCCTGGCCATGACACCAAAAGAGCAGGCAAGAAAACAAAAGTGGATGAAATGGTCTCCCTTGCAATTGAAATATTCTTCCGCCAAAGAACATAGACAAAAAAAGTGTAAAAGACCCCACAAAATGGGTGCGATGGCCCAATCAAGGACTAATACCCAGACTAGATGAAGGATAGTTACAAAGCAAACACAAAACCCACCAAGTTGATTTAGAAGTGGTTGGAAGACTGGAATAGTCATTTCTCCAAGAGGAACTGCAGGTGGCCAAGAAGCAAATGAGCAGAGATGTTTGACACCAGAGAAATGAAAACCAAACTGCAGAGAGCTTCCACCATGTACCTGTTAGAGCCACTGCTCCTTACCCAAATCAACTCCAAGGCCGGAAGACAAGGGTTAGCGAGGATGTGGGGACAGTGGAACCTTTGTGCAATGAGGGTGGGAATGTGAAGACTTAGAACCACTGTTCACCGTAGAAGCTCCTGGCTGTGCGCCGCCGCCGCCCCCCCTCCCCGAACTGGAGGCAGGGTGACAGAGGGGTATTTGTACACCTGTGTTCACAGCCACAGTAAGCATCAAAGGCCAAAGATGAAGGCAATCCAAGTGTCCACAGAGAAACAGATTATCAGTCTGTTTACATATGACCTCAACAGAATACTATACAGCCAGAACTGGAAGGAGCTGGCCGGATGGTTCAGTAACCACTGAACACAAGTGTGAGAACAGAAGTTCTCTGTGGGCACCATGGTCTGAACCTGGAAAGTCTCCTGAGAACCAACCCATGGCTGCCTGTCTGTGGCGCTATTGGGAAGTGATGTAGGAACTTGTGAGAGGCCATTGGGCCATTAGGGGTACTCTGATATTGGGATCCCTCTCCCTTCCTGTGCCTTTTGTTTCCTGGTTGACATGAAGGGAGCAGTTTGCACATCCCACCTTGCTCTCATGACACACTGCCTCTCTGATACCTCAGAGGTAAGGGTGTGTGTCATAGTGGGCCAGGACCTTTGAAACCATCAGCAAAACAAGCTTTCTGCTCTTGAGTTGTTCACCCCAGGTATTTTGTCTCAGTGATGGAAAACTGATGCATCCGGTAGGTTGGTAAAAACCTGTTAGACACTGGTGGCAAATTAGATTCTTTAATTTGGCTGAGCCACTGCAGATGGCTTTAGTGACAGGCATCCAAGTGCAGTGCCACAGCATCGAAACAAGAACTAATTGCCTTTGGTCTATTTTATTTCAACCTTCTGGCATAGGGATGCCCACAGCCTCAGAGAACGCCATGTTTTGTGTGCCTGCCCATCCTGGACCCTGTGCACAGCCCCCTCTTTCTTCTGCCTTCATTATTGGGATGACCTTCCGCATTCAGACTGGACTTGCTAGGATTAGTTACTGTGTAGTCTGGGCTCCCCTCACGCGTACACCCATTTTTCTTATAGCATTGATCACTTTTTTTCAAGGTTGGCTATTTTCATACCATCCCTCAAGCTAGCACACATCTTGAATATCAGGATCTTACTCAAACTGGACATTGGTGCCTGTGTGGACACCATGCCCTTGATAGCCTCAGTACTTACTGTGTAGAACTTCCGTGGCCTTCAGGGGCTCACACTGTAAGGATGTGAACAGACACAGACAGATAAACAGGATGCTTAGGGGCTAGATGGTAAAGATGAGACATTTTATTTCCCAGGTTTATAGTCAGTATCTAGTCACTACTCAGTTCTGTCACCAAGTAGGGGGCCCAGAAAGAAGCAGGCAGAAGCTGGTGATGAAAAACCTGAAGAGAGAGGAACCTATGAACACAACCTTGATGAGATCTTGCTGAACTCTAGATCTGGATGAGGGACAAGGCCTGATGCTCTAGTCAAGTCATCTATGTGCCCATGTGACTAGAAAAGAGACAGGTGCACCTCCACCTTGGTCTTCCATGTGAGGGTCCAGGGCCTCAAAGAGTCTAATAGGATAGCAATGCACAGGGAAGGGTTGGCACACCTGTAGAGTTACCTGCCTAGAGACTGGTAGGTCCCATGCCTACCTCTTCCATTTTAATATTTTGGATTGTTCTGGGGAAAGAGGTCCTAGGAATGCTATGGTATGGTGGTTCTTTTCCAGGAAGAGCAGAACAATGTCCCTTTCTGGTGATGACACAGGAGAGTGTCAGTATCTGTAGGACCAGACAGGGTGGAGGTTAGACTAGACTTTGGATGGGGGAATCTTTCCAACAGGATGAGGGCTTTGGGTGGTCTTTCTGTGAACGTGAGGGCCAAGTAGGAGCTCAGTGGGAGGCTACATGGGGACTTGCAGGAGTCAGGAGCTGACACAGAATTGGGTAGAAGACAGATTGTTGCAGCTAACCTTCTGGGACGAGGAGCTCAGGCCGCTTCCCTGGAATGCAAGGGCCCTGGTACCCTTAATGTTTGTAAGAGACTATTCCATTCTGCTTTTTTCCTGTTCTCAGTGCCCCAGCAGAGCTTGGGGGCTTCTCGGCTCCACTCCTTTCCTCTCATCCCTGGAGTTGCCTGAGGGGGTAAAGTCAGCAGGGCTGGGGAGGGAGCCAGGCTGTAGCTTCTCAGGATCCCCTGCCTGCTTCACTTGGGCCCCAGACCCTCTTCTTGTCTTTTATGTGAACAGGAATCCAGGCAGCAGCCCCGGGCTGTAACAAAACATTCCGTGGAGTGCAATTTACGCCATCTGCCTCTGTCTTAAGCATCCCTGGCTTTGGGCGGACTGAAGAAAGAGCAGTGGCTCAGCCAGAGAAGGGGCTGCTGGGATGAGTTGGGGCTGTGGAGTACCCTGGAGTGGCAGGAATCTGGGGGGTGGTCTGAGGCCTGAGATCAGGAGAAGATCAGAGAGAGGGAAGGACCTGCAGCAAGAAGGGTGGAGTAGAGAGAAAGTTGAAAGGTGTTAGCGTCTTAAATAGGTTATAGCTTTAGGGTGGGGTTCCTCATGGGACATTTGCAAACTCCAGAGACATTTTTTGTCACGACAAGATTAAGGCTACTTGCTACTGTCATCTAGTGGCATGGTAGCGGTCAGGGATGTTCTAAAGATGTGGGACAGGTCCAGCAAAGGAGGTGTCTGAGGCCCAGATGCCAGTGGTGCTGGCAGGTCAGAGGAATGGAGGGAAGAGCAGGAGAGAAGAACTTGGGCACCCAATCTAGCCAGTGTCACATTGGCATATTCTAGGGACCATGGGTGTCCTGAGCTGAGATCTCACCAGTGAAGTCAAGGAGTGCCATGAAGTTCAGATGTGAGGGTTGGTGGATGTGAGTTAGGTTAGAGGAAAGATGGGGCTTGGAGAATGGTGGGTCTGGAGCTGGGAGCTTGGCTGGGAGAGACAGATAGGAAAAGGTCAGCTTCAGCCCTGAGAGGGTCCAGCCTCTGCCGAGAGCTTCTTGGGTGGCACGATGGCTAATTTTCAGTGTCAACTGGACTGGATTTAGAGTCATCTACAGGGCATATTTTTTGGACGTGCCTTTGAGGGAATTTCCAGAGAGGTTTGACTGAGGAAGGAAGATCAGTTGTGAAGTAGATGACCCCGCCCCATGGGCTTGGAGTCCATATGAGAGGCAGAGCTCCTATTTCTCCATTTCTGGGTCCTTCCAAATGTGAGCAAGCAGCCTCACACTCCTGCTTCTACAACTGGGGCCACTCCCACTTCCACGCCCTCCTCCACCATGACCCACCGTATCTCTGCCAATCATGAGCTAAAGCTAGCTTTTCTCCAGTAAGGGGCTTCTAATCCAGTGTTTGGTCACTGCAATGAGAAAAGTAACAAAAACAGGTGGGTTTCCCACATCAGCTTAGGCAGGTTCCAGTGCTGGGATGCACTGTGAAGCTTAGGAGATCTCTTGTGTTGACGGGCAAAGGGGCAATCCTGACAAGGGAAAGACTGAAGAACTCAAGGGCTGGAAAGGTTGGTATTTTAGTGACAATGGTGATGGAAATGCTCGTATATCTGAATGCAGACACCACCTGCTGGTCATTGCTGTGGTTTGAATGTCCCCTCCAAACAACTCATACTGACTCGCAGTTACCACCATTACACTATTACAAAGTGGAAACTTTAAGGTCTAATTAACTGTAATTCATATGCCAAAGTCTGCTGTGTTGGAAGTAGTTGAGGTTCAGCCCCCCCCCCATCATGTGATGTTTGCCATCGTATTATAATAAGCAGCAAGGACCTAGCTAGGGGAGCCCCCTTACTTCACCTTGGCCTTCAGGCCTTCCCAGTCTTCACAACTATGAGGCATTCTTTTTGTGTGTTTGACTTACTTGCCTGGAGTATCTTGTTATGGCAGCAAGAGATGGACTAAAGCAATTCCCTACTATGTGCCAGGCATGATCCTAGCATTTTTAATGGAGTATTTGCATTTAACCAGCAGCACTATTTATCACTAGGGTTCCTCTCTCAGAGTCCGTCACATGCCCATAGTTTTGAATTAGTTCTTTCAAATCCATCTCTTCAGTTGATTTGCCTCATGGACATGAGTAGGTTGGCTAAATGTCAGTAATCTATCATACACTTAATACTGTTGATGACTAGCTCATTTGTGGATGGGATACTTTAAGTGAAAAAAGTTCTCATAGGTGCCCACCTTTACTTGAATACTTTGTTCCTAGTTGGTGGAACTGTTTGGGAAGGATTAGGAAGTGTGGCCTCGTTGGAGGAGGTGTGACACTGAGGTTAGGCTTTGAGGCTTCAAGCTGTGAGCCCTCAGCTGCTGCTCCAGTCACTTGAGGTCATCTACCTTCACTTGGCTGTCACAGACTCATCTTCGGAAACCATAAACCCCTATAAACTCTTCTGTAAGTGGCCTTGGCCTTTATGACAGCAATAGAAAAAAATAACTAAGACAATGGAAAAGTCAAAATCAGAACCCAGGTTTTAGATGCCCAGCAAGGCTTTTTCTAGAGTCTTTTAGGACTAGAACAGGCCCTTTCCTGATCTTCAAAAGGGACTGGAATCTAGCTCCTGGCTATTTACATGAGTGTCTTGGTGAGGCCCCTAGGGCCTATAGAACTGGCTTAAGATCCCGTCCTGGCCATCTATACTTCAAGTGACAGCTTTGATCTGTGTACCCACACTCCCCCACTACCTACCCTCTCCAAGGGTTTTACTTATTATTGCAAAAATCCATCTCCACTATAATCATGACACAGTAGCAGAACATGCATTAAAAAGCCTTTTCTTTCTCTCTTGGCTGGGTCTGTGAAGACTGGGCTCCAGGCTACCCAGAGGGAGCCTAGGGTTGGAGGATGGGTGCCAGAGCTCTAGGCAGAGTCAGCATCAGGTGGAGAGCAAGATAGCTTAGGCTACGGGAGTAAAACCCTCCCCAGATTATGAGGAACCAAGGCTCACTGGTCAGCTCTGAGGCAGAGCTCCATAGGCCAGGGCTGAGCAGAACTTTATACCCAGGGAGACTGACTAGTCACTGTCCTCTCACCATGACAGGGGACAGTGGTGCTCAGGTCTGTTCCCTCATGCATCTTTCGGTCCCTCCCCAGTGAGAAGTGAAGCTGTAGCCCAGAAAAGCCAGCGTGGACCCATGTGTGGGGAAAACTGGAGCCTGACCAATTCCTGCCAAGCTGCTCCTCTAGGTTTTGACTTTGTGCAAAACAGTGCACTATGCTAGGTGACTTTAAACCTTGCCTGGTTTGCATGCTGATATCGCCTTTTTTCTGTCACTCCATGCAGTGGTGGCTGTGTTGCTGTGGTGATGTTTAGAATCTGCTAATCACCCAGGCAAGCTTTCCCAGACAAAGCCTTGGCCCAGTTCCCCAGCATGACTCCTGCCTGCCCTCTTCCCCTGCCTGATTTTAGCCTCCCAGTCTCTCTCAGTGCCTGGTCCTCTTTCCTTCGGGCCTTTGTAGGTTCCTATCCTCCCTCTATCCATGGCTAATATCGTGTGTCTTCTCAACTTCCATTTCTACCAAAACAAAAAACAAAAAAAACAAACCCAAAACCCAAAACAAAAACAAAAAAACCCAAAACAAAAACAAAAAAACCCTTGCAAGCACTGGGGAGCCATTCCGATTGTTCCAGGGTTTGTATAAACTTCCCCTGTAACCATCACTTACTAAACATTTCCCTTTGAGGACAGGGCCATATCTATCCTGACCCACTATGTCCTCAGTGCATCCCATGACATTTGACACAGTCACTGGATAGATGTGACATGGTTGCAGTGACCTCCTGGACATGGAGGGCCAGGGAGAAAGTGGTGCAGGGTGGGTCCGGGGGGGGGGGGGAAGGGGATGCCATAGCTTCATGGTCTTTGCTGGGGAGTGTGTGGAGGGAGAATAGGTTTCATAGGTTGATGATGACAAGTAGTTTTGGCTCAGGGTGGTGGCAGGCTGTCTGGTGCTCTAAGTCTGACAGCACTGAGACCAGGACATGGTAGTAGGCTTCTAAAATTCTGTCTAGTCTGGAAACCAGAAGAGCTAAGCCCAGCAATGCATGCAATGTGGGTACAAAGGAAGCCACTCGAAACCTCCCTATGCCTTTCTCCCCGAGTAAGCTGTCCTCTGAACACACCACAGCCATCTCTTTCCCCTCTGCCTTGACTCCAAGGCTCCTCACCAGACAGCACAGGCCAACCCCCATGCAAATGCCATCCCTTCTGTGTGCCCTCCCACACCCCCTTGGAATCATTCCTGGCTCTGCACTCCGGCATGTGGCATGTGACTTCATCAGATGTCAGTCACACTGAAATGCTGACATGTGGGTGTTTTTAGCAGAAGGGCAAGTCTGTTGAAGCCCAAGGTTTGAGGACCACAAGTTCCTAGAAAGCAATGGACCTCCTGGACCTGAGACCAAACGTTGTTAGTTCTTAGCCAGGGTCTAAGAGCAGGTGTTTGTGATGTACAGATGGATAGGTGGGTGGAAGATGGGTGGATAAAGAAGGAATTCAGCTCCCTCCTTCTAGAGCTAGGATAACTGCATCCATGTCACATGGAGATTGTAAGGCTTGAAGATGTGATATAAATCAGAATATGAAAAAAATATTATTTTTATTCTGCATCTGTGTTTCTGCCCTTGTGATACCCCTCCTAACTCTGCCTGCTGAGATGCACCAAATGTCACACGCCATCATCCAAATCCTTGGACATTTGCTGATGGTGTGTCATTTACTGCGTGGCTAGCTCTGGGACAGGCTGTCACTTTATTTTACTTTAGACATTTCTTTTCACATACGAGGAACATTCTAAGACTCCGGAAGGGAGAGAAGGTAAAAGAAACAGAGTGGAACATTTCAAACAACTAACAAAATGGATGGATGGGATGGTACAATACAGCGTAATCCTGGACAGTCCAGCTTGGCTTCCGTCTTCCCGACTCCAGGATTGGTCAACTGGGATTCCCTGAACATGGGGGGAAAGCTAGATTGATCGGGAAGGAGGAGTCATGGGGCAGTTACATTATAAACTTAAACGCTGATCTACCTGGCAGCTTCCACATCCCTGTGGGATCTGAGTGAATTTGAATCCCAGAGGGAATTCACATCCATGTGAGCCATTTGGAGTACATTTGCCTGTAGCTTGTCCTTCACTCATGGCTGCATTTGTGCTTGGTTTGTGACACTGCATCAACCCTTTCATGTTTGGAAATGTGGTAGAAGAAGGTTGGTAAAGGGAGGAAGAAGAAGACACCTAGTATGAGGAGAAGTCATTAAAGAAATGGGAAGTGAAAGGAAAGTGATCTGTGTAGCCCTTGCTTTCCCTACTGAAGCCTCCTGGGATAGGGCGGACTACCCTGCGGGCAGATAGGAGATGATACAATGTTGAAAGGGCGGATAGGAAATGACACAATGTTGAAAGGGCAGATAGGAGATGATACAATGTTGAGAAGCTCTGTGGATGCCTGGCTCCTCATGGATCTAAATGGTACGGACAGAATTCTGCAAGAAAGTAAAAAATGATGTAGAAGCAGTTCTACATCAAACTGAATGAAGGCTGCCAATGCCTTTAGCAGCTTGCTTGGAGCACCCAGGGAACAGTGGTGGAGGCCAGTGATACGGTATGGGAAGGGGCAGGGCAGTGTTGCCTGCTTCACTACATTTTCTAGGACCTCCAAATAGATCTACTTTTAAATAGGAAAAATACCCATGAAACATCATCTGCAAGAAGCCAAAGAGCAGGCCTGACTTTAAAGCTTTAACCAATCGGTTCGTACTTCTGTTCTCTAGAAGTGTACCAGGATGGCCACTGAGGCCTGTCCAGAGGACTTAGACTGATGGGTAAATTGCCAGCTTGTAGCTTCCTGGGTAGAACGCGAGTGAGTGTGAGCAGTCTCTCTGCCTGTACAGAAGCCCTTTGTTCTTTGAGCACACTATGTAGCTATTTTCTCCTAATTGAAACATTCCCTCCAGGAGGCAGAAGGCTGGCTCAGAAGGCTAAAGCTCTGCAGGTCCCTCTCCAAAGCTACCTAAGCAGTAATCAATGGCTGGGGAGAGGAGACTCTTTGGTGGAGCTGCCCGCAAGCTGCCCAGGGAACTCCAGGGATGCATCTTTCAACTCATCACACGGGATCTGGCAGGCTTGCAGGGGGACGGGAGGGGGGGAATTCGGCTGCCTTTGAATCACTCGTGCTAATGCGTGAAATTCATTCATCTCACAGGCTCACTAAGGTAGACTGGGGTGGGATTGTCCCCCATTCTGGTCTGCCATCATTGTTCTATCTGGAGTGAAAGACTCCAGATACATGACTCCTCAGCAAAAGTCATTTGACATGATCATTAGCCAAAACAGGACTCATAAAACCTAAGATGCGTTGAGGAGGTGCATGGTCCCTGCAGTGGGTGGACAGTCATTCCCTCTGAATACAATGCATGCATTTGCCTCCTCAAGGACAGTCCACTGAGGATGGAGGCTGTTTTGCTACAGCTCTTTCCAGAGCCAGGTATGGCTGATGGACAAGCAGCGGCTGCCATATCAGCTCAGCTGCTATCAGATCTGAGGAGAAGGCTCCAGTGGTGGGCACAGCAGGTGCAAGAGTGGCCTGTTTCTCCTTATCACCAGGCCAGGCTAAAGAGTGTGAGCTGGGTCTTAGAAGCCTGTGAGGGACAGAGCCACGTGCAGCAGCTGCATAGTCTCATTCCTGCGTGAAGCGTCCAGATGGCTCCTGGATAAGAACTGTGGATTACAGGGGGCTAATTGGAGTAGTATCCTCCACCCACACCATTGTACCCGACATCATGCTTCTGATGAAACAATTGGTACAAGTCATGTGATCTTTTCATGCTGTACTGAGCTTTGGTAGTTTTGATCTATATTTCACTAGCTGTTGAATCCCAGGATACTTGATTAGACTGAGTGGTGGTAGGCCTTCAGCAATCCTGCCCACCATCTATAAAAAGGCTTCCTTGTTTAATGCTCACCCTTGAGTGCTCTGAAGATTTGGAAAGCTAGTTAAAGATGTTAAAGACAGAAGGCATCCTGCCTGGGTGGGTAGAGGCATTCCTGTAAGACCTAAGGTTAGGTGCTCACTTCGGCAGCACATAGACTAAAATTGGAACAATACAGAGAAGATTAGCATGGCCCCTGTGCAAGGATGTCACGCAAATTCGTGAAGAGTTCCATATTTTTTGGATGGAGCACAGGGTCCCCAATAAAGGAGCTAGAGAAAGGACCCAAGGAGCTGAAGGAGTTTGCAATCTCATAGGAAGATCAACAATATGGACTAACCAGTACCTCCAGAGCTACCAGGGACTAAACCACCAACCAAAGAAAACACATGGTGGGACTCATGGCTCTAACTGCATATGTAGCAGAGGATGGCCTTGTTGGTCATCAATGGGAGGAGAGGCCCTTGGTCCCATGAAGGTTCTATGCCCCAGTGTAGGGGAATGCCAGGGCCAGGAAGCGGGAGTGGGTGGGTTGGTGAACAGGGGGAGGGAGAAAGGGATAGAGGGTTTTTGAAGGGAAAACCAGGAAAGGGGATAATATTTGAAATGTAAATAAAGACATATCTTTTTAAAAAAGACCTAAGGTTAGCGAACGAGTGCAGGAACTCTTTCCAGGGATGGTGACATTTGAAAACTGGCCAGGAGTGTGTGCTATTGCTCATGTTCCTCCATCCTGCAGGAAAAAGTGAAACTACATTTCACAACCTGCCCTGCGGCCTGGAAGGGCCACGTGGCTGAGTGATGCCCTTACTCCAGGCCTGAGCATCATCATCATTCGTATTTCCTCTCTACTTGTTTGGAGGCTCAAAGGACTCAGGAGAAAGAAGGAACGGATCTCTCTCCCGCTCAGCTCTGTAACGCACTGTGAGTGAGAGTACTCAGATGGACTCAAGTCATGAAGTGAAGATGTTTACCATAGCAGATGCCCCCTCCCTGTCTCGTCTGGCCCTGAAGGACAGGGACATACTTCCCAGGTTCAGGAAGCAGGAGAGAGACTTCCGGAAGAAGGAACACCTTGTACAAACTGTGAGCATAGGATATGGGCTTGCAACCCATCCACACTTTATAGAGGGATGGAGTGAGAGGAGCCAGGCAACGGCTAGGGCTGACTCACAAGCCTTGAATGCTTTGCCAAAGACTGACACATCAGATCTCTGTGTTTGAGGATTTCTTTAGAGCATTCCTGAAGACCTCTCCCAAGGAATTACAGTCCTGAGGTGCCCCTAGAGCACACAGTGAGTCCTGTGCTCCCAGACACTTATAACCACTATGATGTAATCATCCCCTCGTCTCTTCCTTTCCACATCTAACCCAAAGACTTGTTTTTTGTCTTCCCGCATCAGGGTACAAGATTCCCAAGACCATTAGGCTCCCCCGTTGCTATGCTTTTTTGAACAGTGTCTGTCCCATCTGTAACTTAGGTTGTAATGAAGAGTCCACTATAACATATTAAAGGTTGGACCAGGTGGGACCTTAAAGAGGGGGTTAGGGCTCTGCGTTTGTGAATTGATTAATCTTGCTATGCAGCTGGAGGAGTGATGTGTTTTGCTGAGAGTGTCTGCTCCCAAAGCTAGCTTAGTTTGTTTTTTTGCCTTGCACCACCTTGGCACTCTGCCAGAAAGGCCAGCATCAGATGGCCAGGGCTGTGAGAACACATAGACCTGTTTCTTATTTACCAGTCCTCGATACTATGTTACTAGTAACAGAAAACTAAGACATCTAGTCTCAGCTGGATGAGCACCCAGCGCCAAGTTAATTGGTACTCAGTACTTTTGGGGGGGGAGGGGAGGGTGGGTGACCAGGCAATTAATGGCTCTGAGAAGTCCTGCAGTAAAGGAATTGGATTATTGTGTGTTTGAACAAACTATCTCTCCCTAGACCTTTTAAATGCTTCTGTGGTATGTGGTAGTTAGTGGCCGGTGGTGTGGCTCTCTGCTGACTGTGCCCTCTAGCTCCAAGGACCACTGAAGGCCATGACCCTTCACCAGGGAGAAGCTGAGGAGGACCCACTGTGACACAAGGAAGTTGCTGGTCATGGCAGCTGGAGCCGGATGCTGAGGCCGAAGCCTTCGTTGCTGGAGCATCTCAGGGGGATTAAGCCTCTGCCTCCCGCCAGTCTGGCTCCATGCCAGCCGCAAGGCCAGCTCTCTGCGAGTGGCAGAGAAAGGTAACTGCTAAGCTTGGAGGATTAATGCCAGCCTCTCACAGAACCTAGCTCCTGTGTCAGATTCTCTTCAGCTGGGCACCAGCCCAGGCAAATGAGGTAATGAAACCCAAGCCTCATTAGGGGCTGCAGCAGGGCCTGGAGATCAGAGCCCTGATGGGGAGAGGGCTGGGGGGGGGGGAACTGTAGCTCCTTAGGATCTAGGGTTGAGCCTGCTTTCTGTGTTCTGGAGCCAGTAGTTGTGTGACATGATCTCATATCCTGGATGGGGAGCCAAGGGTCCTTTGAAGCCCAACTCTTTTTTTTTGTTTGTTTTATTTTGTTTTGTTTTGTTTAATTTTAGAGCTCAATTCTTACCATTACTGCTATTATAATCATTAGCTAAGCGACTACTATGCACCGGACACTGGCTCACTGGCTGAGAGCTCTCCATAGTCCTGCACAGCGAGACTGTTGTCTGTGTTTTACAGCAAAGGACGCAGGCCAGAGAAAAGAGTGTCAATTTCCCTGAGACCATGGGCTGAGTGTGTATGTGTAGTCACACTGAGACACGATCCCAGACTTTGGAGGTTCCTGTCCCTGAAACCCAGATTCCTTCAGCTCTCACTTAATCTATGTTGGGGCTCCTTCCTTTATTCAAAGGGCCCCAGAAGCACTAGTGACCCCCAAGATGGCTGTGGTGACTCCAGATGTTCAAGGGACGATCCATTCCAGAGTCCAAACAAGCATTCTGCTCTATGGCTCAAAGCAACTGTTTAAGGGAAAGTGGGTGTGTGTGTGGGTGGCGTGTCATAGCATCATGCTATCCTCTGCCTGTCTACCAGGATTGTCTTGCCTTCATCTTCCTGGTAACAATGTTCTTAGAGGCTGGCCCAGCTATGGTCCCTGAATTCACAGCTGAGAGATAAGGTCTGTCATCCATCCTGGTGGGGAAACTGAAGAAACTATGGTTCCTCATACCTCATCTGGCGTGTTCTGTGGGACATTCACTGTGGGCTACATTCATAACCAGTCTATAGCTCTACCCATAGCCTTCTGCCCCGGTCTTCTCGCTCTGAAGTCCCTCTCCCCTGGGGATTTGTGCTATAACATTGACTTCTTCCCCTGGTAGCTGCTTAGTAAGGGCCTTTAGATGAATTATGAGAAGCCCAATATTTGAGGAATATGTCACATCAAGAGCTGGTACTCAGCTGCATAAAGGGAAATGAGCTCTGCCCCCTTTTGTGAAGTAAGTGAGTGTTGGTCCAGTTTCCCATTCACTCAAGGCTTTCTGCTCTGGAGACCTCTCATAGCAGGGCTCAGTTGAGATCCGTAGGTCCATTCCCTGTAGCCAATCATGGCCATGATTGTGTGCACAGCACTTTCACATATGCCCTCATGGGTCATGGGAGAGAGCTATTTTTTTCAGAGTCCCCATTTTTATAAGTGGGGAAACAGAGGCTAAGACACTTACGTAAGGTCGTGTTAGATGCTATGGAATGACCCTAGCCTGTACTCAAAGCTCACACCTGTCACTTAGCATGGCAAGAAGTGGATCTGCGCACTGCAAGCCGGCATGCTGCTCCAGTGTCCCACCCTGTGTCCTACTACCCATGTCCTGTTCCCGGGAGCCCGTGGAGAACCTCAGGGCAGGGATAGACCAGCCTAGGGTTATCAGCTGCATTGCAGTCTATATAACCCCGAGAGCCTCTCAGGTGCACCAGTCTCCCATTCATCAGCTTCCCACATGTCGGCCTCCTTCTTGGGTCTCCATTTCTGTTCACATCTCTGCTGCTAGGCCCCAAGGTCACCCTTGCCCCTTGACTCCATCCAGAATCTCTCCGATGGATTATACGTGTGTGTGTGTGTGTGTGTGTGTGTGTGTGTATAAGTGTGTATAGCTATGCTGGAAAGAAACCCAGAACTGGCTTCTTGTCACCTGCTCTTGGGATCTGATTGTCACTGCAAAGCCAACAGGTCCCAAACAGGACTTTCAGGCTCACCACAGCTTTCTGGCCTCTCTCCAGTTTTCCCATGCTCCACCAATAATTCAAAAGTCTAGGAGTGTGCATGGGTCCGGTGTTCCCATCCTTGTCCACTGACTAGCAAGGCTTGCTGGCTCTATCTCTGGGTCTATCCCAGACCCATCTGTTTCTCTCTAAGTACTTTGCCTTGACCTTGTATACGCCTTTCTCCTTTCCCACCCAGACGCCACAGCTTCATTGTTCACTCTTGACCCATGTAATTCACCCCCCACTACACAGCCAAGGTACTCCTCTTAAAAACATATAATTTCCTTCATGTCAATTAAATTATTAAGTTAAATTTTGAGCCAGTCCCATGTAGCTCCAACTGGCTGTCTGGTGAATTATAAGGCACTGGCAAGTGATTAAGCTGATTCCAGAGACTTGAGATCCATCCTTATACTTTTGCTCCTCTTCAACCACTCTTGGTACTGACTTCTGTCTTAGGGTTTCATTTCTGAGAAGAGACACTATGACCAAGGCAACTCTTAAAAGGGACAGCGTTTAATTGGGGCTGGCTTATGAGATCCGAGGTTCCTAGGCAGACATGGTGCTATAGAAGCTGAGAGTTCTATATCTTGTTCCAAAGACAAACAGGAGAAGACTGACTTCCAGACAGTTAAGAGGAGGGTCTCCAAGCCCACCCCCATAGTGACACACTTAGTCCAACAAGGCCACGCCTATTCCAACAAGGCTACACCTCCAAATAGTGCCATTCCCTGGGGCCAAGCATATTCAACCACCACACTGGCCTTGAAATCTGTGTCGTCAAGGATGTCTCTGGATGTCTGCCTCCAGTTTCTTAGTGTTGGGGACTGCAGACATGAGCCTCTATGCCTTATTTGGTGGTGAGGCTCAAACCAGGACATCATAATGCTCTCCCAAGTGAACTATGCAGCTTGCTCCAGATTCTTCATCATGACCCAAATCCGCTCACTGCCCACCTCTGTGGCCCTTGTTAATCTCACCCTGGCCACTCCAGCTCAGGGCCAGTCCCTCAAGAGCAGGAGGATCATTTCCACTGTGGAGCTTGGCGCCGGCTGTTCCTCCTGCTTAGCAGCTGCTCCTGTCACAAAGCTGGCTCTGCCCTGGCATTTAGGTCTCTGCTAAATGTCAACCCCTAAGACAGGCCTTCCCTAGCCACCCAATTTAAAGTAGATATGGAACATTTGCTTCTCTTTTCATTCTCCACGGAGCACGCACCACTGCGATCTCACAGCTAGGGATGAGGTTTTCCCTCTTCTCTCGCCGTCTCTGTCTCCTCTAGTGTGGAAGACTCATGAGTCCAATGACTGCGTTCATTTTGTTTACCACTGTAATCTTAGTGCTTAGGACCCGACTGGGCATAATGTAGGTACTTGATAAATACTTATTAAATAAATGCATAAATATAGGTTCCTGCCCAGTTCTATCAGCATATGATAGATTTATAATATTTAATAATTGACTGTGTTAGTCCATGTAAGAGTTTGTGGAGCCTCGGGGTGTGGTTTAGAACATGGAGTGACCGGAGAGCTTCTTTGTGGAGCTCTTCAGTGGTCTGGCTGTCTGAGACATCACAGGCCTTGCACACAAGACACAGTGAATTTGAAGAAGAGATCAGCCCTCACTCAGCCTCCAGGCTGCCATGTGAAAGCCAGGCATGGCAGCAGACATCGGTAACCCCAGGTTGAGAGCACGGGAGTAAGGAAGAGGGACAAAGGCGAAGCCCTAGGACTCCTGGAGCAGCTAGCCTAGACAGGTACATGAGCTCCAGATTCAGTGGGAAGGAAGCCTTATGTCATGCAGCAAGGTGGGGCATGTAGAGACACCTGACATTGACCTCTGACCTCCACATGCACCTATGTACATGTTTATAAACACCCGACATACATATATACACATATCCATCCAAAATGTACATACCTCTTTGTCTTTCATACACACACACACATACACACACACACACACAGGGTGGGGGGAGAAACCTTTTGTATGGTATAGTATACATAGTAATTGCTCAATAAACGTTGGTTATTTTATGATCATTAATAGTTTTGGTCTTGAATTTAGATCTGGTCACTAGGGTTCTCTGCCTAGGGTTTTGTTTTCTTTTTTTTTCTTTCTCTCTTCTTTGTCGCCACAGGCAAGTCACCTGGAGCCTTCCCCGTCCTCCCTTTTCTGCAACCATGATAATGATAGCTCCCCTTCCTTCTAGCACCGCTGTGTGGATTAATTAGTGTTAATTAATGGGCTTTGAAGATGAAAAGCACCTAGGTATGTGCTGATGATGATTATTAATGGGAGCCGTGAGCACAGAGAAGATGCTGAACAGGGTCCTAAAATTAGACAGATTAAGGAACAATGGCAGAAAGTCAGAACCTGGCTATTATGTGCCGAGGCTGGGCCCAGGGCTGCCAGCCTGCCAAGGTGTGGGAACCAGAATAAAACCTTCGCAGCCATTTCTCATGCAAAGGCAACTTGGTGTGCCAAGGGGTTGGAAAACCTGCGCTGAGTATCACCAGCTAGAAGGGACCAGCACAGGTCACCAAGGCCCACACCTCCTCCTCTGAGGACGTTTATAGCTCATTGGAGGCCTTTTCCCCCTTTGCAGAAACCTGCCTGCTCTCTGCACTTTGAGACCAGAAGGGGCTCCCGGAAACAGCTACCAGTGTATACAGTGCCGGATAGCGCCTGCTCTTGAGGTAAACAGCATGCACGGCAGATCTTAGAGAGATGTGTTGTCTCTTTTCTTGGAGAGTTAGATTTGTTGAAGTATAATTTGTCCATTTCAGTGAACAGTTCTGGGAGTCCCGACATACATATACAGCTGGGTAACTGCCACCACAATCAAAGGACACAATTCTATCACCTGCCAGATCCCCTCCTGTCCCTTTGTCGTGTCTTCTCCACAGCCCTGGCTTCTGGCAACCACCCATCTATTTTCTGTCTGTACAATTTCGCTTTTTCTTGACCATCATATAAATGCAATTATACAGCAGGTAGCCTTTTGAGACCGACTCCTTTCACTCAATATAATGTGTTTAAGCAGAATGCACTGAGTTGAACGCAGGTTAGATCTACACAGTGGAAAATGTGTGTGCATATATTATCTCCCCGTTCTGGAGACACTTCTGAGTTAGCTACTACTATTCTTCCCATATTACACATGAGTCACGTGTGGCTGATAACCACCTCGAAGTCACACAATTACTGAGGTGTGGCACCAGGATTTAAAAATGACCCAGAGCGCCCAGGTTTGCTCTGACTAGGCATCAGTGTGGGCACGCTTACTTCATTATTCATGTTGATTCTACCCTGGCTTCTAGTAGTGCTTTTTTTTTTTTTTTTTAGAGCTCCTTCTATTCTTACAGGATTCACTTCTTATATGTGACTTAGAGACCCATACTTGGTCCCCCCCAGCTTCCAGTTTTCCTTAAGGAGCACACAGCATTCACACAGAGGAAGAAACTCCCATTGTATGGGGGCTCAGGTCTGGAAGCCAGTCTGAGACAATGTACCATACCGGGATTAGGGGTGGCATGGGCTCTCAGGACGGAGGTGCAGAGAGACACCATGTTCCTTTTGTGGTGAGAATCACAGCCCATTTTCTCTCGGATCCAGTGTCTAATTTGATTTCTGCTTCTGCTGTGTTGCTTTGGGTCTCCAAATCCATTTCCAAGTCCAATGGGAGTGGGTCGTGCAGTGTGGTTTGAAACCACAAAGCCGTGCTCCCTTTCTTGGGAGAAGTGCTGAGTCTGGAGCTACTGAAGGCAGCCTTGGCTACAGACTCAGCAATTAGCATACCAACAAAAGCATTGGCCTCTTATGGAGTCCCTGAGGACTTTAGCTGGTAGAGAGAGAGAGGGAGGAGCCAGCTCCTCCAGCCCACGTGACCCTCGCCTCCCACTCTTCCCCTACTATCATATCAATAATTATTAAGATGTGCATGTGAGTGCATTGACCTACTTGGAGGTTTCATAAATATAAATAAATTAAGTGGTCCTGCCTAAAGATGCCTGGGCAAATAGACGGGAGGGAGAGGGAGTTGCTCATGCTTGGATGGACAGTGAGAGGGACCCTTGGGCATGCCAAGTCACAACAGAGAGTACAGGATTGTAAGGGAGAAGAAAAGTCTCCAGGTCTCTGTACCAAGGCCCTCTATGCTGGGCTGACTGAACCTGATCTCACAGTGACATCTGGTCCTCGAGATGTGTCAGTGGCCAGGAGTTCCTTGGCCCTCCAGTACCTTAGTAGGGTCTTAGTGGTTGTTAGCCTAGGAAACTAGAACTGGTGAATGCTAGCCACCCGGAGCCCGGTCCTGTCCTGGGAGGCTGTGCGGTATTTTCTTTTGGACTTTAAAATGATTAAGATTGAGACATACATGGCAGAACTACAGAACTTTCCTCTACTGATGACCTGGGGCAAAACCATGCACAGTAGTCTTGCGGAGGATTTTCAGCGTGCTCCCAGGCTAGGATCTCATTTCACCTTCTCAACACTGAGTAAGAGACAACTCATGAAACTTTTTTTTCCCCATCAAAGGTAACTAGCGTGCCATGGCCAATATCCTGCAAACCTGCCCCTCTTGTGACATGCTTGTATATGTGCCTGTCTGCTCAAACCCTGGATGTTTCTGGTACTTGACTCCCCATCACATCCTTCCCCGTTGTGCGGATTATGAGTTTGGCAGTCCTGTCAGATGCTGAGAGCTCCCACCAATGGGATGAGACACAGGTACCACCTACATTAGAATAAAATCTAAGCGAACTTCCTGCCCTAAAATGTGTGTGTGTTCTTGTTAGCCTGGTTTGGATCACAACACCCCCCCCCCTTTTTTTAAAGAAAGACGTAGTCTTGCTGGGTTACTGGGTTACTCTTGCTTTGTGTTTCCTTGTGCTATCCTGGAGATGTTCCTTTGCGACAGCAAGGACATTGCTGTTAGCATTAACACACCCATTCATGTTAGATGGGAACACTGAGGAAGGGAGATGAATCATCTAACCTGGGCCATTCAGAGATCAACTGGTTTCCAGCACATAAAACTACAACCCATCACAGAGCTTTGTGGGGACTAGGTGGCCTGGGGTCCTACTGTCACCTCCTCTTCCTTCCTGCCTCAGTACATCTTTCTTCCTCAGGCTTTTGGTCACAGAGCCTCCTCGTCTCTGCCTTTTCCCTTCCCCTCCAGCATGCCCCTCTGCCAGGCATGATTTAGACATTGTACGGGCATTACTCAAGATCCCTGCCACCTTTTTGTTGCTGCTGTTGCTGCTGCTATGGGCAGTAGTACCCAGAGTCCAAGCCCAGTGGGCCAGCTCCCTTCATCCAACCTCATCTTGCCAGGTGAGACTTCCCTGCCAACTCAAGTTTGAATTCTATCTGCTTTGGAGGCTCAGTGGAAGGCCCGCCTCCTTGGGGGTGAACTGCTCTGATCATCCTGGTGAGCAACATGAGTGTTGCTTTTTGTTTTCCAAGCCAGCACCAGCAGAGTCTCCTTTGCATGCGCACACCTGTCCTCTAGTCAATGGCTCAAGAGCCTTCTGGGTGTACCTGACACATACACAGGAGAGCAGAGAGACAGCTTTGATCTGACTTACCTTGTAACTTAGCTTATCCTGCCTTTTCTTCGTGTGTGTGTGTGTGTGTGTGTGTGTGTGTGTGTGTGCACATGTGTGTCACAGAGTTCTGGGAAGTCCTTTCCAGTATCTACCCTCTCTGTCATTGTGAATCCCGTCCAGTAGTAGTGAAATGAATCTGCATCTTAATAGGTATACAGCTTCTAGACAAAGGATAGGAGCTCTGACATTTTGGGGTTTTGGGACGCTTCCCCAATTCCCTGAACATCGCTACAGGGTGCATCTCCACATGGCCACAGGCCAAGTATACTTTGTGGAGCTTCCCTTATTCCCCACCCTTCCCACCTCCACCCTCCCCAGGCAACATTAAGGGATCCTAGGGGAACTAAGAAAATGGAAACACATTTGAATTCTTCTCTGCTTCTGTCCTCTCGCATTCAGATGACTGACTCAAGCTTGCCTCCTCTCTCTTCTCTGACTTGGGGCTCTAGCCCCAGGAGAAGGGGGAGGGAGGGTGTCTGTGTTGTGCTCTGAAACTCCAGATGTTGGGATTCTTCACTGGGACTGCCACCTGCTTCTTCCTAGATCCACCGGTGAGTCAGAGCCCTGCAGCCTCTGAGGTGCCCGGCTTCTACTCAAGCCTGGGATGGTTAGGAGTGGCCTAAACCAAAGTAAACCTGTCAGAAATGCTATCTGTGTTCATTCCGAGTCACATGGGTGCAGCTTTGAGGACTCTGTGGGTCATGCTCCGGGTATACCCAACTTACCACAAGATGGGAAGTCTGAGCCTGGTTCTCAGGGGAGATGAGGGAGTCAGCCTTAGTGTGGGGTGGACTCCCTCTCTGGCTCCCATTTCCTTAGCTCCCCAAGCTCAGGGAGGTGTTTTTGTGTGAGGCTGGGGAGGGCTCTCCCCCACAACTTCTCCCCAAGACTCCTTCCATGGCTTTTCTTTCCCCCCACTTTTGGGGTGCTGTGGCGGCGCCTGTGTGACACGTACTCAGTCTAGCTCCCCATTCTCTGCCTTTCACCTTTTGCCTGAAGGATTATGCCAAAGGGGAGGGGCCTCCATGTGTTCAGCTGAGTGTTGAGGTCTCTTGGGGTGCTCTTTGAGTCTAGAGTGCCAGAGAGAATTTTCTGGAGAGCCTCTCATTCCCAAGTCTCCCCCGTCCCTCTGCCTTGCCCAGTGCTTCTGTCTCTGAGACCCTCCCCTCGTCTCCACGTGCATGTTTCGCTGTGGTGTTTATAAAGCAATGTGCTGTTACGGGAGATCGGTAAGCCTGGGTGTAGGCATGAGGAAAGCGTTTGGACAGGGTGTCTGACAAAATTGGGCTTGAGTCCTGGCTCTGTTCTTTCTCACTGTGTAACCACAATCCAGCTATTTTAACCCTCTCCTGAGATTCAGACCCTGTTTCTATAGGCAGGAAGAACCCCGCCCTGCTGGGCTATGTCACCATTCTGTATGCTCTGCAGGGAGGTTCCTGGAGGAGGAACTATTTCCCCTACCTGGACTGACATCTCTAAGGAGTTCAAATTCCTTTTCACTGGATTTTGTAAGTCAGTGTATTTAATATCTTAACTTTGGGGTGGCAAAGATGGCGTCTGACTTGCCTTGCATGGTACCAAGGACAAGGTGACCTTTTTATTTTTTGACAGGGCGAGATGCCCTAGGACATGCCCTGCTGCCCCACCCCCACCCCATAGCCCCATCAGGCCCTATTGTTTAGGGTAGACATGCAGCCAAGCCAGCTCTTCTGTGGTAAGTCCTCTGGGTAGGACCGTCGGCAGACACATGGAGAAGGCTTCTGTCATGGCTCCTTGCTGCTGCAGCCCCCCAGGGTTATCTTCTCGGGTCAAGATTTGTCCCCCCTGCCTTCTCACATCCAGATTACTGAAACAGCCCACCTGAGGGCTGCGGCAGGTGCCATGAGTATAGGCTCATTGAATTCCCTCCCAAGCTCCACACCATGATTATGCCCATACTGTAGTTGAGGAGGAAACAGAAGCTGAGGCAAGGCTAATGCCACGATCGAGGGAAACCACTTTGAAGGCGGCAAGGCCAGGGCTCCTCACTCTACATTCTTTGTTCCTCCCATACTTCCTATCACAATGCCCCTGACCCTGGGGGCCCCATGACAGGTTTGGGGGACATCAAGGTGTTTCATGTTATTGTCCTGGTCCAGGCTGGAAAGGTTAGTGATGACCCTGCCCCAACTTGCTCCTCCAGGGAGCAGAGATCTGTGATTAAAACGACACAGTGTTTCCACATCACTCACATAGCCCAGAGCTTCAAGATGATAAACCAGCATGGCAGGGACCCTTAAGAGCGGCTACTCTTCTGGGAGTAAAGAAAGACAAGGGAGAAACGTGACATCGGGCCTGGGCTGGGGTCTCAGTGAGTAAGGTGCTTGCTACCAGCACTGGGGACCCAAGTTCAAATCCCTGGAACTCAGGTAAAGTTGAGCGTGATAGCCTACCCATCTATAATCCCAGGGATGTTGTTACAAGGAGCTGAAGCGGAGGTGGCAAGAGCATGTGGCCCAGCTGGCCTGGCATATACAATGGAAAACAACAAGAGGCCCTGCCTCAAGCAAAATGAGAGGCAGGGACAGACGCGTGAGGTTGTTCTTTGACCTACACAAGTGCTCTGTGGTGTATGAGCCTGTATATATATATATATATATATATATATATATATATATATATATATATANGCGCNCGCGCGCACACACACACGCGTGCGTGCGCACAAACACACACACACACACACACACACACACACGCGCATGCACACATGCATGCGCACACACAGATTGAAAAACATGGTGTCCCTCTTACTGTACATACAGGACTAGAGTTCCTTTCTCCTCTCCTCTTCTACATCTCCACTGGTCCTTCATCCTTGCCCTGATACAGGGCGAGCCAAGGACTCCACAGTTCTAACGGGGGGGGGGGGGGGGAGGGACAACTATCTTTCCAATCCTCCTTATCCCATTCCCACTTGTGACTTGGAGATGGCCAGTTTTAACACCCTGGAACTTCAGTGTGATTCTTCTAAGCCTCAGACCAGTCTACTGCCCCTGGCACTTCTTCCTCAAAGATGGGCAGGACATTTCAACGTGGCTGGCCTATTCCAACTCTCCTGGTGACATCAGCTCACTTCACTCTCTCAGGCTTCCAGGGGATGACTCTATGTCCTCACTGTAGGCCAAGGGAACGGGTCGTGAGGTCATGCCGCTAGAGGCGGGCAGACACCAGAAGCATGGTCCCCATTCTCTGCTGCTGTTCTATGAAAACTCATGTCCGTTCTGGCCACTTTGGATGTCTCACTTGGCCTTCACTAGCTCGGCTAACTTAGGGATGGATGGATCCAGGACAACATAGCTACAGAATTCAAATAAATCCACACAGGCAAATCTTTCTTCCCCCGCAGGTCCTGGGAATAAGAACTGCACACACACGGGGCACTCACACAGGCTCCTGATGGCACAGAAGCAGAGGACAAGCCTTCATAGCCCACAGCTTCCAGGGTGGTGGCTATCTCTGCTGCTGAGAATAATTCCCCAAAGCACTGCTATCTGTCAACCAAGTACTAAACAACCGAGATGCTGAGGTCCAAACACACAAAAAGGAGTTCATGAGGCAATGAGGCAGACTGAGTACCAAACATTGACTAGAACCCCAGAATCAGTGGCTGGGACATGGCCAGGGTGATCCTGGGAGAGCCAGAGAGGTGTGGGGGCTCCTATTCCAACCTTGCACTCTCCGTACCCATCTCTCTGCCTCCTTTCTCTTCCTCTTCCATCTCCTCCCCACCCACCCCCATCTCCCTCCTTCCTCTGAAGAGCAGTCACATCAGTGTGATGTTTTCATCGCCTGAGATCAGAGGACCCTGCTGCCATCTGTAGAGAGGAAAATGAGCCTCATCGACCCAAATAAATAAAATAAGCAGACACAGGAGGAGAGCTCTGCTACAAAGGAAAACAAGGTCCGACTTGGGGTTTTGGAAGCTGTCCAGGTGGCATCAAGAGACACAGAGGCCTCACCTTGGCTTATCTCAAGCCTTGGATGGGACTAAAGAAGAGGTTGTTGGCTTCAGCCATGATCAAACGCAAGCCTAGGTGGGGGCCTGGTGAATCGGCAGATGACAGACATCACTGGGTATTAAGATGCAAGCAACCAGAGAGCTCCAGAGGAAGGGCCTGCTGGCTCCCTTCCTGCCCTGGTGGTGGCTGCTATGGCTGCTAGACCAAGTTGGATTAGATGCACAGGGCAGCCATCTCCCTGTCACCCAGCTATTTTTTTTTTATGCAAAACAAACACGCTCAAAGTCTTTTTATTCTAGGTGAACAAAGCAAACACCCTCTGCGGGCGGAACACCCCCTCCCGCCCCCTCCCAACTCAATGTGTTTTCATTAATATAAATTGTTTGCAGTAGGCAAATTAATTCTAGAAATGGTTCTTAGACACGGCAAATCGTTCTTGTAAAGCACGGGATGCGAGAGAGTCTACTGCATTTCCCCATGCACAAGGGCTTGGGTAAATATACTAATGTTGATCATGATAATCGATGCTTATTACAATGACCAAGCTTAACGACCTGGAGCATGGAGAGCGGGGTCGAGAGTATTTCAGGCTGTGAATTACAAGCCCCCTGGCAATGGGGACATGAAGTGCACGGAGCTTTCCGATGGTAGAGTTCTTAGTGGGCCTTAAAATTTGCCTCTGTATGGGTCTTTCCAGTAAAGGAATACTCTCTTGCTCCTTTGAGCTTGACCTTAATGAGGTATGTTCCAGTGGACAGGAGGCAAGCGAGTTAGTTCCCTGCCACATGACTGTGAGTATTCAAGGGCCAGGGCCTTAACTCTTACTGGGGATCTTCTCTAAGCATGATCTGAATTCTGTTTCTGTAATATTTTTCTCAAAACTGACTTTAGGCTGGGGAGATAGCTCAGTGGGCAAAGTGCATGTCACACAGGCATGAGGACTGAGTCACTTTCTAGTCCCTATGTAAAAAGCTTGGTGGCATGCCTCTGTAATTCCATCACTAGAGAGGTGAGGCAGCTGTGTCTGTGAGGACTCACTGATCCAGGTCCAGTGAGTGAGCTGAGTGACCTGAGTGAGCCCCAAGTCCCAGTGAGAGAGAGCCACTCAAGATTTACCTGTGGCCTGTGCATGTACACAGACACAGACATTCACACACAGACACGCACAGAGACACACACACCTTAAGTTACAAAACATTTGATTGACCACATCTGCAGCAATAATATTTGTGAAACTAAAGATAATGAATGATTAGAATGCAAGCATGCATCTGTATTTGATGCTTGTCTCCTACACACTACCCAGAATTCCCTACAATTCTGTCAGACTTGTTTGTTCCTTCTACAGTGGCCCTCTTAGGTCCTTCTAGGACATTCCTCATCAAAGCAGTGTCCTTGATAAGGATTAAATTAAAGAAGTTGAGGCTGGCGTATGTCTTTCTTGTTGGGACCTGGCTACAGGCACTTAAGGAGTATTGGTTGGGTTCTGCTGGGACCATAAAGTGGGCTGTCCCAGGATCGTGGTTAGGAAAGGGTGTGAACCACAAAGACCAGCAGATGCAGGCTGAGTGCTGTTAGTAAGGGAATGATGTTAATTTCTTAAGCTGTGGCGATAGTTACGTAGCCGCATGGGAAAGTAGATGGATTTTTATTCACACTGAGTTACGTAGGTGTGAACTCATTAGAGGCTTGGGATTCACTCCAGCCTCGGTGTGGCTCAGGAGCAGAGCAATTGCCTAACAGATGCAAGGCTCTAGGTTTGATCTCCGGTTCCACAAACATAAACTCAAACACTGTGGCAAAAAGTAGGAGGTGAGAGTGGGCAAGGCTTGGTTGCTCTGGAATCTGGGTGACAGCACAAAGGGATGGGGCTGGTATTCTACCCCACGCCATTTGATCTTTGTCATATCTATTTCAAAGGATGAAACAAATGCCCTTGGTTGGCTGAGTGTAGGAGAGGGTGAATTAAGACGTGTAAGGGGGTAACGGTATGGAAACAAAGTGGGGTCTCTGAGAGTCAGTTGAGCTGGCTCTGGCACCTCCAGGACTTAGAGGAGACCTGGGTTCCCCTGAATTCTCCATGCTGCTTACTCTGTCCAGGTTTCTCTCTCAGCCACAGCATCTAGGACTAAACCCCTGGCTCTGTAATGAGAAGTGATGTATAATTGATGAAAGCACAATGTGATACAGTCACAGAATCCTTGTCTGCTATAAGACATCTGTTCAGCACATAGAGTCCACTCAGCTACTGTCACAATGCATTTACTGTATTGTGTCAGAGTCACAGGAACGTGTGCGTACCACACGAGCTGCAATCTGTATTATCGGATGTCTTGGGATGCAGTGAGGCAGGATCCGGTGCCGCTGCCTTAGATATTTATGTGTCTGGGCTACGCTCTCTGTACCACCTTTGCTCTGCCTGTATTCCTTCAGAGTTCTCTTCATAAATTACCTTGCACTTTGACGGGCTTTTAACAGACTCAGGAGCTAGCATCTAATGTCCTTTTTCCAGATACTCCTGTCACAGAGGAGTCAGGAGCACCGTTCAGTGCAGTGTAGTGCACATTCTGGAAAGAGGAGACAGAAGTATAAGGCAGCCACATTCCTTCTTCTCTGGACCCTTCACCTCTGGGCAATCCAGGGTCCTCACTGGGATCCAATCCACACTGAAGGCTATGGTCCGATAATGGCAAACTCTGGGTCTCTGTGCTTGGCACTAAGTGGGTTTCCTTCAAGTTCTAGGCAGAGAAGGAGACAGGGATTGGGAAAGAAGGACACCTTGAAGAAACTGTTAGCAAAGGCCACCGCTGAGGGACAGGCATAGCCCTGGATCAGAATCATTTACCAGAAAGGGAAGCAGGTGGTGGGTCCTGATACATCAGGACCTCAGCACACGGGACACGGGGACCTAGGGACATCATAGGTTAGGCTCCCCACAAGTCTGAGCTTCTGTTTGTGTCACCTCCTGCCTCTCGTCTAAGTCCTAGTTGGTTGTCCCTCTGCTCTAACACAGTGTGCCTCATTGGAGAAGCTGTTGCGATCAGGCAGACTCCCAGCTGGGACAGTGCAGTCCAGCAATGTGCACAGAGTTTTTAATAGCCCCAACACCCCTGTCTCTGATCTGGGGTCTTCAACTGCCTTTGGGCTCTTTCTTTAGGAAAAACTGTTACGTTGTTTCAAAGGACGCTGTTAATGGAGTGTACAGCTTCTTACTAGGAGGCAGAACAAGCTTGAGAAAGAAGGTCAAACGCCATTGTATCAAGTTCACTGCTAGGCAGCATTTGGTGTGTTCTGGGCAATGTGTTAAGAGCTTCACACATATTCCCAAGCGTTCTCTTGCAACAGATCCCCTGAGGGGCATGTTGTCACAAGCCTCAGTCTTCAGATGGAAGAGTCTGGGCACACAGGTTTATACGCGTCAAGCCCATACAATTTGAACCCAGGTACCACTGCGGTCACTCAGTAGGCGAACCTTTGACCTTGGGCAGCTTGAGCCTCAGATCGTTAGTTTGTGCAAGTCCTTTTCTCCAGGCTCAAAAATGAAGGGGGCTAATAAGACTCACTTAGAGGGCTGTCACCATGAACCCTGGTGTAGTACTTGGTACTGATGAGGCCCTGGCCAGCCAGCACGAGACTGCTACAAGGCCTGCATCCCCATCCACTGGGTCTACTTGCCTACACAGAGAGGTGCAGCAGGTAAGCAAGGGTAGGCTAGCCCAGGGGAAGGGCCATGTGACTGTCCTGCAGCAGAGCCCTGTTTCTCTGCCCCTCCACCGTGCTCCAGCCTCTTGCTCATTCTCCCTGAGGCAGCTTCCTGGCAACACTTACAGAGATGCCTCTGTGCTCACTTCACCAAGGGCTGACACCTCCCAACGGCCAGGACAATTCCTAGCATCTGAGATGTCAAGGACAAAGGGAAAGGCTGCTTCCCTGCTGCCAGGGAAGGGAAGCTGACCTACTGCCTCGCTGAAACCCAGAGCAGATCCCAGGCTTCCTACAAACCCTGGTCTCACAGCCGGGATGCTCTTCAGTCTCATTTCTTAGGAAGGACTCTGGGACAAGTGGGGCAGGGGTGGAACCTCCTCTTTCTGCCCAGGGCAGGGATACAGGTTCCTGATTACCACGGCATCCAACTTACACTGCAAGGGTTTCCAAGTGGCTTTGCAGTTTTGCATTCTGTTTTTATTTTGTGTCAAGGGCTCATGTAGCCGAGGCTGGCCTCCTTATCCTCTTGCTTCTATTTCCCAAGTGCCAGGATTACCAGTGTGCACCACCATGCCTGGCTTAAGCATGGCTGGGGGATAACCCAGGGTTTCATGTGTACTAGGCAAACATTCTACTGGTTAAACTACATGCCCTCAGTAGCCTTTATAAATGGGGTCTGGGTCTCACTTGGCCTTTTGCCTGGTTACCTAGAGACACACAATACTCTTCTTTTTCAATCTTGCCAAAGGAGACACAGTATGACAAGAAGCATTCATGATAGCCCTCAAGGGGCTCAGAGCCAGAAGCCTCGAGCTAGAGGCCCTGTCTGTGACTCTACCTCAAAGACCGTGACCTTGAATCATCCCCAGCAATTTCTCAATGAGAGATCACACAGATGTACGGGGGGCTGTCCCCTGCTTCTGAGGGACCTAGTCTCGCAAAGAAGGATGTGAGACATCTATGGTTGTTAGGCCTCAGTCATGTGACAACTGAAGGCGCTCTCTTACCCCATGGTCAAACATCCTTAGGGGAGAAGCAATCTAGAAGCCTTGGACTCTTTGTGGTGCACACACTCATGTGAATCTCCTGTTGTGAGACTCTAGAACCAGCACGTGTTCTCTCTGAGTGCTAGCTGCTGTACAATAAGAGCCCCAGTTGTCCCCAGTAGGTGGCAAGTCCTCCTACTCTAACTCCAGTTCCTATGGCTTCTCTTCGAAACCCAGATTCCCTGGGCTCTTCCTGGTTTGTGACTCCTCCTTCTATTCCTGCCTCTGAACTCTGGTCCTATGTGAAGAAGGAGGCCAGGGGTGTGGGGGGCACTGGGGGTGGTGTGTGGGAGGCAAAGGGCAGTTCTCTTCCCCTGGGTGAAGTTTCTTTGATTCTGCTCTCCCATCCTCTCTGCCCTTGGACAACTTCTGTGATGGGGTTTCAGTTTCTCATCGCTACCTTTGCCATGATGGGACCCTTCCACAGTTCATGCTTGCCTTTCCTTTCTCCTCAACTGATCAAAAACCTTTCCTGTGTTTGGTTTTCTCCTTTCTGATACGATGATTCCTCTCTCCTCTCTCTCTCCTCTCTCTCTCTCTCTCTCTCTCTCTCTCTCTCTCTCTCACACACACACACACACACACATACACACCAACACACGCACTCCTTTGATATCTCCTCAAGACATTTCTTTGAGGAGATGTGGGTGATGGGAAGCTGTGGGGTGCTTTAATGAGGAAGGCTTTCCTCTTGTGAAGTGGGTTGGGTGGGGAGGGGTGGGAACTCTTTAGAATGGGGATGGAGGCTGTCAGGGGAGCCACTACCTCCAGAGGGCTTTTGAAAAACCTCCTTTTTTTTTCCTGATTAAAATATAATACATATTCATTGTGAGAATGTGGAACACTTACAGAAGCAGAAACAAGAAAATAAAATAAATTATATTTTGGTGTATTTGATAAATTTCCTTCTGTTTGTGTGTGTGTGTGTGTGTGTGTGTGTGTGTGTGTGACTAGGCATTGTGTTACAGGCTTACATGCTTTTCTACGTTGTATAGCAACAGTAGTTTGAATTTTCTATCATTAAGTCATAATCTGAAACACAGTCTTAGGGGCAGCGTAATGCTTTCTGTGAGCACAGACCTCACATGTGTCCCAGATTCTGAAGGACAGAGGACTGGCCCAGCCTAGGAATTCCCCCAGTACTCCTTGGGACAGAGGATGAGCCCTCTCCCTGGTGTTGGTTTTTGCTACCTTGCTTTGCAGCTTCATGTGGGCCCTCTATCTCCACCGTCACCCTGGTGTGCCCATCTGCAGACAGATTCCCCCCCACCCCCAGCTCTGTGTATGGTAATCAAAACAGAACTTTTGGACTCCTATTCCTTTACAACCATATAAGACCCTGCCCACAGTGGAGGGGCAGAAGGAGGCAGGTTGCCCTAGGTCCTGCCCATGGTTTAAAAACCATGCAGATAGAAGCGACGGGGAACAAAACACCAAGTCTTCAGCTCTGAGACCGGATCATATGGGAACAGGGAATGCATTAATAAATTTATTTTGGCTCTGTATTGTCCATGATAAATGACCACGTTCAATGTCAATAACAACAAACAACCCCAGGAAAGAGATACACACACAAGCCCATTGCTCCTGATTGGAAGGAGTGGGCTGAATTCAATTTCAGGTCTGAAGGCAAATTTTACAGCCCTAAACAAAATTATCTTAGAAGGCCACTACCAAGTATGTATGTAATAAAAGTAAGAACATTGGGACTAAACTCGGGGGATGTTTCCCCAGAGTTACAAGGGTTCACAAGGTTTGAGGGGGTGAAGGATTTCTTCTCTTGAGTCCAGATCTTTGGAAACCACAAGGCTCTGCTTGTAATGGAGTTGTTGCAGGAATTGCAACCTCCCCAATCAGTCTCCATCAGTCAGGACATGTCAGTCTTCACAGAAAAGAGAAATATCCATGCACTGCAGGTATTGTTGTAGCATAGGTCTCTAATCTCAGAGCTTGGGAAGCAGAGGCAGGCAGATCTCTGTGAGTTTGAAGTCAGCCTGGTCTACTTCAGGACAGCCAGCAGTGTGGTGAGACACTGCCTCCTCCCCCAATCCCAGCAGGACAAGCCAAAGGGATGAGGAAGTCTCCACTGAGTCAGGGAGAAGAGAGCAGTACATAGCTCACACTTCCCATGGCTACCATGCATCTCTATGGCTGTGTGAGATGGCTGAATAACCATTATGCCCATCAACTACGCTCAAAGAACCTGTATCAGCATGCTGAGAGGAAGCAGTGGAGAGCCAGCCACACATTCCAGAAAAGTATTTATACAGCAAGGAAGCAAAACTCAGGGACACAGGAAGAAAGTAGGGGAAGGAGCATTGTGTGTTTGACTTAGAAAGAAAATCCCCTCGAACCAACAGCAGCCAAGGCTAGTGCATACATATTCAATGCCTGAAAGAGGCAACTCCAAGGAATTAGGTCAACAGTTTGCTGTGTGTGTACGTGTGCATGGGAACACTTATACACATATGTGCACATGGATGTACATCTGTGTGGAGGCCAGAGGTTAGCTACAGGTGTTTTTCCTCAGGAGCCAGTTACTTTTCAAAAATTACACATGTATGTGTATGTATATGTGTATGTGTATGTGTATGTGTATGTGTATGTGTATGTGTATGTGTGCACATGCATTCAACTGCATGGGCACATCAGAGGACAACTTGCCAGACTTAGTGCTTTTCCTCCCAGTCTGTAGATCCTGGGGATTGAACCCAGATATTCAGACCTGGCAACAAGTGCCTTTACCCACTGAGCCATCTCACTAGCCCCCACCTTGTGATTTTTAAAGCAAGGTAACTTACTGAGATATAGGACTCACAAGTTAGGGTAGGCTAGCCAGAAAGCCCTAAGGATCCACCAGTCTCTGCCTTCCTGGTGCTGGGATTACAAGCCTGGGTCATCTCCCATGCCTACCCTTTTACACAGGTGCCAGGGATCAAACTTAGGCCCTCATGGTTGAACTTTGCCAACTGAGCTATCTCTCCAGTTCCCATTATCATTTTGAACACAGAGGTAATAAACCTGCACACCTAGAGTGTTACTAGAAAATGTTCATGGTGGGGGATAGGGGCTCAGTGGCTGGCTCGGAGATCAACTGATTTGTCATTTACAAGGTTTCCATGTTCATGAGTTTGTCAGTGCTGTGGGGTTTCTTTTCCCTTGGCATAGAGCAGTTACCGTGATGATCAGTCACATAAAGCACAATATAAATTTTTATTATGATTGGACGGTGCTGTGGCTGGAACAGCCCTGTTCTGCATGGAGGTTTTCAGACATATTATAATTACATTCTGTAGGTTTGCAAATAATGACATAACCCAGTCACCTTACTGTGGGTATGATTTATTACAAATAACAAAATGTTATTATATGGAAATTAGTTTCCACACAACAGTGGCTAGAGGGTTGCTCTCCAGAGTGGCTTTAATCACTAGGATGGGAACCTGGGCCATTTCAGAACCTGGGATAGCGCCAGGGTGGCCTTGCTTGCTGGAAAGACCTCTACAAAAAGCCCAAAGGTGTATAGGGGCAGGGCAATGAGCATTCAAGACACCCAGAGCTCAAGGTCAAAGGCCCTCTCCAGCCCCAGGGGAGATGGCATGATGGCTCACTTTTGGCTTTTCATTTGAGAATGCAGCCTCCTCCTGACCTCCTCCTGAGCAGCTTAATTCTTTCTCTTTTTACAAGGGGGGGAGGGGGAGGAAACCTCCATAAACTGGCTTTCTCTTTTGCATCTTTGGGAATATTGTCCTTATTTAACAAGAAAGAGACAAAAATGCATAGACATATTGAGCTTACATATAAAGAGCATATGTGCACATTGTGCTTAGCGCCATCCACAAACTCAGGCCAGGCTGATATGGAAAATATATGTAGTGAACAAGCAAAACATTGATTGATCATTTGTTTAACGTCTTCCCCAACAAGTGGACGGTCATTGTGGATTAAACAAAGCAGAATGTGGAACTTTCAAATATTCTTGCCAGCTTGCTTTTCTTCCTTCTGCCCAGCGCGACGAGCCTAGGCAGTCTAGGAAGGGCCGGTCTAACAGAGAAGTCCTTTCTAGGCACTTCTGAAATCTGCCAGTTATAATTCGTCCTCGTAAGATAAGCAGTGCTATCATGCAACCTTCATGCTTCCCTGTATTCTGTGGAATAGAACTCACTGCCCCAGCTCCCTGAGAAAGGGACCCAGGTTGAGAGCCCTGGCCAGGGTTTACGAATGAAGTAAGGACTGAAACTTAGGCTTCTGGATCCCTGGTCCACACTACCTCCCACTCTTTTGTAGGTATCTTAGGTGGCTTAGGGGATGAACACTGTTTAGAGGCATGACCCAGATCTAGATACTAGTATGCTTATTCTCTTTATTCTGAGTTCTTGACACTGGGGGATTCTGGCCTTTTGCCATTGCCTGTACTAGAGGCTGATGCAAACTCATCTTGTTTCGTAAACCTCCAGCATGATGTCCAAATGTTTATTTGCCTTTGTTGGTATAATTTCAGGGTTCAGATGGATGGGGGAGAAAAGGCTGGAGGAGAGCAGAAGAAGGCAGGGAAGCATCTTATATCTTAAGGCAGGATGGAGCCAACTCTCATCATGGCATGGTGGAGACGCAATGAGGCAGAACACACAGTCTGGCTGTGGTTGTCTCCGCACAGGGCTGAGCTGCCTACCTTTAAGATGCTTGAGAGATCCCCAAGCTTTGAGAAAGGCTCCTGACTACCCGATTTTACAACAGGGTGTTCACTGATTCTTTTTTTTTTTTTTTTTTTGACATTGGTGCCCAAAGTTTTGAAAGGATAAGTGCATTAAGAAGTTAAACACTGGGAAAGCAATCACTCAGTGACATTTAATAACATTAATGCAGTGGGATTACAGAATTAGCACCGTAATGCACAGCTCAACCCCAGTTTCCTTTCAGTGATTAGAGAATTCCTGACCAATTAACGTGAGAATTCTGCTGCAGCTTGTGGGCTGAGAGAGGGGGTAGCGTTGAGGCTGAGTTCTGTTTTGTTTGCTCCTGGGAAAGGGAAGACAATTCAGTAGTGGACCCTTGGCACCAAAGGGCCCTGTTACTTTCTGGTCCACGGGAGTTTGGATCAGGTTGGAGGCTGGTGTCTGGAAAGAGATCCTCAAATGGTTTCTCTTTGCACATGAGTGTGTGTGTGCGTGTGTGTGTGTTCTAATCCATGAAGACATGTAGAGATTGTAGAAGGACACTGAATGTCCTCTTTTATCACTTTATACCATATTACTGTTTTGTTTAAATTTGTTTGTTTTCATCTGATGTGTATGTGTGGGTGCCTGAATTTAAAATGTGTGCCACATGAGTGCTTATATCTGAGGAGGCCAGAAGAGGGCATGGAATCCTCTGGAACTGAAGTTACAGGTCGTTGTGAGAAGTCCAATTTAGGTTTGGGAAGGAAACTCAGGTCCCGAGGAAGAACAGCAAGTACTTTTAAACCCTGAGCCATCTCTCCAGGTTCCATTACTTCTTTTAGACTGGGTCTTCCACTGAACTTGGAGTCTGTGATGTTTGCTAAATTGCTTAGCTAGATAGTGAGACCCCACGACCTGCTTGTCTCTGTTCCCCCAACAGATGGCAGCGCTTAAGGGATCCTTAGTGGGTCAGGTGACCTAGACTCTAAGAACTAGAAACGGACCCATAGATATATTTTAGCACTGAATACCTTTCTTTGAATTATAGATGCCAGTCTGCAAATGAAATCTTACATGGAAACCTAAAACATGGAATGAGTGAAGCGGGTGTGGTTTAGATGAATTCAGGGCCTTCCAGCTTCTTTCCATAATATATCAATATATTCACTGTCTTGTTCCCCACTTTCCCCCCACCCCCATCCCAGGATATCTGTCGTCACACTATGTACTACTCTTCATCAGAACAGATTTCACTCCAAGACTGGACCGAGTCAAGCCCGTGCCTCTGATTGAATGGAAAGACTTCTGGATGGGTCAAAAGATGAGGGAGGACACAACCAGGCCAACAATGATGCACACTCACTCAGAGACACCCCATTGCCCTGCTTAGTTAGCATCAGGGTCTCCCCACGGCTGCCTTGCCTCCAGGAGAGCACTGATTACCCTAGCCTAGCTCTGCACTTGAATTTGAGCTGTGCCAAGGGGTGTTATATGGAGCAAGTTCCTTACATAAAGTTCACCTTCCTCATCTGCCAGCGTGGGGTATGACAGCAACAGCACCAACATTGTAGAGAACTGGTAAGAGGCAGACAGACGGTCTCCCCAAGGGCTGTGCAAAAGCATTTCAGGAAATGCATGCACTAGAAGGAACAGACAACAAGTTAAGCCATCTCTCCTTCTGAGTATTAGTTCCCACCAGCCCGGAGGGGCTCAGCTCTGTCAGTATCCTGGCTGAAGGGCGAGCTGGGGCAGGGTCTTCCTTTCCTGGTTCTCTGCCCCAAATTCTCTTCCAGGTCCCCGCTGGTCAAGCGGGACTGTCTTGCAGGCACGTGACAGCCTCTCACGGCTGAGCTGCAGCACATAAAGAGATTTACAGTTATTAGGGCATCTCACTGTGGAGCTGGTTCATTGGGGAGTGGAACTCGTCCACACTCTCTGGTCCCAGCTGCACACTAGCTGAGGGAGCCTGCCAGCTTCCTTGTTTCCAGGGCTTCGGGTCCTAGGGAGTGTTTTGAGCTCACCCCTCCCCACACCACAGGATCCCCCTTTGCTCTTTGCTCCATTTTTTTCCCAACCAGAGGAGGGGGGAGGAGGTGGTCTGAACTGCCACACCAGGCAGTGACAATTAAGCTCATTCAGAGCCCAGTCATTTGCATGCATCTCCTCACTAGGCGGAGAACACTCAACCTGTCATTATCTCTTGGCATAGCTGGTACCCAAGTCACGTGGCTGTGGGGATGGCAGCTTCCTTTCCTTGAGTGCTGCTGGGCAGGATGGAGCAGGGTGGGAATCTTTCCTCCTGGCCTAGACGGGAGGCCAGAGCTGGAGGAGGAAGAGGATGCAGATGAGGTGCTTGGGCCCTGGGGCAGGTCTGTAAAGGACATTGAGGGAGGACAGGAGGGAGGGCAGGAGGGAGGGCAGGAATCATGTGAGGGCAGCTCCCACCTCCTCAGCTGGAATTTATCGAACGAGATTATCCCTTGAAAAGTATTAAAAGCCACCATTTTGCTGCACACCCACAGAGCGGGCTCTCTTAGCAGCTGTTCCCTCAAAGGCACTCCAGCTGTTCCCTGCCCCCAGTCAGCACCCCACTACTCCTCTTCCCTGCCCCTCCCCCAGGTCCAGCTCAGCAAATCAAGTTCCACACACTGCCTTGCCTCATCTGGGGGAGTGTGGCATTTCTCCTCTCAGAAACTGACACACAAGACTTGGAGGTCAAGGTCTCGTACGATTCCTCCACATTGGACTATTGGCCTGTCACAGAGGAAACAAGGCTCGGCGGTTAGGAGACACAGAAGCTTCATCAGGGCCAGCCTACCTTTGGTTAGAATGAGCAGTATTCCCAAGAAAGATCCCGAGGCACCGCCCCCTCCTAAGTCTTGCCAGCATCCAGCAAGATCTGAATTCCATATCTGGGTTTTATTCCTTTCATTTAATCTTTGATCCTTGTTTAAATGAAGATACCCATGGGAGACACAACACTATAAACGAGTTCAGTCATTTACCCTGTAAAAAGAATGGGTCTCTTTAGCCCCGCCTTAACCCCTGAGAATAACACTGAAGAAGGAAGAGAGAGAAGAGCGAGTCAAGAGAAGATCCTTCTTCTCTTGGACAAGAGAGAGGGGGGAGACGATCTGAGTGCAGAGGCCTGGCCTCCCTGGATGCTTCTGGTTTGTGGCTTCCCAGTGACTCAGTGATCTGGGGACACTGGGGCTGGGGGGGAGAGGGGTCCTTGGCCAGTCAGTACAGTGACAGCTGGTCCATCTCTGAGTGGAGGCTGGAAGAGTAACCTTTCAGCCTCTCCACATTCCCTGCTGCTGCAATGGGCCACATGCCCACAAAGCCCAAGCCCGTGTCTCTTTGATATGCACAGTTTTATCAAAAGGGACAACTGCATTCACTGTCTGTTCCCACCTTAGAGTCAACAACTCTAGCCAGGCATGGCCCGGTATGTGAAGCCTTTTGGTGCCCTCTGAAAAGAAGAGGTGCGGCCTGCCAGGGAGGCTTAAGTACCTACTCGATGATTCCAGATTAGGGAATGGTCTGAGCTGAGGTCAGCCCCAGTACTTGGGAGGCAGAGGCAGGTGGATCTCTGAGTTCGAGGCCAGCCTGATCTACAGAGTGAGTTCCAGGATAGCCAGGGTTACACAGAGAAACCCTGTCTTGAAAAACAAAACAAAACAAAACAAAACAAAACAAAACAAAATAAAATAAAATAAAAACAAAATAATAAAAAGCGGAAAACCCCTCTGCTCCATGTCAAACTCCGAACACTGGTGGTCTGGTGCGGTCTATTTTCTCAGAATGTGTGTGTCTGACCTCCAGCTTCTTGGGGGATACTCAAAGACTGAGTCCTCTCTATAGACCTGTAGCCAGACATACCGCTATTACCACTTAGCACCAAATGCTTGAATGCTAGCAGGTACCTCCCAGTCACTCACAGTCTAGCTGAGACACCATCAAGGTCCCTTGTGCATGGGATTAAGGGATTAGCTCAGGCTCTGGTGACCTGACCTTGGCAGGCAGTCAGAATATTTCAGACCAGCCTCAATGTTTCTGGAGGAAGGGTGCCACCCCCATCCTAGAACTGAATACTTGGGCTAGTTTTGACCCATCTGTGGCTCTGCCCAAGGCTTCAAAGCTGAAAAAAACCATGGAGAAGTTTCATGGTGGCTTAGACCCTTGGTTCCAAGAATTTTTGAATATTGGTTTCGCATTTACTGTGGAAGAGTGGGCACGGGGAGGACCACGAACCACCAATGTCAGAGTTGGCTAGGAAGGTGACACGAGATGGTGGGTGTTAAGTGCTCACCGGAGCCACACACCTACATAATCCAAGCTCTTTCCTCTTAGAAATGTTCCGATTTATCAAAAAATCAATCAGGGGATAACAACGCAGGGTAAATGTCATTCGATGGATGTCGTTTCTCGGTGCCATAGGAAAACACCGGATGAAGTCAGCTTAAAGGAGAAAGGCATACTGTGGTTTGCAGTTTAAGAAGGGATGCAGCCTATCATGGTGGAGAAATTGAGGACCAGGAACACAAGGTGGTTGGTCACAGCGAGACCTCAGTCAGGAAACAGAGTGGACAGGAGATGAGACTGGACCGCAAAAACCTCAAGACCCGCTCCGAGCAACTCCCTTCCTTCCTTCCTGATGGCTCTACAGCCTTCCACAATAGCATCACCAGTGGGGATCAAGCGACCAAACACACGAGCCTACGGGGGGCATTTTGTGTCAAACCACAATCACTCCATTGTTTTCTATAGCCTACAAGAACCCAGAAGAGAATTCATTAGGGAGGGAGGTTTTTATTTTCAACAAAGGGGAAGCCAACCCCTATCTTTCATAGAAGTGTAATAGTGAAATCATTTCTGGTGAGGCTACTCTAAGAAATAACATGAATTTGAATGGGCACACATACATACAAAGGCAATTTTCTGAATGATCTTCAAGATCAAGATATTTGTATGAGGAGCATACACATCACCACCAGTAACTCAAACTTACTGGCCATCTACCATACAGTCCTTAAAGTGACCCTTCAGAGAAGGAATCCTTATACCATCTTAATCAACGAGGAACCTCAGTGGACAGCTGCTGTGGCTAGGGCTCCCTGGCAGGTACTGGCAGAGGGGCCATTACAACCCAAGTCTGGCAGACCCAAAGCCCTGAATCCTCCCCTAAGCACATCACCGGCTGCACCGAGACGTCCGAGAACCACTCTGCAGGTAGCGAGAATGTGAGGTGTATGGTGTGTATGAGCCTAGCACACCAGCCCAGCGTCTGACCCTTGGCAGGTATTCAGCACCTGCTCAACTGGACTGAACACTTCCAAGACATAAAGACTTCAGGGAGCATCCGGGTCGGGGGAAGGAGAGGAACTGCCAGGAGAGGTGACCCAGGCCGCTATGGCATCCAGACTCTAGCGGGGACAGTTGCTCTGAGCACGCTTCTGAGGTGACCGCTGTGAGCTTGCTCCCTCATGGCTCCCAGTTGCTCCACAGAGTCCTGCCCCGCCCCTGAGGCTCACATTCAATGGCGATGGACATCAGAATAAGGAGCCTTGCCTGTGAGTGGGGAGACAAGCTCTGCTCCTTCAGTGGAATTTCCCTGGACGGCCCGAGCGGTGACGGCCGGGTTCATTGCTGCTGCTTCCTTATGCTCAAAGGAGGTAGGCCCACTATTCCCAGTCTTTTTTCCTTTAGCTCATCCCGCTCTCCACCTGCCTGTCTGATGAGTCTGGCTCCTTCCAGTGGTAGATGAAGACGAGAGGCCAAGTGGCTTGATTGTCCCAGGGGGCCGAGATGGAAAAGATCTCTCCCATGCCAGTCCGTCTGCTCATGCCGCCCTGGCAACAGGGCCTGTCTGGGATCCCGGGATCCCTGCCATGGGCTTTCAGGACCTCTGGGGACCTCCATTGCCTGGTTTGCAGAACAGGCTGTCTGTTGACTATGAAGGCTGGGGCTCTTCACTGCAGTGAGGCTGTTTTCTGGTTCCTCCCGCTTCTCCCTCTCTCCTTGCTTAGGTCCTTCCCAACCTTCTCCTTGCCCCTCCCCTCTTCCATTGCATTATGGGGCTACTATGGCAACCATTTCCCAGACCAACAGGGAGGCCTCCCCTGGTGTCTATTACCCTCCAGTCCTCCATCTCCAGGCTTATGGTGCATCTCTCCACAGCAAGCTTGGAGCCCTTTGCCCTTCAGGGAGTCAGACACAAAACCAGTCCTACCCAGAAAGTAAAGGCAGACAGAGTGGAAGGTACTCTAGCTGAGACCATCAGCCAACTCTCCTTCACCAACTGGCTCTTTCAGTCCTGAGCTCACGGAGTCTCTCTGTTGGACTAGACTTCTCCACTTCAGTCAGCTCTGTGGCAGAAAGGGTGTGCGCATGGAGCCGGTGGATGGGCCAGAGGGATCTGGAGTGATGTGAGAGTCTGAAGGGCCCCTCCAACTGTGGTTCTGACCTCTTGCCTCTGGGGAGCCAGCCTACCTGCTTTGGAACCCTGGCTTGCCTCCTTTCTAGTTCTGTCCACTTGAGGCATCTTTAATCTCCTGGAGCCTTGATGTCACCATTCCCAACCTCCCCTCTCTAAGGAGAACACACTGTAGGCATGTCACCCCTGGGCCAGGGCTGGGGAATAGTCAGGACACAGCGGCATGCATATTCCTTCCCTTCTCAGCTTAGTTTCCCATTCTGTATAATGGAGAAAGCTGGGTTCTGTTGGGCATAAGGGAAATCATTCCTGTAGCAGTCACAGGAGAACCTGGGCAGAAGGTCCGGCTCCCTCCCTGAGCTCTTCCTGTGCTTTGGGCTGGGATTCTTAATGTCTCAAGGTTCTTTCCTTGAAACCCCAGACTTCCTTGTGAGTACGTTCTAAGAACCAGAAACCAGAGGTCATGGCTGCATAAGGACCCACTTTCCCTACTCCTCAGAAGAGAAATCCCACCCTAGTGAGGGAGGCACGGAGGGACAAATTGCAGTTTCTAATTGAGAATGGCTCTGCATAGTAAAGCACCCTTTAACAAAGAGTGGCTCTTTGGTAGGAGATGGTAAGGCAGCAAGTAAGCAAGCATGAAGACCCAAGTTCTAATCCCCAGAACCCACATGAAAAGTAAGCCAGAAGTGGTAGGCATAAACACCCGCATCTCACCTAGTGCTGCTGGAGAGGACTATCAGCCTGCATCCAGGCTCCGTGAAAGACCCTGCCTTAAGGGGATAAGGTGGAGTCAAAGGACACCTGATGTCGCTTGGCCTTTGTGTACACATACATGTGTACATATACCATGTGCACCAGATACACTGCACCATATACATAGACCCCCCCAGTCAACACACACACACACACACACACACACACACACACACACACACACACACNCGNGCNCNNGNGAGNNNAGNNNAGAGAGAGAGAGAGAGAGAGAGAGAGAGAGAGAGAGCACTTACATAGATGCCAAGCACTTACATAAATGCCAAAGAACAAAATCTAACAAAGCATAGTGGTTTATACCTGTAATGCACTCTGGAAGGCTGAGGCAGAAGAATTACTAAGTTTGAGCCCATCTTGGGCAATGGAAGACAGGAGAAAAGACAAATAAATGAAGAACAACAGAAAACCAAACAACAAAATGGGTGAAACCCTGTTCCTGGTGCTTGTGGAGTTCAGAGCAGGACATGGGATCCTCCGGAACTGGACTTAGGAGTGGCTACGAGTCACCGTGTGGGCACTGGAAACTGAACCTGGGCCCTCTGCAAGAGCAGCAAGTACCCCTAATCACTGAGGCAACGCTCCAGACCCATCCCTGCACCCGCACTCCCACCCCTGGCCTTCGAGATGCAGTCTCTCTCCGTGTAGCCCTGGCAGTCCTAGAACTCACTCTGTAGACCAGGCTATCTTCAAAATATCAGAGCTCCACCCACCTCTGCCTCCTGAGTGCTGAGACTAAAGGTGTGCACCACCATGCCCAACTCCATCCCCATCTTTAAGAGACAGATTGAAATACACAAGCTCCCCTGTGTATGCGGTATGTGGGTACTTGCGTGTGAGGGTCTACATGGGCGCCAGTTTCCCGTCTGTCCAGTGTCAGTGTCCAGGTCTGTCACCCTTCACCTTATTCTCTTGAGACAGGCTCTCTCACTGAACCAGGATGTAGGCTTGACAGTCAGCAAGGCCCAGTGAGTTTCCTGTCTCCACCCCAGATCTCCTCATCCAGCTTTTTCCACAGGGAATCAAACTCAGGTCCTTCTGCTTGCACAGGGGGCATTCTTCCTCACTGGGCCATCTCCTTAGCCTTGTAGCTTGCCCCTTAGCTTTAGATATAGCATTTGTTTGACGGTATGAGATGGTAGATCTATCTTTCACAGTTGGATGAAGGCTTCTTGCACTGACTCCATAGCCAGCATGCTCAGAACAAAGAGGGTCTGTGAATGGGCTCCATCTCCCTGTATTCCTTAGAACTTGTGTTTGAAGGACTGACATCCCACGGATCCATCCCTCTTTAACAAAAAGCCTTCCAGTCTCCACCCTCACTGCAAGGAATAAGAAGCCCCTCTCCCAGCAGCCAGCTGCCCAAGGAGGCAGCCTTTACCCTCGGAGACATTTTATTGGTCCTGAAAGGTTCATCTTCACACGCACGCACACGCACGTGCGCACACACACACTGTTTATCTCAAGGACCGCGGACCATGGGAAGAAAGGCTGTTTCTCAGCTTACAGCGCCAGACTTTTGGCCAAGTTCTGAGAGTCTAGTGATCACCCCCCTCATGCCACAAGGGTATCTGTACGATGAACTGTGTGGTCAACAGATAAAGGTGTGTCTCTTTACTGGGCTTGGCTCCCCGGCGCCACTGACTGAGTCTTTCTCACTGCCGTGATCATTGGTGACACTCAGAATCTTGACTGAACAACAAAACCAGCTCATCCTTTGCATTAAAGTCTTGCTTGGGTCCCATTTCCTCAGTGAAAGGGTTTGGTACCCTCTTGGCAAGAGACCCATCAGTCCATCTTCTCTCCCTCTACAGCCAGCTATGATAGTCACTCCATGTTCCAGGGGGTACACTTTTTCTGTCCCTTGATTCCGAGTCCTTCTCTTCCCTGCATGTGCCACCCACCCTGCATCCCTTAATACAACCCGTGTCTTCCCCTCCCTATCTCCTCTGGGGTACTTCCCAGCTCTTTCCAGTGAACCCACCCACAGTCTCACAATGTGGCGCCTTCTAGGCAGCTGTCTTGGGCTGAGGAGGGCAGCAGTGCTCTGTGGATTTTCTGCTCCCCATTGATGCATGGGATATGAGGTCCGAGAGGGAGAGTGGGCTACCCATTTGTCCTCTGGCTGCTCTGCAGGGCTGGGCGCTATGCATCCAGGGGTTAGCCTGAGTCCTTGGCTGCTTATACTCTGTAGCACTGCCAACATAGTCCCATAGGGCTGTGAGATTGGGAGGCTCCCCCTTCCTCTCCCTGCTCTCCCCTTCCCCATAGCTTGCAAACTTTCCATCTCATCTGATGACCCCCATCACAGAACTCAGGCACTGCTGTCAGGCAAGGCAGGTGTCTCCCACCAGTTGAGACGGTTTCTGGTCTCATTTCCCATATCAGTGTCATGTCATCCATCCTGTCCCCAGTCTGCTCCCTTCTCCTGTACCCCTTTTCCAGTCCTACACCCTGTCCCCCTACCCCAGTTCCTGCTGTGTGTTCATCAGGTCCTGTGGTGTAGATAACAAGACAGTTTTTCCTTTAGGAACGGAACTGCTCTCCCAGGAGCACTTAGCAGCATGGGGCAAGGACAGTCCTGGCCACACTGTGACCTCTCTGTCTACATTGCCCTATTCCTTCCTTTATACACCCTATGTACCCGCAGAAACCAGGCATAGCCAGAACCAACTCTACTGCCTCTTCTCACAGTCATTGGTCACAACTGAGGGATGCTGGGTACAGAGGTCTTTCTTGGGGGTTGGTGACCCCAGTGCTGGAGGAGAGCCCTATAGGAGATGCAGCAGTGCTGTTGGAAGACCTGGATGACCTCAACCCCCATTCTGTCACATGCTGTGTGACCTTGGGGAAATCACTTCCTCTGACTGTGACAGTCACAGATTTGGCACCAGGAAGAGTTAGACACACAACCTGGAGTCTGGACAGGCATGGAGTGCATGTGCACATCTGAAATCACCCTTGGAGTTTTGCACACTCACTCGGCAGGTAAAGTGCTTGCCTTGGAAGTGTGAGGACGTGAGTCTAGCTCATAGGACCCATGCAACAAAGCCCAATCCTGGTGCTGTGGAGGTTGAGCCATGTGTATCCCTGGGCTTGCTAGCCAGCCAGCTGAATCTATTTGACAAGTTCTAGCCAGTGAGAGACACAGTCTCTATTATTATTGTTGTTGTTATTATTATTATTACCTGAGGAATTATACCTGAGGCTGTCCTCTGGCCTCCACATACAACATACATGTACAGGTAACAACACACACATATGTACTTTCCTGGAATAAATTCGCATATACGTGGGTTTTCTGTTTTGTTTTTTGTTTTTGTTTTTTTTTTTGTCTTGTTTTGTTTTTCTGACTAGATGGTCTAAGCACTCCCGCCCCCTCCTTCTCTCTTTTATCAGATTCTAAAGGATATCTTCTCTCCAGATGATTCTCTCTGCTCTGGTATTTTTGTGGCTGCAAACAGGGGACAGGTGTTCTTACATTCCATTGATAATTGTAGGTGTCCTATAAAAAGACTCAAGGGCACTTCTGATGTCATAGAAAAGGGACAGTTGGAAGCAAGCAGATGAATCCAGGTGGCCTTCCTGGAAGAGGCACATTTTTGCAAGCAGACAAGCTTCTCAAGGCAAGTCCGAAGTTCAAGGGGACAGGAGAAGGGGTCCCCAAGGAGTGGGGATGAGTTCCTGGACTTTTTGAAGGACAGAACGCGGGATGTTTTTTGAGCAGGGACTCCTAATTAGCCGAGACAGCTCACAGTTCTCCACCAAGAACAAGAAATCAAAAAGTCAACACCAGCTCATTAAATACTCGGGTCTGGCTAGCTATTAAAAGAATTTCCATTTCTGAACAGGATGCCTACCAGGGAATGCCAGCCCTAAATATAAGCCAGCCCCCTCCCTGCCAGGAGACTTTACTGAAGCAGGCGGGCAAGAGGGAGGGCTTGGTGGGGATGTGTCATTACCTTTAACATCCAAATATAACCGGCCCCAGGGGGTCAGAGACGAAGTTGGCTCTTCCCAGCTGCCTCCTGTCAGAGCCAGGAGAGGATGGAAGAAAGGCAAGGACAGACTCCTGCAAGGCCTGGTAGCAGGGGCTGCAAGCATCAGCAGCTGCCCTGGTCCTGGCTCAACCACTGTTCAGAGGGAGACCATCAGAGGTCTCTCCTGACTGGCAAAGTGAGGCTGTGGTGGGTTAATCTGGACACAGGAGACCCTCTTGGACTTCAGTAATGACCTTCTTTTCAGGAAGTATTCCCGAGATGCTGAGAGCCACGTAGGTCTCTGTGTACATGGTTGCTCAGAGTTATATATCACATGCGCCTTTTCAGTTAATGATGGACTACTGTTTATATAGCAGTAGTCCCCTAAGATGTGGTCTGGCGACATGGGGCCATCTTAGTTTATGACATGACACAATGATCAGAAGGCATCCCTTTGTGAAGCTTCCTGCCCCATGTATGTATGTGTGTATATGTGTGAGTGTGCATGTGTGTGCATGCATGCCTGTGTGTGTGTGTGTGTGTGTGTCCATCTTTTCTTAGCCCCATACCCCCTACAGATTGGTGCTCACATCTGTGTTTCCAGAGATCACGAGTTCGTTGAGATCACAGGTCTGGGTTTAGCCTCCTTTTATCCTATTCTATCCTCAGAGCTAGTCCAGCATCCTCTGATGGCCTGCGTCTGGTTCATTGGTCCAGAGTGAAGGAGGCTATGGGGACCTCCAGTCTCTGCTGCCTACATAGAGCCTGGAGCCCAGTTATCTGATGGGAGCCTTCATCAGTTGATTCTCATTTCTCCTGCTCTCCCCTTCAGTCCTGGGATGCTCATTATTAACCCCCAGCTGCCAGGATAGGAGAATTATCCCTGTGGGACTTAAGAGAAAACTCAGGCTCAAGGAATTTGGTGGCATGCCCAAGGTCATGCAACTAATTGGCAATGGAGCTGGGAACCAGGTTCAGTCCCCTCAGCTCCCGGTCCAGCGGGAGCCCCTAGGCTTTAGCAGATCCCTAGGGTAGGATTTTGACATTAAGGAAGGTTGGCCCACATCAGAACATGTAGTGGAAAGAGGGAAAGCTCTTGTTACCACACAGGACCCAGCACCTGTCTGCTTCAAAATGTGGCTGGTGCCGCTCCTTGTGAGCAGCCTGGCCTGGGATGAGTCAGGCTGGATGTGAGCCCAGAGCGGGGGCAGGTTCTGATGTCCGCAAACAGAGGGCATTGTTTGCTGTCCTTGGCAATCATGCATGGCAAACTGCACCAAATACTCTGTAGTCATACAGTCCGTCCCAGATTGCTCTGGGGTACATGTCCTTTCAGTGGTAGATTTGGATGGAGGATCTGTGGAGTTGGAGTCGGGTGGCGGGGGAGTTCACTTAAGTTTCTGGCTGCTTGGTGTCTCTGGCTGGGAGGTGGAATTACCAAGTCCCCATTCACCGGCTTCGGTGACTGTGAAGTGGAGAGATGATGCGGAGGAAGGAAAGGCAGCACCGCCCACAGAACCCTCAGCATGAGGAGGAAGAGCTGCTGGCATCTATGGCACCCTTGAGCCTCTAGCACAGGCTGAGGTTTGCCACCAGACAAGCTGTCTTGGGCAGCAAGTCCTATGTATATCTTCGGAGCAGAGCGAGTTGCCCACAATGAGAAGAAAGATTTTTCACATATAGAGACATATACCATATATAGGGTGTATGTGTGTTTTTTTGTGTGTGTGGGGTGCGTGTACATGTGGTATGTGTGTACATGTGGTATGTGTGTCTATGTCTGTGCCTGTGTCTGTGTCTCTGTGTGTGTCTGTGTCTGTGTATGTGTGTATATGTGTGATGTGTGTGTATGTGTGGTGTGTGTGTCTATGTTTGTGACTGTGTCTCTCTGTGTGTGTATGTCTGTGTCTCTGTGTGTCTATGTGTCTGTGTGTGTCTCTGTGTGTTTATGTGTGATGTGTGTGTATGTGTGGTGTGTGTGTCTATGTCTGCGACTGTGTGTGTGTGTCTCTGTGTGTGTCTGTGTCTCTGTATGTATCTGTGTCTGTGTGTATCTCTGTGTGTATATGGGTGATGTGTATGTATGTGTGGTGTGTGTGTCTATGTCTGTGACTGTGTCTGTGTATGTATGGTATGTGTGTATGTGTGGTGTGTGTATATGTGTGATGTGTGTGTGTCTATGTCTGACTGTGTCTGTATGTGTGACTGTGTCTCTGTGTGTGTCTATGTGTGTGTCTGTGTGTGTGAATGTGTCTGTGTATGTGTATGTGTGTGTGTCTATGTGTGATCTGGGATCCATGACCAGCTTACAGCCATTCTTTCTACCTCATGCAGGTAGCTTTGAGATTTGTCTCACTGCCCACTGAGATAATGTAGCAACCCTGTAATGAACAGACTCCCTGTGAAGGAAGGGTTCTGGGCCCATTCCATGCAGCGGCCTGCCCTGCAAGCAGTCTTCTAGTGTGTTGCTTCTGGCTGATGGCCTGCTCACCAACATCCAAATGACTTCCCCACTGTCCTACTTGGTTGGGTCTTGGTGCTCTCAGCAAGTCTAGACTGTCATCAGCTGTCACTCATGGCAGAGTGACAGGGGGCCAAACTGCTTCCACTGCTGGAGCTGACACCAAGGCTTAGGAGGGTGTCCAGAGTGACTTCATTTTGCCCATGTGTGTGCAGGACAGAGGTCAACATCCAAGGTTTTCTTCAGTCGCTCTAGACATTAATTTTTTGAGGCAGGGTTTCTCACTGAACCCAGAGCTCAGCAATGTGGCTCTATTCTGCCTGCCCAGTAATGGGACTACAGGTGCATACTGCCAAGCCTGGCTTTAAACAAAAACAAAACATGGTTCTGGGAAGCAAGCTCTGGTCTTCATGCTTGTCCAGCAAGCCCTTTAGTTACTGAATTATATTCCCAGAGCTACCCACCCCATGACCCTTTTACCGCAGGCTGGGAGGGGAGTTTGGAGAAAGGACGGAGATGAGTTCAGGGGTGACGTTAGAAGGACAAGATGATGTGGCTGATAGCAGTTAACAGCCCCTAGGACACATTTTGAAGTTTTTCAACTCAAAGAAATAAGAATCCTTTAAGGCCATGTAGGCTTGTGTATTATACCCCTCTGGTCCATTACATTCCCTTTATAGACATGGATATGTCACAAGGATCCCAGGGATACACACAACACTGATGCGCCCCTAACCAAGCAAACACACAGAAGTGGCCTCTGGTGGAAATGCCCACATGGTCCTGATGCTCTTAAGGGCTTTCCTGCTTGGGGCTTGGTCAGTTGCTATCTGTGGTGTGCAACAGTGGTTCATCTAGGCGGCAGCATGGCTTGCTCTGCTGTGGCTGTGCTGCACATCTGAGCATGTGCAAATCTCGGAGGAGGGATCTCACAAACATGAGCTTGAGCCAAAGCGATCAGTCTCCATTGCATTTCACACAATCAGATTTAGCTTTTAAACATTTAATGTGTGTGTGTGTGTGTATGTGTGTGTGTGTGTGGGGGGGTGTATGCATGTGTATGTGTGTATGTGTATGTAGTGTGTATGTGTATGTATGTGCATGTGTGGTGTGTATGTGTGGTGTGTATGTGTGTGTGTGGTGTGTCTGTGTGTGTGTGGCGTGTATGTGTGTGTGTGGCATGTATGTGTGTGTGTGGCGTGTATGTGTGTGGTGTGTCTGTGTAGTGTGTGTATGTGTGTGTGTAGTGTGGTGTGTGTATGGTGTGTCTGTGTAGTGTGTGTGTATGTGTGTGTGTAGTGTGGTGTGTGTGTGGTGTGTCTGTGTGTATGTGTGTGTGGTATATCTGTGGTATGTGTGTGGTGTGTATGTGTGTGGTGTGTGGTATGTGTGGTGTGTGTGTGGTGTTTGTGTGGTGTATCTGTGTGTTATATCTGGTGTGTGTGTGTGGTGTATATGTGTATGTGTGTGTGTGGTGTGTGATGTGTGGTGTGTATGTGTAGTGTGTGGTGTGTGTGGTGTGTGTGTGTGTGTGTGATATGTAGTGTGTGTATGTGTGGTGTATATGTGGTGTGTGTGTGTGTGTGTGTGTGTGGTATGTGGTGTGTGTGTGTGGTGTGTGTGGTGTGTGTGTCTGTATGTCTGTGCTCATATGTGTGTGCATACCACAGTTCATGTTCCCAACTTGCAGGAGTCTCTTCTTTCCTTCCATCTGTGGGTCTTGGGGACAGACCTCAAGCCTTCAGGCTTTGGTGGTCCTTTTAGATACCTTTACTCCCTGAGCCATATTGACAGTCTATTGTAATTAGATTTTATTCTATCTTATTTTACTTTCACTTGGGGTGGGGTACCGGAAGGGAGACCCAGGGCCTTTGGGGGTACTGGTGATGTTCTGGTCCTTGAGGGAAGTGGGGAGGATGTGTGTATGTTTACTTCTTGGCAGATCATTAAGCTGCACATCTGCAATCTATGTCCTTTGACCCAGGTGCACTGCACTTCATTAAAACATGTATTGCAGCGATCACAGCCCAGTCATGATTGATTTTAACATAATAATAATATGTAATGACTAGTCAACAATATCTTACAGAGGCACAGCACCTAAGAGGGAGCTTCCTCAGAGAGCCTGACATTCTCAGCGCTACAGTCAAAAGTCCAGCAACAATCAAGACACCAACATTGACCCAAATCTGCTGACTGCTCTTACAAGCAGACACAGCTCCAAGTATTTGTTACACCAGATAATTCCTGTATGAATGTTCCTATGGATAAGGGTGCATATGGGTATATATGTATATGTGTATGTTCACCTGTATGAGGATGTATCTGTATGTGGATGCATATGTTCATGTGTGCGGGTATTTGTGCAAGTTGTTCAAATGCATAAGGAAGCCAGGGGACAACCTTGAGTGTCATTCCTTGGGCATTGTCTACTTTCTTCTTCCTTTCCTCCTTCTCTTCTCTAGTCCTTCCTTCCTTCCTTCCTTCCTTCCTTCCTTCCTTCCTTCCTTCCTTCCTTCCTT